>NC_092213.1:38309442-38446739 GCF_043381705.1 Parasteatoda tepidariorum
ATGTAATACAAAAATTAAATACTTTTGTATTAATAAAAGCATTAAAACTTCATTCCTTTTCATTAAATATCTTTAGTAAAGGATAAGGGTAGAAATTCTATTTTGGGACTTCAAGGCTAAAAACATGCCAATGAATAATAATTAGATTTATACTTCAAAAGAGAAGTTATTTTAAGATCTTTCACTTCCATATAAGGAAAGATTAAACGATTTGCTATGAGTAATAAATAAATTTGATGAGGCGTAAGAATACAGAAAAGGCATATGACTGGACTTTTTTACACTGTTTAATCATCCTATAAAACGCAGAGCACTAGTTTTTGCGTGGCTTTTTGTTGTTTATCATGCTTAACTAAAATCCGTCTGCTTAGACGGGACATGGATCTCCCCCCCCCCATCGCCAGCGGGAGGAGGTAAAAATTTGTATGCTTTCACCATAGCTTCTAAATAAACAGATAATGCACAACTGGACTCTTTAATCATGCCACTGTGTTTTAAAATGTATTTTACAAGTTTATGAAAAGAACAGATCTTTTTAAACTAATAAAAAATACCAGATAGTTATCATTCATTAAATTTTTTTGGAAAAACTTATTACTTTGAAAATGTTTGCTAAATCTATTTTTTCAAACATCACATAATGTAATTTAAAAGCTTGATTTCTTTTTCTGACTGAGTCCTAGTCATTTTGCAGAATTATCTAACAAAACTTATTTAGTATGAAAAAATAAAGATATGAAAATATACTTTTTTCCTATCATCTTATTTAAACTAACTCTCACGTTTGCTTTACCGAAGTAAATTACCTGACTACTTACAGAAAGGTGTTGATTACCTGTGATTTTTGAATGGAAGTTGGAGTAAACATTTTTTTATTCGTTTTCTTTTATCAAACAATTTTATTTTCGACTTAAATCTTCCAAATAGAAAATCGCCTGCTTCTTTACTTCATACCGTTTAAACAAGATCAAGCAGAACTCTTTTGAAGAATTTTTTTTTTTTATAAAAGATTTTTCAATTTTAATTTCTTTTATTATTCTTTTTTTCTTTTATTTGTTTTCGCGTCTATTTTGATCAAAAATAAATAAAGATCTTAATAAATAAAATAGAACAATTTTTTTTTAACAGAATAAAGAAGAGGAATAAGTTTTAAGTAAAGACTGTTATGAGAATAGACAAAAAAATTTGTTTGCAGCTGCTGAAAATTCTAACATCCGGGAGCTTTTTCTTTCGATGCAATTCAGAATAACTTACTTTTTGAATATTCTTTACTTGAATCTACTTGCCTATTCTTTTCAAAATCTGATAAAGGCTGTAATTCTCTAAAGTTTACCCTTTACTTACGGCATTATTTTCTTTCAAGTGATGAAAGTATTGTCCCCGTGAAAAAGTGGGGGTATTTGGAATAAATGAGACTTAAAAATGAAGCTGGAAGTCCAAAAAGAGGAAATTGTTAAGGAGAGCGAATAAAAAGAAGAATAAAGAGGAAGAAAGAAAAACTCTTTTTTTTTTTAAGAATATCTATAGCTTTTTTCCTTTTCATCATTTTTGGGTTAGCCAACTCTTAAAATCTAAGTTAAAAAAAGAAAAATCTCTGATAAATTTTGTTTTAATAATCTGATTTTCAAGATATTATGTGCTGCTTTTAAAAGTTCAAACGGGTGACCGCAAATATGCTAATTAATTAGTGCAAAAGATATTTTAAGATATGAATCAGATACAAAACTAGCTTTCACTGAATTAACGTACCTATTATAAATGTAAATAGGCGATTATATATGTAAAAACAGGTAGAACTCAAATTTATTTTTAATTATTTATTATTACCTTAATTAGCTTATTATTAACTACCACTAGGATTTACGTTTCAGATTATTTATATTAAAAACATCCGCTCTTGCTCCGGACAGCAAATAAATATTTTCGAGTGGTAGTTTATTAATGTGTGAATCTTGGTTTAATAAATTCAGTTTATTAGGTTTTTATCCATCACTATTTCTAAATAGTTCAAAAGCATATATGATTCGCTACTTTTTAATATTTAAGTCATGCGACACCGTTTAAAAAGTAAACAAAATTAGTCAAATACTTGCAAATTTTAGTATGTAGCTGTTTACCGTTTTTTAAATTATTATGGAGCGTCCGGAGCAGTTGGCATCTCTGCGTTACATTCACTTTCAATAATAGACTGAAAGAAGTATGTTACAAAAAGTTGCCAATCATATTCCATGCCTGCTGCACTTGGTCAGTCAATACGGAGATAGTTAATACTAAGGCTCCTATACTATCAGAGCTGACCTATCAAGCAATATTGGAGCAAACAAGTTCACAAGTTANGTATAGTGTTGTTGAAGAGAACTAGTTGGTATTTATTAGAGTAGGACTTTCTATTCCTTTGTATTATTAAAAGTTGCGATTTACTAGCATTTGGTTTGAACTTCCAATTTAGGCACCAGTCTTCAACATCATATGTAATAAGTACTATAAAGTGGTGAATTATATAAGCCTACGCATTGTTTAGAAATAGTGGTGGATTGAAATCTACTAAATCGAACATATGAAACCAAGAATTACAATTAATAAACTACCACTTGAAAATATTTATTCGCTGTGCTTATGTTAGCTCTTTGCTCCAACAATAAATGATAAGTCGGCCTGTCTAATTCAGGGATTCTAGTTAATACTGGTTGTGGATGACGCTTAAGTTATCGTTCGAGGATGTCCCATACGTGCTTGATTGCTGAAAGATCTGGTGATCTAGCAGGCCAAGGCAACATATCGACATTCTGTAGAGCACGTTGGGTTACAACAGCAGTATGAGGGTGAGCATTATCCTGTTGAAAAATATCCCCTTGAATGCTGCTCATTTAATGGCAATAAAACATGTTGAATGACTAGGCGGAAAATTTGCTGTCAAGGTGCGTGGAATAACCACAAGATTGCTCCTGCTGTCAGAGAAAATTGCTCTCCAGATCATAAATTCAAGTGTTGATCCGGATATGGGTTGGTAGCAGGCGCTCATCTGACACCCTTTTAACCAATGTACGGGTATAACTGGCACAAAGCCAGAGCCGACTTTCATTAAAAAACACAATTGATTAAAATTCTGTCCTCCAGTGAGCTCTAACTCGACACATCATGTCGTAAACGGCAATGTTTTGGAGTGAGTGGAATATAAGCTACAAGGTGTCTCGCTCAGAGCTGTACCTGAAGTAGCCGATTTTTAACAGTTCGTACTGCAGTTTCAACTGCAGTTCGAATATCTGATGCAGACGCAGTTCGGTGCACCACAGCCATACGCCGTACACGGCGGTCTTCACTCTGAGTGCTGCCGCGTGGCCGCCCAGAATCCAGTCTTCTTGAAGCAGTACCCTTCCTTGACCACTGCTGACAACAATCAGGCACAGTCGCTCATAGCATAGAGCTAGTTGAACCTGGTTCGAATCCCAGCGATGACTGGTCATTAGGAATTCCGCATCCGGCTTGCACCGACCTAAGTGCTAACGTGAAATATCCTCAGTGGTAGACGGATCATGGGTTAGAGTCCCCTTGTCGTCAGGCTAGCCTTGGGAAGTTTTCGTTTTTTTCCTCTCCATGTAGCACAAATGCGGGTTAGTTCCATCAAAAAATTCTCCATGAAGGCAAATTTCTCCCAATACTTCATCCAGGAGTTTCCTTGTTTTCTGGGTTGAGTTCTAAATTACAATGCAGCGTTGTTGAACATTAGTAGTCGTAAACCCACGAAATTGGGTCGGCTGTTCAACGACGGTTCTGAAATAAAATCAGGCACAGTGGATACATTTCTTCCCTGTCTTGCTGCAATATCGCGGAATGGAATTAATCTTCTCGCAGAACTATTATTCAACCGCGTACGAAGTCAGTGAGCTCTTGATAAAAGGTATTCTTGACTAAGTGCAACTCACGATATCAAAATTAAAAGAAAAATAACGCTTACTAACAGTAGTACACGTATTTAAAGCAATCTTGATTTGCATGTTCACTGTGGCGCTACTAGTGACAAGAGGGAAATGACACCATCATTTGAATAGACACCATCTTTTAGTTTTATAAACAAGCTCACGAAATTTAGTTTACTGGCAGAACTCCTCCTTTTTCTGATGGGATTTTTTTCCCGTCAGTGTATATCAATAGTGTGAGGAGTACCAGACGAATTTAAATGAAAATAGAACATATTAGGCAAAAAATGCAAAATAAAACATATCTAGCAAAAAGGGNTCAAGGAATTCTATAATAAATATTTTCTTTTATTGTAATGTGTGTTAGAGATTTTTTCAAAATCAACGTTTTTCTGGATATGCATTTTAAATATGTTAAGTATGTCATTCTGTTACGTCTAACAGCAAGCGAAATAACAGCTAAAATATCGATTATTAAGATCAAAGAACAAAATTTTAAAGAAATTTAGAAAGCTATTGAACAAAAGTTCAAATACACAAGGAAAAAAAATAAGCTGATTTTTACCCGGTTGGATACAGTAAATTTAATAAACTTGAATTTATATTTACAATTTATTCATTAATGTGTTGAAGTGATCTATGTTTTTGAATTAAATTTAAAAATCCAATAATGAAAATCCAATTTATTAAATTTCATTAAGATTTTATGTATAGGACTGTAATATTACAACGAATAAGTATTGTTTTGCAGCCGTTAATTTTTATCTAACCATATTTATAATTTTGTCAGTTCGCAATATTCCAGAAACATATTGTAAATCAAATTGAATAAATGGTGATTCACAATGTATCTAAAATGTATCAGAGCATAAAAAATCGTCTCTGAATATGATTTATAAGACGGTGAAATTGAAATGAATGCAACTGAATAACTAGCCGCTTCAACACATTTAGTGGGTTATCTTTATTTGATGACATACACGTGGGTTGAAAAGAGATGTTCAAGCGTTAGGAAGAAATTTATCATTGCATTTGTTTTACTTAAAGTGTGTAATAAGTATTTCAGCGGAATATTAATCTCTCTACTCAACATAATTCTATTATCAGATACAACGTTCGATTTAGTATGCGGCACCCTGTGAATAAAAGGAAAAATTCAAGTTGCGGAATTAGTTTGTTTACAAAATTTTAATTTATAATTTCAATTTTAAAGCATAAGAAAATTGTACTCGTTTAAGGCCGTGGTTAGTTTTAAAAAATTATTGTTTTTTTGGCATTATTGTCATTTATTCAGAATATAAATCAGTTCTTTCGATTTGTTTCGATTTAAATAGACAAAGCTTTATCTAACAAATTAAATATTTTAAATTTCAAATATGTTATTTGCTTTTTTAGAAAAACTATTTTTCTTCAAATTTCACTAAAGCGATGTCTATTGCACAAAAACTTATGTTATTATAAACTGCTAAAAATAATATTTATTTATTTAGAAATGTCTAAATACTGTGTTGAAATACTATGTGATTAATGTATCAACAAGAAATACAAATTTCACTCGAAATAAAGAATTGAAATCTGCACAACTGTTTTAAATATCAAATAAAAAATTGGTCATCAAAATAAAAGTCTCACAAACACAAATTGTTGGTAAAAAATGGTATTTCGTTCCATTCAGTAGTTCTTCTAAAACTTTCGTTTATCCAAAGATAATTCACGCAAAAAATTAACTTTTAGCAAATATTTATTATTTTTTATTATTTTATATAATAATAGTCGAAACAATTCTGAATTGCAAAGCATACAATATTTAACATCATTTTAAAGAATGCAATTTTAAATGGCAAAATGTAAAATTTGAGTGAAATCGGTCGAATAGTTTCCGAGAGTCAGTCCTTAGCCTATCGTTAGACAGCTTCCGATATGCTTATTCCAAAAATAAGGTGTTTGTGACGTAATTTTTTGATGTATAAAAAGTTATTCCACTGTTTCATTATCTGGGCTCATAAGAATTCGCTAAAATGAAGAATTGGATGCTTGCAAGTGACGTCATCGTGGGTAAATCGTGGTATTTTGTCAATTCAGAAGCCAATCAATTTCGACCCTCACATGACCTCGCTTTCTAGTATCCAATTAAATCTGATTTAAATCATATTTTAGGCATTATCACTTCACTTTTCTTCAAGTTACCAGAACCCAAATATTATTTCATTTTGATAATTTATCTAGGTTGAAAAATCGCGCCAAATTGGTGATTTTCTTTTTGAAGAAGTTCAGTGCCGTTTAAAATATTTAAATTATATGTTCGTTTCAAGTTCAGATAATTCTTTATAGCAAGATCGTTCATGCAGTTTTAAATTATAGCTTCACCTCAAGTATAAGGCACTTAAATTGTTCTTTTTTTTTTCTTTAATTTGAAAAAAAAAAATTTTTTATTATTATTTTTTAAAAATTAAAAAAAAAATGTTAAATTTTTTTTTCACAAAATATATTTTTTAAAGATTTCTTCCAATACTATAAAATTATTTTCTTTCTTCTCTTTTTCAGTCTTGTGCGACAATTTGAAAAATACCTCTCACCTAACAGAAACAAATCGTAGCAACAAATTCCACGAGAGGTCCGCGTTACCTCATGACGATTTATCAAAAAAAAACATGCTAGGCGCACCAATTTATATCTTTCCACAATTCCTTAAATCAAACTGACTCCTCGTATATGTTCAACTACAGAACATGAAAAAAAGAATTCTCAAGAAAACTATTGTTTAGAGACAACTTTCTGGGCGTCTTTGATGTAATATTTTCCTGGTTTATATATTATTTTCACAAATTCCTTTTCCTTCAAAAGTACGATAGCCGTTGAAGCTCTTTACTATTCTAGGTAAATGCGACTGTGGGCGGCGTCCGGACAGGTATCACTAGTGACTGATAAAGCTGTCGTCGCGGAAACAAGATCGTCTGTCACAGGTTGAAATAACGCGACCAAAAAATCTCCTCTTAACTTACGCTAGAAATTTTTGTTCTTTGTTCTGAAATTTTTTTTTTCTTTCTTCCTCTTTCTTATTTTTGACTTTTTATGGGTTGAATATTGCTAGCGATGTAGCTCGAGTTTCTGGCGCTGTTGGCGCGGGATTGGTAAAAGGTTCCTTTTGCTCTTATTGAACCGCTAGATCTACAATATAAAATTTATTTAATTAACTAGGAGGCCCCACTCCCTACTTGCTCCGCTCGCAACTCCTATGATTGTTTCGAATTCTCTAATATATATTTTTTTTTTCTTAAAAAATGTCGATTTTTCCCCATGAAAGCAAAGACAATTTTGTTAATAAAATACGTGGTTATAATAATTTTTTGTTTCAACATTTTGTTTATAATGGCAACGAAATAAATCGTTACTGGAATTTGAGACATTTGACTCTATTTTAAAAAAAAAAAATAAAAAATAAGAAAACAGAATGTAGGACACAATAAAAAGTAATATTAGGGAAGAAATCTACTCGTTAACGATAACTTTGTGTCATTACAGCAATTCAATAAGGAATGGTACTTAAACTCTTGAATTAATTTTCGGAAACAACGAATAAACAGTCAATTATGAAAAAAATCAGAAAAAATTCGTAAAAAAAGCATTACAAATTACAATAACTCATAATAAATTGGAATTTTGAAAGCGATTGAGTTAAGCTTACGAATAAAAACGGAAGAATAAAAAATTCAGCAAGTCGAATTGCAACTTCTTAGTTGCATTTCTGTTGGCTGCAAAGCAATCCTCGTGATAATTTTTACTACAATTTTAACAATTAATAATTCTAAAACTAGCCATTGAATGTTAAAAAAAAATTCCACTGTACTTTCTGTAAATTTTTCTACACACATTCGCAACTGCAAGTTCCTATGTTTAATAGTTTTCTGCTGCAAAACAAAATGCTACATAAAGTCGAAAATCTAAAACAGCGGCGGCGGAGGCTCTAAAGATTTTTTTAAATCTATAGACAGATCATATCGTTTACTCTTTTAACTCATTTTATTTAAACCTTTAAAAATGACAAATGATGGATAAATTTTCAGTAATGGTAGAACATTTGTTTTATTGTTAGGCTTAATCTTGCAAAAACAAAACATACGTATCTGCCGTGATATATTAGCTCTTCTGCCAACTATTACACTGTTTGCAAGCTGTTTTACAGAGTGGTAGACAATCAACAACTAAAACTTTTCGAATTTTAGTTAATTTTGTTTACATTTTAAGAGTCCCTCCAATGAGAACTGATTTTTTACTAAGTCACCTGGGGACGTTAACTACTATGCTTTTTACAAAATATTTCATAGAGTGGTAGGCAATAAAGACTAATAAGCCTTTAAAATCTTCTCTACGAGAGAGGTGGAAACTTAAACTTAAATTGTATAAAATATCTGGGCACCTGAGGCCGCTTGCGGCCCTTTTCCCATTCCTCTTGAGCTTGATCTGTGTGGTGCTTCGTTAAGATTGTGGAATGCGAATGAAGTATTCATGTGGATCATTGAGGTTCTGACTGTGTAATTATATGCAGTAGGGTGATAAGATTATATTGTAAAGGTGTGAACTTTAGCTAAGCAGATATGATGAAAATGAGGTTATGTATATGCTATTGATGTCGGGAAAATGATGCATTACTGCAATAGTATGCTGCTATTGGTCTGATGTTCTTGTCTTCAATTAAATTTTCAAATAGTAATATTTATTGAAATTTGCTATAGAGCAAGAGGTGGCTTTTTCGTAGAATTTGTTACGAGAGAGGTGGAACCAAGTAGGGTTTCTTTTGAAATTTTGAATTATTCAAATGTAGTGGTGTAGAAAATAATTTTAAATGAAATTTATAATGCAACGAATCTTACATTAAAATGTAAATTTAGCTACCATTGGTGGACGCCCTGCATATACCTTGCTATCACGTGAAATTTTTTCTCTAAGCGTCGAAAGGTGGCATTCCTGTATATTATAATATTGTAAATAATAAACCGTATAAAAAATTTTTAATTAATAAAGCGACAAAATATGAATGCAATATATAAAAATGAGACCAGAATAATTGCATAAAAATTATAAAAACACAATAAACAAAGGTTTATTACTTATGTCCAATCGTGATTCGATACATTTGTTCTATTTTATAGATTGTTATAAACATGCATTAGTTACTTTCTGCAAGTTGTAATTGAAATCACAATGCTATTACACTCATGGGATAAAAATTCGTTTTCTTGACGATGTTATAGAAAGCTGTAATCATCGCTCAAAATTNAGTTGCCATAGTTCGATTTACAAACAATGGGTAGGCTTCCAAATGTTTTAAAAATTAGGAGTAGTCAGCGGACCCCCAAAATATAACTCATGGACCCCTTAGGGGTTCATGAACCACAGGTTAAGAAACCCTGCTTTAGAGCAAGAGGTGGCTTTTTCGTAGAATGAGGTGGATTGATTGATTGATTGATATGAGTGGAATCTCGGTGTTAAGCGCGAAGCGCTTCTAACCGATTCATCTATACTGTTTTGGCATTTAGTCCAGAGGTCATATACAGTTCAAAGTTCTAAGTTAGGATCAGATAATAAGTCCATGATGAGGTGAGGCATGAGTTGATTCAGTAGTACATCAGTTGTATGGGGAATTCCCCTGGATTAAAGTTGTGAGAAGATGCGAATGAGGTGGAACCAAGTAGAGTTTCTTATGAAATTTTTAATTAGTCAAGTGTAGTGGTGTAGAAAATAATTTTAAATCAAATTTATAAAGCAACGAATCTTACATTGAAATGTAAATTTAGCTCCCTGCATATACCTTGCTATCACGTGAAATTTTTTCCCAAAACGTCAAAAGGTGGCATTCCTGTATATTATAATATTGTAAATAATAAACCGTATAAAAAATTTTAAATTAATAAAGCGACAAAATATGAATGCAATATATAAAAATGAGAGCAGAATAATTGCATAAAAATTATGAAAACACAATAAACAAAGGTTTATTACTTATACCCAATCATGATTCCATACATTTGTTCTATTTTATAGATTGTTATAAACATGCATTAGTTACTTTCTGCAAGTTGTAATTGAAATCACAATGCTATTACACTCATGGGATAAAAATTCGTTTTCTTGACGATGTTATAGAAAGCTGTAATCATCGCTCAAAATTCGAATCGCCTACTTTCAGATCGGAATAAAAACGCGTTATAGGCCAGGCACGATTTTGCTCTTTACTCAGTAGGCTTTGGCTTTACATGATATGCGATGATTAAAACATAATTTATGTGTTCTTAATCTACATTGATTACGCGGAAATTATTGTTTAGTATAATTAGTAACATTATATTTATGCATATTAATCACTATTGTATTCGGTTTAAGTTGAAATATGTCTAGGAAAATTAATGGAAAAAATGTCACATTTTTTTATTATTCATAATGCATTATTAGTTTTGCATTTATAGTTAGAAGTTGTAAAGCCACTTAATCAGGGGTCAAAAATTTTTGCAAAGATACATGCCCGAATATATTTTTCAATTATATATTAACCCGTTTTGTCCCGAATTTATATATTAAAATGATTCAAGAAGTGGTTTGATAGAAAAAGTGGTATAATATATTATCGAAATTAATTGGTTTTTCTACTGTTAGAGCATTCAAAAAGTCTTTGAGAGATCAAAAAGTACCTACTCCTTATAATTCTAGATCTAATCAGAAATAACTAAATCATCATGGTATCTGAAAATATTTTAATTCACCCAGATAAATGAAAATACTGAATAAAGTTTCCCATCACAATGAATGTCTTTGAAAAAAGGAACTGTCCTAAATATATGACGCTGGGCGTTAACCGGTTAATCAAAAAATTTGAATGTACCTATCATTAATCTGTCAAAAAATGAATTAACAATATTATACCTTCAATGACACTTCTATTTTAAGCATAAATAGAAATGATGAGTATTATTAACAAAGAAATGGTAGTTATTATTACGAAAATATTAAGCACGAATGATGGAGTAAATGCATAGCATTATTCTCAACAAAGAAGTGATATTGTGGAAATTAAGTACAATCGGCAATTGCTTATCCTCAACATATTTAGTTAAAACGATGTTGGATACTTTTGTTATTTAATAGAGTCTCGGTGCTGCCATCTAGTGTGGTAGAAACTAGACGTCCAAATTAACATGGCCAAAGGTATCTCACCCATTGTGGTGGTCCTGAAAGAGTGGATACCACTTCTGGAGTACGCACTAGGTCTGCTCATCGGGAAGACTGATTGTGCAGCTCATAGGAAATAAAAAAATTTGTTATTTTCATATGCACAGCGATTGGGATCTTTTTTTTAAGATAAAAACTAACAAGAATTTTTTTCTTAAAAAAAAACTAACTTTATATAATTAATTATCTATTTACATAATTAAATTTAATAATGTTAAGGTCTAATCAAACATAATTTATTTTCTTTTTTCCCCTTACCTCTTCTTTGCAATTTTTATTTTATTTAATAACCGTCGTTGAACAGCCAACCCGATTTCCAGCTTACGACTACCAATGTTCAACTCCGTCACCTTGTAATTTTGAACTCAATTCAGAAGACAAGGGAACTGCTGGATCAAGCATTGGGTGAAACTTGCCTCCACAGAGGTCTTTATGATGCAACTAACCCGCATTTGCAATACAAGGAGAAGAAAATCACTAGAACCTCCCACGGTTTATTTAACCTCCCACAACCCATGATTCGTCTACCACTGCGTGGGTCTTACGTTAGCAACGTGGTCGGTGCAAGTCGGGTGCAGATTTCATATCTACCAGCCATCACTGAGATTCGAACTTAGTCACCTCATTATGAAATCTAATGCTGAGTTGAAGGGCGATTATTTGAAACAGGCTCAAATCTCATCAGACAATAAAACTGGACTTGATGGATTAAATTTCTCTTTTTTACTACTAATTCGATGAAGTTCGTTGCACTGATCCCTTGCTTAAAAATTAATATGCAGCCTATAATGTGCATTCTTGTTTTAGCATGATAAGGAATCTAAATCTATTAAGGGTTGGTCATTACAGAACACCTCTTGTATATGTGGCTGTATTTCGAAATTATCTACTATCCAGTTATCTATTATCCATTAACTGAGCTTTGAGAAAATCGGGAATTTTATACAAACTTTATTTAACGAATTTGAGAAGGAAAAAAATTTTTAATTATTTGTTTACTTTCAAGTTTAACTTTTTTTACTATCAAAACTCAATTTCTAGTTTAATGTTTTATTTAGCTCTTTAAAGAGACATAGCAACCCCCCCCCCGAAAAATAAATAAATAATAACAATAATAATAGTAAATAATAATAATAAATAATAGTAATAATAAATAATAATAATAAATAATAATAATATATAATAATAATAATAAATATTAATAATAATAAATAATAATAATAATAAATAATAATAAGTAATGATAATTGTAAATATAAATTTCGATTTATTTAAAATTATTTTTTATAAATCTAAACCTTGTAAGAATCAAAACTTGATGTAGTAATTATACGATAACTTTTTTGACTTTTTAACTAAGTAATCTATTTTAATATTAATGTTTTTAAAAGATATCGGATTGGTGGAGAATAATGAAGGTAAAGTATATTTAATAATTTTTGAACTTTTGATGTGATTGAAAGATTTAGTCTCTTATATTTTAAAGTTTATGAATAGCAGTATTATATTGAATTATTATTTTTTTATTAAAAATATTTATTTTCTTTCTAGGCTCTGCATACAGTAGAGGTAAGTGCAAAATTTTCCATGAAACATTTATTTATTTTTAAATCAGTGTTTGCTTACCTTTATTCATAAAACGCTTTACATATTTCAAGGAAAAATATCCTTAGATGGTAAGTGAAATAAATATTTTTAATAAATGTTTTTGTGTCGCTTTTTACGGAAATGGAAGCATTTTCAGTTCCAAAATTTAACGTGATGGTAGATCACGATTCGAAAATAATAATCTTGAAAGACTGTTGTTTTTCGAACTTTTAATTTTTATTTGTGATCTTCATAAGTGTCAAAACATATAATTTTATTTCATAATTCTTCTGACCTTTCTTTCAAGAACTTCTAGCTTCTTTTCCAGGCATTAAGTCTGCCACTAATATTTTTCTTTTAAGGGTTTGCATTGTTTATAAGAATAAAGTTTTTTGCTATCATTATCGTTCTTCTAATGTTGAATAGAAAAGATGTTGATATAGTGTAAAATGTGAAAGTCAATTTTAATATAGACTAATATGAACGTTATTTGGAGATGTCCAGGTTGGTAGGTACTTTATTTACGTCTCACTAGAGCTGCACAATGGGCTATTGGCGACGGTCTAGGAAACGTCATTGAGGATGATCCGAAGACACGCCATCACAATTTTGATCCTCTGCAGCGGGGATGACTCCTCTGCTTCGGTAGCCCGACGACCTACGAGCGAAGTCGAGCATTTCACGGTGAAACAGTTTAACAAGGACCGATACCGCACACCCTCTGTACCTACGCAGGCTGATCAAAGTGGTCACCCACCTGCTTACTGACCGCAGACAGTGATACTTGACTTTGGTGTTCTACTGGAACCATGTCTGTTTGATCAGTACATTGCGGGACCGTAGAGAGGTCCGAATCGTGGCGAATGAAATGATTAAATACAGATGGCGCTTTAGTCAGTTTTGATATTACTGTTAGCCTTATTCTATTTATTTTTCGACTCATTGCTTAACCATAACTTAGATTGAGGGCACTATATTTATCTAAATGTGTGTACATGCAATTGGAAAAATAAAATTAACATTCTTAATCTAAGACCCTTGAACGTACACTAGAAGATGTGTTAAAATTTTGACTGTCAAGCTGCTAAAAGTTTTATATTTAACTTATACTTTTTAGTTTCGAAATACAACTGTGGAAAATTTATATTTTAACATTGCTTTAGACACATTAACAATATGTTAGTGATTTTTGGCAAATAAAGAGTTCGTTGAATTTCGTCAAGGGGCTATCAAGGCTAATATATCAAGGGAAAGCTGAATAATTAAATCCTGGTGCTAATATCAAGGGGAATGACATTAAAATCCTGGTGCTAATATCAAAAGAAAGTACGTTAATGTCCTGGTGCTGGTATCAAAGGGCAAAATATTAAAGTCCTGGTGTATATACAGGGGTTGGACGCAATTACGAAAATGCTTTCATATAACCTTTATGTAAACAATCTTTATTTCGGCAACAAATGTTTCGGGGGATTTTACATGGCAAAACTGAAGACAAGATTTCAAAAATCATGCTTGAAACTTTTAGAAATGATGTCATTTTTACCCATGCAAAATTTGAATCGAATAACATGAGAGGAAGTTAATAACTTTCAGTTTCAATTCGATTTCGAAATCATTTTATAGGAATGCAATATTTAATGCATTTTTAATTTTAGCGATTTTGAAAAAGGGAAAAAAGCTTTCAACTTCCTACGCTCATATTGCAAATTATGCATGGGGTAGAAAGGGCGCCGTTTTTAAAAGCTTCAAGTATGATCTTTCAAATTGTGCCAACAGTTTTCCCAACTAAAATCTTTCCAAAACATTTGCTGTTAGAAGAAGGATTGTTTACATAGAGTTAGTATAGAAGTGTTTCCATAATTTTGTCAAACCCCTGCATGTTTCAGTGTTAAATGTCGAGGTCCATTTTTCTCTTTTTTTTAAGATCAGCATAATTAACTTTTTTTTATCTGAACTGATTTACAACAATATTCATCATCTTCACGACTATATTCAGAATATGAACTTTATCCTACTTCTGGCCCACATTGGTTGTCAGAAATAATTGCTCCTAGCAAATACTCCTAAAAGCTCAATCACGATTACCCTCTAGTTATATACCTGTTACAGTAAACCGGGTTTCCAGTCACGAGGATCGGTACTGTTTTCCAAAACTAGAACTCAACAGGCAATTATACAAACTTCTCTTGTTGTTTGCGCTTTAGATATTCTACATGATGTTTTTGCATAGTAAATACAGCACTCGAAATTTATTTCTCGATTTTATTCGATGAAATCGAACATTGAAGTTGAGCAAGGAAAAACCTCGAAATCGAGGAGGATTTTTGGGAATGGAATGTTTGCTTTACACTTCTAGTTGCTACTTTAGATTGAAGTTGTTTGAGTTGGCCATCTATTAACAGGTGTTGGTGAAAAATTCAAACAATTATCGAGTTTCGTTTTTGTATTTTACGATGTATTAATGAGTTTCAGTGTCGAAAGAGAAAATGTAATTTGCATTACAAACAGTAGAGAACATTTGGCCGGGTGTTATCGATTTTATCTATCATACTTAAAACTCTACAGCGTGGAAAAAAAAGCTGTATTTTAATCGAATAAACTCTGAAAATGAAAACAACTATGAATATATATAATAAAAAACATGTATATTCCCGGAAAAGAGGAAAATGCCATCGTTGCGCTACGTCAGAAAAAAAAAAAACGATTTCCCTTAAAAATATTGAATTATTGTTCGAATTTCCGTTTTATTAAGTTCGGTGCAATATATTTCTAAAGAATGTTTTGAAATATGTATAACTGATAGCTGTAACAATGGTGGAATATACCTTTTCTGACTAAAAAACGCACAGATTCTGAAAAGACATAATTTTTTTTCTTCAACAAATTCGTATTCATCATCCTCAAATTAAAAATTCGCAAAAAGTTGGTTTTTATAGATTAAGCGCTATCAAAGTTATGACTTTGGTTGCGCTTACATTATTTTACATTTGTTTTCATATTTATTAAAAGAGTCCTCAAATTAAAATTATTCTTTCACGGAAAGTAATAATCCCACCCTAACACAAGTTTGAAATAAGATAAAGATTTTCAAATAAATTTTATCAATTAATTTGCTGTGTCGAAATTCTTTAGAAATGTAGGGTATAAAATTTTTATATACGACTCTACGATGGTGAAAGAGACACTTTCCAATTTTCGACATTAATTTTCACCAAAAATACTTGAATTATTTTGTTAACTCTACAAGCGTTTAGTTTATACTGTTTGTTATAGTTATGAATAAAGCTTTTAAATGTAAGAGGGACTGTCCATAAAGTATGAAAGAAAACAACTATTTCTAAACACCCTATGCTGGAAAATCAAGCAATAAGCTTGTAACTTGTAATGATTACTTTGGTTGTTATTTGCAGTAACTGAATAAAATTTCGTAAACCTAGCTTAAATAATTATGCAGATATGGATATTTTTATTTTTTGAAAAAAATTGTCTTACGTTTTTTTTCTTCTTTTTTTTTGTTATAACTATAAAAATATTCAATAACATTAAACAAAAATTTTGGAGAAATTTAAAATTTATTACAAAATTATTGTTTTAAGACTTTAAAAAAAAGTTTGTTCAAAACTGCGTAAGATATGAATTTAAAGAAGTTCTTTCGCAAGCGTGGAAAAAAAGTTAACTTTTTTTTCTTCATAATTTTGTAGTGAATCGTATCTGGCAACTAATGATAAAAGTCTGATTTTAATACCTTATAAATTTAAAAAGTATCAAGCAATTTCTTTACTAAGTTGTTTTTTACTTTTTAAAAAGAGAGCGTAAAACGATAAGGGATTTTTCACAATCATTTTGTATTACAAAATAAGATTTATTAAAAATGACATCAGCAATAACAGTCAAGAGTACAAAATTAAATTTGTAGAAACCCCTGTTCCTTTTAAGATTTCTTTTAAAAAGTACAAAAGTTACTCAGAAAATTGTTTGGAACTCTTTTATACTTCAACATTTAAGGTATTTAAATCAGAATTTTTCATTAGTTGCCAAATACGATTCACTACAAAAATATGAATTTTATTTATTTTTGATTTTATCTGTGCATACGCAGTATAAAATAACTGATTGTAATACTCATATGTTAACGCAGTTTTTAACATTTTTTTTTTCAAATTTTAAAACAAGTTTTTTTTAAATTTTATTGAACGTTTTTAAAGTCACAGTAAGAGAACGTTAGACAAATTTATATATGTATATATTTTTTAACAAAAAACGTCCATATGTATATAAATATTTAAGCTAAGCTTACGAAATTTTATTCAGTTAGTCCAAATAATAACCAAACTAATCAATACTAGTTGCAAGTGTTTTGCTTGATTATCTGGCATAGGGTGTTCAAAAATACTTGTTTTCTTTCGTAATTTTCTGTCGGTCCCTCAAAATTTTGAAAGCTTTAAACTCTATTGTTAAGTATAAAAAATCGTAAAGTTACAAAATAACTTTACAGAAATCGCAATCATTGCTGTTTCTTAACATCAAACAATATTTTTCTACGAAAGTTGAAATTATTCACTTAAAATCTTTCTACTATAAAGAATTCTGTTTGTTAATGCTTGTGCCCCCGCTGCCCTCGTCCAACGTTAGTTTCTTTAAGTTGAATATTTATAGCGAGTCAAATTTAACCCTTTTGAAGGCCGTGGTAAGTATACTTACCACCACGTTTTACCACTTTTAATTTAGGTTTCCATTTTTCAATAACTTCAGCTTTCTTGAAGTGAGTTTGAATAAAATTGGTAACCATTTGTCACTTTTAAAAAACGTATAAAAGTTATAAAATACATAATTCCTTATAAAGTTTGTGGCATTTAAGGAATTTATTTTATAAATAAAGAAAAATAAAAGTCAGTAAGTTCCTAATAGGTCATGTTAAATATATTTACCACCAAAAAAATGTCATTTTTATAAACTAAATGAGTTGTTTTTTTTATATAAATTACTGTTCTTAAAACAATTTCAATTCCAAAAATACTTTAATTTGCCTTTACTAGAAATAAAGGGCCCGTTAAAGGGTTAATTGGTAAAAATTACGAGAAAAAAAAATCAAGTATGATTCCATTTCTCTTATGATTCTATTAGTGAACGTAACTAATTTCACTTAGTAATCATTTTTTAAACAACATTTGAAGTTAAAGGTACATTGTTATAACAAATTAGGCGAGTTCTGTACCGTAGACGGCCGTACGTTAGTAAAAGTGGTTAAAAATAAAAGACTGCGTACAAGATTTAACTTCTGAAAAATAGAACTAACATACTTTTTACTTAAATCGTAAAGGACTCAATATGAAAGGTGAATATACAAGATTTCTGTTACTAGTATACAAAATGAATTAGAAATTTAAATAAGAAAAAATGCATATAGAAATTTAAAAGTAAAATATGAAATTACCGTATTTTTAAAGATCATCGTACAGAAGTTTTATTTTCATTCTTTCTTTTTCAAGAAAAAAATTACACACAATGTGTGACACATTGCTTTCATCTTTTTTTTATCTAACATAACTACTTCTCTCTTCATTCAAATTTCTTTTCACGCTATCACAATTCCAAGTGTATATGTTAATAAAACAAAAATAATGTAATAATGTAGATAAATAATGTAAGTAAAATGTTAATAAAACATTAAAGGTAAATGAGTATAAATCGTTCGTGTAATCAACGCAGAGTTGCTATGACTTAGGGAAAAAAAGTTATAGCAAAGTTTTCTTAAGATGACTTAAATTTTAAAATTAGCTTCCGCTTTAGCATTACGAAGTCATTCTCTTGGCTTTTTTTAATTTATTTATTTCCTTCATATATTTTCTTTAAAACTTAAATTTTCTTGGTTAACAGAACAAGTTTAACCCATCTGTATATTTAACAAATTTTCTATCACTTTAAAAAAGAATTTACAGATTGTAGCAACTCGCGAAGCTAAATTCTTTTTCATACGATGCTACCAAATGGCAGCCAAATATTATTAAGCTTTTTATTTCCTTGTTTGATAATTGGGATTTGAATGGATTTGATCACCAGAATATGTAAATTAATCAAACATATGAATAAGAATCTTGCAATTTTGTAATGATGTTTATACATTATGGAAAAAAATATACGAATTTCTGCCGTATTAACGAAATTGGATTATGAAATTACCCCTGAATAAATATATCTCGTAAAAGCTCAAAAATAAGCTTTAATTTTGTTTATTTTTCATTTAAAGTTTGAATAAGTCGTAGAGGTAAAATGCTTATTAAATTCAAACTGACTCTACCCTAATTCTTAGATACTTACGGTTATTAAATGGTGTTCCGCTGAACCCCGGGGCTCCGTGGAAGAGGTAAACGGGTTCCAAGAGTTAGGAATTTTTTTAAAAGTTTTTTTTTCTTGAATTTTTGAAACCTATAATTATGTTTAGATCCGTACTGGGCCCATGTCCAAGTGGTCGTGAGTTCGATCCCTGCTGCCGAAGACTCCCTGTGTAGTAAATGGTGACTGATGCACGTTAAATCTGTCGAGTCTCAAAGTCCTCCATGTTCCCATAACAAATCAATACCTCTGGGGGTACTGAATTGGAGATCGATCGTTCCCTGATTCAGGTCAAAATTACGATCTGTGGATGAATGAATGGATGTATGAATACCCTATAAACGGATGTGACATATGGGTGTGGCAGAAGTCGAATTCTTGCCCATAGATAGCGCCACTGGAAAACAAGAACAATCGCAGCCCCTCTGCCTTAATGGCATACGTCAACAACAACAACATCCAATCAATAATCCATTATTTACTCAATATTTTGGTTACCTTTAGGATAATACTTAAAATATCCAATGAGAAATAAAGTTGCACATTTCTTTAAAAAAAACAAACATAATTTTTCAAATAAAAATGTTTTGAATAAAAGATGAAAAGGACAAGCTTTCATAAAATATTGCATTGATACTTCTCTGCGCTTTTCAAACCAGAAAAAAAAAATTTTAATAACGAAATATGTTTTCTTACTAGCAATTTTCAGCGCTAATAGCAGTTCTTTTTAGTTTTCCTTTTAGCGAAAGCCATAGCGGCTTATTTCATTCATTTTCAGTTCATGTTTATATATACCAAAAACAAATTCATAATACTAGATTCAGCTCCATTTCTGTGAATACAACTGAAGACCTACTTTAAGATCATCAATGATAAAAAAAATTCATTCTTTTTATTAAATATTTTCAAAATAAAGCAGTCTTTTATAGGTTAATACGTTCACAATTGTCTTTATGTACTTTAGTTATAAAGTCGGGAGAAAGAATGTTGATCATTTAGGGTTCCACAGCCAAAAAGAATTGGGAACCACTGCACTAGAAGCATTTTTATAAGGTCACGTGTGGTAAACACCGCCAGCGTTCTTAATCAATTTACTTTCGGCATCAGACAGTTCGGAAAACTATAAAAGAAAAACAGGGTCGAAAATGGTAGTTTTAAAGGAAAATCTTTATCGTAACATATCGCCTAAAGATTGCTGAACTTTGAACCTCCCTCAGAAACTAACCCTCATCACCACCCTGCAAGCGATTCGAGTATATCACACATACACTTTCCTCTTTGCAAATCGAAAAGTGGTTTTTCTTACTTTTTCTCGAGCGCAGAGTAATTTTCGAAACAACTCGTGAGTGGTTCTGGCCACGGGAAGTCATAGTTCATGCCGAGAATAGTCACGATTCGATCGGTTGAGGATGGTACTTGATGCACCCCCTTGAAACGGATGGTATAGGTATGCGGACGAGACGGTATAACTACACTTTTGAAACATCGAGACAAACAGTAACTTAATGGAACTTTCCCCGTATTGGCACCTAATGTATTTCCTATTTGGCCATTTACAAAAATTGAATCACTATCGTTTGCTAACTGAAAATGATCGACTTTATATAATTTGAAAGAATATTAAACTTAGTTGCTTTTATTTTATTGCCATTTGCTATGGTTAAATATATTTATCTTTTTAAATTGTATGTTTATTGCACAATGTATCGTACAAATATATATAGGTGTAAAATTATAAACATGTTACAACTTAAGTACAGAAATAAATCATTTTACTGATTCTCTAGGTATTGTACAAAATAACTAGTGTGATCCTTTATCAGCGGTTCCCAAATGATGTTCTGCCGAACCCTAGATTACCGTGAAAGGGGTTTCTAGAGTAAAGACTTGTTTTTACCTCACAGTAATGATTTTAGAAATAAGCATTTATAATTATAGATCAAATTAATAATTTATTATTTCTTTAATACTTTGGTTCTCTTTATTAAATTTAAGAAAAATGCCAATGAAAAATAAATAGAATTTTTTTTTAAATTTATTTTTCGAATAACAATATAATGAATGAATTTTGAAATGGTCCTGCATTTTTAAAAAACTGCATTAGTTTGTCCCGTCTCGATTTTGAAATCGAAATAAAATAACTAAATTCGTTAATGAAGAAAGTTTCAACTTTTGCAGCAGTTCGGCTTATTTATTTCATTTTCAGCTTATGTATTTACACAGAAAGCAAAATTAAAACTAAATTTGATTGAGCTCTAGGAGTGCAAATTCAACTGTCGGATACAAAACTTAATTTAAGACTACTAATGAACAAAAATATGAAAAAATTCCTCTTTTAAAATATTTTTAAAATAAAGTAGTCTTTTAATGGTAAATATGCTAGCAATTGTTTTGAAATACTTTATTATTTGTCGGGGTTCCGCAGAAAGAGGTTTGATTATTTAGTATTCTATAGCTGAGAAAAAAGTGGGTACCACTGCCTTAGGATTTCTGTAAAACGTAAACACAGTCTAAATAGGTGATCAAAGGGTGCTGAAACTAAATCTGACAAAATTAAATAAATAAATAGATACTAAAGAGGAAAGATTATTGGGGCACGCCAATATTTTGTAACTCGTGTTTAACCGAATAATAATTTATGTATTTCAATCGTCAGAAAACTTTCTAAAACTCGCCTTAGATGGATTGACTGTCTTAAAAAAGACATAGATATTCTGAAAATTAGAGGACAGCCGCAAAATGGAGAGACGCCTGGAAAAGACTTCTGAAAAGGGACAGGGCCCACTCAGGGCTGTTGTGCGACTGAAGAAGAAGAAGAAAACTTTCTAAATAAAATTCTCGATGAAAAAAATTTAAAAAAATTATTTGGAGAGTATTTTTGGGGATTTTTGGAATGTTTTTGAGTATTCTGGGGATTATGCTGCGAAATATAACATTAAGATTAATTGGTGCAAAATCCATCTTTACTTGTGCTTTATTCACGTTGTTTTGGTCCTTTCTGTACCTTGTCTACAGCCACGTTGTTTTTTGTCTATTTCCGTACCGTTTTTTGTGCTTTATTCACGATGATCTTATCCATTTTCGTATCTTTTTTTTTTGTGCTTTATTCACGTTGTTCTTGTCCATTTTCGTAGCTTTATATTTGTGCTTAATTCAGGTTGTTTTGGTCCATTTCTGTACCTTTATTTGTGCTTTAGCCAAATTGTTGTCCATTTCAATATATTTTTTTGTGATTTAGTCACGTTGTTCTGCTTTATTCATAAGCAGCACACCTTTCTTTATTTGAATTTAAATTGGAATAGTTGTTTGAATCATAACTTTTCTTCAACTTGGAAGTCGCTTGAAAAGTGAATCTTAACTCATCCAAAGCTATAAGAAGTTTTTTTTTCCCAAGGAAAAAAAAATAATGGTAGCATTTAATATTTCGGGTGCATGTCATTATCTCAGTTTTCTGACAATCTAATCTACAACCGCCCTTGGAACTAGATTTTAAAAGAGCAATAATTGTCATTAAGTGGATCTACAAACGATAGATTTGAAATATTTATTGCTCATAATATTAACAAGAATGCTTCACTTTGTTTCAGTTTTATGGCGCTTTTCAATCACTTGAATTTTCCGTTCAGTTTCGCCGTTCGTAAATTGCTTACTATTCAAGTCAGGACTATATCAATCCCTTGCGAAGCGTTTATTACTTTAACCTTTTCAAAACTGTCTCATAAAATTGATCATCTGTCACATACAATTCACAACAACCCGTTTAGTGGACATTTTTATCAGAAGAAAGGGGAAATATTACGTATAATAAGCATATTCAAATTCTTATGTCACATTTTGAAAGCTGTTTTACAGAGAAAAACCGATATTTGAGAGATAAGAAAATTCCTATTTTTACGGCGAAATTCAGTTTTATTTCTTACAGAAAATGAGTCATGACAGTTATTTTTAGGTAATAAGTACCGACTCTCATTTTGCTCGTTAGATATAAAAGAACGGATATCTTTGTTTTGTAAATCAGAAAAATAAGGAAGAAATTGCTTTTTGACTGGCCAAAATAGTTTTTGACTATAGGTCAAAAGTATAAACAATTTTTCGTTATCGATGAAAAAAAACCCAACTATATCTATTAGCAGATAAAAAAAAAAAAAATTTAATGGCAATTTCTTCTATTATAATATTATGCTGAAATAAATTTTGATACAGTTTTTTTATTATTATTATTTATTTAGACGCAATTAATCTGAAAATAATAAAGGTTATTTTTGGAGTAAACTACGTGAATTATTTAATACTCTTTAGGTTATAAGATATGAGAAGAAAAGAAAATCGGTCGAAAATCGAAAAAAAAAGAAAATCGGTACACGATATTTTTTAAATAATAAGAAGATATTATTTTATTTTGCTCTAGAACATTTACTGAGCAATAAAAAATATTTAGCTGTTTACGTTCAGTTAAATATTAATAGCTACATTAGATACCTACATTAGAGCAGAAATTTTTACCCCTATTTGGAAATTTGGTATATTTTGGTATATTACTAAAACGGAAACTTATAAAGTTTGCCTCCATTTCGAATCCGTAAAAATAATATGTTTGTGTTATAAAAAGGAAAAAGAAAAAACAAGCTAATTTAATTACTTATTGTATGGATGGAAATTTTTATAAATAAAAAAAAATCATTATAATAATGCAAAGCATGAAAAATTCAACGATACTTATGACTAATATAATTATTTTTATTATTCGACGATTGAATTGGCAAAATAAATACAATTAAAGTATACATTATGCGACCACTAAAATTCTTCCAACTAAATGGAAAAGTTCGCAGTTAAAGGGTAATGCCATACCGTATAAATTCGACGAAACCGATGCATTTGAAAAATAAGGAAACGTAATGTCAGTTTGAAATAATGAATGGGGAATGCGTGATAGTTGATCACTATTTCGAATTGGAAACTTTACGAGAGATAGTACTGTCACTAGGTCACGATAGAGCCCTTCATCATTTCAGCACCTTCATCTCTTGAGAGCTATGAAGGGTTGGCTAAGTTAAGTACTTCATCGCCCTTTAGGCTACTTTTTTTTTCTATCAAAACCCAATTAAATTGCTTAAGAAATTAAGCTATACGGTCGGCAGTTTAGCAATATTTTAGCAATTTAATTTTATTTTAGGAATTCAGCGATTTTTTCCTCTTGCGAATCTTTTGTTTGTGGTGTTTAATAAGCTTTTAAAAAATATATAGTTCTTTTGCTTAAAATTGTTGTATCTTCGATTTTATAATTTGCAATTAAAGCAGTTTTCTATATACATTTGCATTTTATTAAAATTTATTTTATTTCTTTTTAATTTCATTACGTTTACTTCAAAACTTTTCGTACTCTAATACTGGGTTTTGTTATTTTTTATTATTGTCAAAACTATATCCAGAAAAAAAAAACGTTGCATGCTAAATATATATATATGCGTGCACGCGTGTGTGTATATATAAACTCGGAATAAAGAGACATAAAAGTTAGCAATGCCTTTTATTAATTTCATACAGGTGATAACCCCCCTCCCAGAAAAAAATCAGGATCTTTTGATGGGAAAACTGGATCATATCCTATCATTTATCTGCCGGATGAGAATGCACAAACATTTCATCAATTTAATCGGGTATTGATGCATGTAGAATCCAGCTGAATTCGAAACTCATTTTACCCAAAAAGTTTCAAGAATAATTTTTATCACTGACTGAAGCATATATCAGTCAATCAAACTTTTCTCAGTTCCTCATGCAAATATATTAGAATTCTAATATTTTCTTTTCTTTTCTGTTCAATTTTTTCCCCCTTCCAATTCCGTATCCCACTGTTAAATCTATTACATTTTTCGTTCTCTAATTTTAAAAACAAAACTTGCGTAATTTGAACCAGAGTTTTTCCATTACATCGTACAATGTTTCCGAAGAATCATTTAATTTAGACACGGTTCTTTTGAACTCTATGACCCCATTCTCATGCCTTGTACATCTTTTTTTTAACAAAATGCGCCTACAAATAAAGAAATTCAATTATTTTCAGAATTTTGATAAACTATGTATCCTTAAAAATAGAACTATATTCAATCAATACTTGTATTTGAAACGCTGTGTTTATGTTAATACCCATTAAATATTATGATTGTGTTATATTTTACCACGTTTATATTAACTTGCCTTCGTGTATGTCTGTTCGGGTGGAATTTCGTAATCGATTTTGAACTAACTTCCCGACTAGCTACAGACTTCAAATTTGGTACATAGTTCAGAATTGGATGTCAATGCATGAAAAGGAAGAGAAAGAAGACATACAAAGTAAAATAAAATTAAAATTAAAGAAAAATTAATATTTTCGCGATTGTCTTTTGTTGTCGATTTCGATTATTTCAAATTAGTGTCACATGTCAATTGAAAAGTTTTGTGTACAGTGAGTGAAAAAATTGAGATTTTGAAAGTGAGTACAAAAAAAAGTAAATAAATAAAAATAATATTTTTAAAAACCACATTTTTGTAGTGGAGAATAATAATTAAAAAACAAAAATTTGAAAAACGAAAAACGTGGTGCGCATGAAATACATAACAGTACATATACACATACATATACACATTTTCTTACTCATGCACATGCACAGCCACATATCCACGTATGCATCCACGTATGCACATGCATCCACGTATACATCCACATACACATGCATATACACAAACATATTCCACATAAACATCCACATTCAGATACAATTACAGATATACATACACATATTCTCATGAGCACACATACACACACTAATATAACATTATTGTTATGTATTTCATGCGCCCCACGTTTTTCGTTTTTCCCATTTTTATTTTTTAATTATTATTCTCCACTACAAAAACGTGGTTTTTAAAAATATTATTTTTTATTCTGATTTTTATATCTCAAGTTGAGTGGTATATGCTTTTCGACATAATTCCCGATTTATAAATTTAAATTAAAGTAATTTTAACCACCACACTATACAAATAAATCAAATAAACGGGCACTTGCATGTTAATGGTACAACCGTGACATTAAACCATGACAAAATAAAAAGTAAAAAATGATTCTTGTCATAACGATGATTCGATTATCTATTTCAATTCACACTACTTGACGAAATTTTCTTAGTAAAGAGTGAATTTGGCAGTTATGCAATATTAAAGAATCTACACNAAAAAAAATCAAGCCGTTCGCTTGTGAAATAATAAAACAATGAAAAATTCAATATGACAAATTGACGTTTTTACATAACATTAGAAATATTGATTGTAGACTTTAATTTAAAATAAAGATATAACATGATTTGATATGTACAATAATTGGTTTTTGAAAAATGAAGAACATAATTAATGAACATAGATAAATTATACATTGATTCATGATAAAATAACATATTTGGAGAATGACTTAACTTCAGGCAAGAGGTGAATCATATAACTCTTCAAATTATTTAGAAATAGTGGTGGATAAAAACCGAATAAATTGAATTTATTAAACCAAGAATCACAATTAATAAACTACCACACGAAAATATTTATTCGCTGTCCGGAGCAAGTTGCTTCTCTGACTATATTTAAAATATTTAATTAGAGGAATTAAATTTTTTCACCGTTTTATCATTAATCTTAGATTAGAATTTATGCCCGGCAGTTAAATTTGCAGATATT
This sequence comes from Parasteatoda tepidariorum, assembly GCF_043381705.1. Lineage (NCBI taxonomy): Eukaryota > Metazoa > Arthropoda > Arachnida > Araneae > Theridiidae > Parasteatoda > Parasteatoda tepidariorum. Next base: position 38,336,217 of record NC_092213.1, read on the forward strand.
TATTTTCAGTATATATACAGGAGGTGGACAAAATAATGGAAGCACTTCTATGCTGATACATTGTTTTTTTTTTTCTCAAGAAATACTTAAGGAATCATTTTATAACTTCAGAACTTTTCATACATTACAATGAAGTTTAAAGTTTTTAGAGAATTGAGGGACCAACAATAATTTACAAACGGACAATTACGTCCGCTCTTTATCATCACGTGATAACTGCGATAGAGTTGCATTTCATATGATATTTTACATTTTCGATATACAGTGTTAGGAAAATTAGTTAAAATGATAAACACAATACTAAAAGTAACTTAAATATAGTTACCACTAGAAAAATATTTGTTCGCTAAGTGGATTAAGTTAGCGTCTCAGGAACCGTTAATTCATTCCGTGTATTTTGCAATTTTATATATTTATATCAAAATATAAAAAATAGTAGTAAATACAAATTTATCAAAATACACTTTTTAAATTTTAATACCACTTTAAAAAAATTTTCAATGACCTTACAAACCCTGGTCAATGTTCTTTACAAGTAAACAGTCTGAAATACTTCCTTCTTTTTTTAATAGCTGCAAAACTTATTTCAAAACGACTTTAAGATCAGTCAGCTTTTGAAACTGAAGCACCTTTGAAGAACAAAAATGGCCTAATAAAACGAAACTTAGGCTGCAAGACCACACACCATGTGACGTTTTCTTATCAACATTCTTGTTGCAGATCGTATTTCCTTTTACTTGGAAGAATTTTTACGATCTAATGTTTGAAGTAAGAAACAAGACCCCACCGTAATCTATCCTTTTTCTTGTTTTTTTCATTATTATTCAGTAGAATTTTCACCAATACCGCACAGGTATGCGTACATCTTGTCTTTCTTGTCTTGCCATTTCTCGCCTGGCGCGTCATGTAACAAAGGAGCTCTTTCGATAAATAAAACTGAAAAGTCATTCAAATTCAGATGGTAACTTCTTCAAAGATAATGGAATTTTTTTCCTTATTTGGGGAATTTTCACCTTCATTTATACAGCTAAGAAAGAAAAAGGTACAGTTTATAATGGCATGTATTGACTGTTTGCAAGAAAACTTATATTGCTTTTCTAAAATATCAGATTTACGTTTTTCAAGCAACAAGTGGCTTTTTCGTGACCAGAAAATATTGCTTATTAGTACAAAATTAACATTGTAAATGCATTTGTGTTACAAATACTTCACGTAAGCTAGAACTGCAAAACCTAATTTTTAATGAGCTTTAACAGTGGTCTTGAAAAAAGCTAACAGTAGTAAATTTGCGCAAAAGCTAATACTTGGTACTTTTTATTCACGTTGCACTAGTGTTGAACAATGGGCTAATGGTAACGGTCTGGGCAACATCCCTGATGATAGTCCTTAGACAACATACTTAAATCACATCCCGTTTTACAGGGAGGACACATTCTCAAACCATCCATCCGCAGATCGTAGATCTTGACCTGAACCAGAGTGCGATCAATCTCCGGTCCAGTGCCCCTAGGGCTATTGATTTTTTAGAGGAACTTGAAGGATTTTTTGACTCCAGATTTATCGTGCACCAGTGACTATTTTGTACAGGGGTATTTAGTATTTTTTCGGTCGATGGGGATTAAACTCATGACCTATCGAACATGAGCCCAGCGTGTCTATCCCAGCCTATCAAATCTAATACCACTTTCTTTTTATAAAATACCAATTCAGCATTTAAAAGTTTGGTGGGGCAGAATATATATACAGACATGTGATATTAGAAAAATAATGTGTAGTGATGGTCACTAAATAGAGTATCGCCTTCTTATTGTTTTATCCTGTTTAACATGTGGGAGTCCCGTTAAAAAAAAGCTTTATATATTAAATTTTAGTAATAATTTAAATTCTGTTTGAAAGTCATTGAGTTACATAAACAAACATAAGTATGAGTTCGGGACATTTCAGCATCGAAAAAGGCAAGTTCCATCATCAAAAATTGGCATGACAGTATGCGGCACCGTAGAACCGTTTATGTTTAAAATTTCTACAGGCATATTAGAATGGATCAAAAATATATCTAAATAATTGCTTAGTAAATAAGTTTTCATTTTCATAAAATAACAAAATGTTTCTAAATAAATACTTGGCGAAATACTATTCAACGCTATTTAAAATATTACTTAAAGCCACATAACAAAATTGATCTAAATAAATGCTTAACGTACAACTAGTTTTTTAAAAACTATTTAAATTATTACTAAAGGCAATCAAATAAAATGTATTGTAACTATAGTGTTACCAATGGATAGAGAAATACCCGAGTTTATAGTGCCACATAAGAGAAATATATATAGATTAATATATGATGGTAGACTGAAATATAATTTATTTCACGCAATTATACATTAAAGTAAAAACACTTTTATCATACTTTTTCTATGAGTTATAACATAAACTTATTTTATCCTTATTTATATGAGTTATAAACATAAACTTTTTTCATCCTTATTTATATCAGTTATATATAACATAAACTTTTTTCATCCTTATTTATATGAGTTAAGACATAAACTTTTTTCATCTTTATTTATATGAGTAATAACATAAACCTTTTTTCATCCGTATTTACATGAGTTATAACATAAACTTTTTTCATCCTTATTTATATGAGTTATAACATAAACTTTTTTCATCCCTATTTATATTAATAATAACATAAACCTTTTTTCATCCTTATTTATATGAGTTAAAACATGAACTTTTTTCATCCTTATTTATATCAGTTATAACATAAACTTTTTTCATCCCTATTTATATGAGTTAAAACATAAACATTTTTCATCCTTATTTATATGAGTGATAACATGAACCTTTTTTCATCCGTATTTATATGAGTTGTGACATAAACCTTTTTTCATTCTTATTTATATGTGTTAAAACATAAACTTTTTTCATCCTTATTTATATGAGTTAAAACATAAACTTTTAAGAGGCATCTCTCCTCGCGATCGAACTGAACTGTCGGAGGGGTGATGACAGAGAAGAAAAATTTTTTTACATATACTTTTAATTCTTTTTTTTAAAGTTTTGCAAGTAAACTGACTGTAGATATTTAGTCTATCTGACAGTCTCTTTCGATACATGTAAAATGCAAAGCCGTCATCCAATCACAATTTGAGATGTAAAGCGTGTGGAATATCTATTCATTTTTTCTTTTCTTGACAAAATTACACTCATAGAATTTTGCAATCTGCAGCTAGTTTAACAGTATACACAGTTGCCTTTTTTTTTTTTAAGTTTTTTGATAAATATCTTTATTTTTGTGCAATTAACGTCAAAAGAATTTTTGTAGCATCATCCAAATAGGTTTTTATTAGTTTAAACAGTTATAAAATTAAATTTTTACGAAATCTAAAACCTGAAAAATGCGTAGTTTGAAAAGACTTAATCACAAACACAAATCGCAGCATGTCATTGCTTCTAAATTTGAGAAAAAAATTTATAAATGTTTTAAAAATTATATAGCGTTATTTCTCCTAATCTAGTAAAGCGACCCTTTTTGTTTTCTATCTCTTTTTGAAAGGGATCTTGCTGTCTAATCAAACTTTATCATCAAAAATTTGTCAAATACAAAAAATATCAAAAAAACGCAAATTGAAAATTTAACCTGAAATTCAAGATGGCGAGGGAAAAGGCCTCTAAAGATCACTCATTATTGGAAATTTTCGCATCTTAATGAAAATTAATAAATTAAAAAAAAAATATTTCTCAGTTTTTGCATACGAATACTAACTACGCAGCGTTGGGGTTACTTTTCAAATATCGATTTCATTTTGTGCTATTTTCATAATTAAAGCAAAGGGCGCTTGCTATAAATGGAACAAACTTAAACTAATTGTTATGAATTTCACATGCATTGATGTAAAAAAGAGGTATTTAACCAACATAATGAGCCAAGCTTACTCAGGGGATAGAGCACTCGCCACCTAATGAGTTGACGGGGCTCGAATCTGAGACATGAGCAGCCGGCTCACACCACCAACTGTGCTGACAGAAAATATCCTTAGTGGTAGACGGATACAAAATTGAAGCAAACAAGCAATCCCTTTGGTACAGAAAAATAGAAATATGTTGCTGGATGCAGTACTATAGTTTGCTTTTCTTCCCTTGCAATATTTTCACTTTCATCCTTCAAAAATCATTGTAAGAAGCAAAAGGTATATTCTGAAAAAAATTAATGAACATTCTTCCCTCCTAGTTGAAAAATAATTATTTCCTGATTATAAAATGAATTCATGTTATATATTTTAATGTGTGTAAAAGGTTCTTGAATTATGAACCATTCATGTAATAATGTCAATTTTAAAATTAATTATTAAAAATAAATAGACTAAAAAAAACATTATAATCATTGTTTGCTAAAAAATTTTTATATCAGACTGTTTAATAATTTAAAAATTAATAATAATAATTTTTATTATCATTTTAAGAACACAGTTAAAAATAATATCGCATAACTAATGGTGCTGCCATCTATACTGTGTTCTTCTAGAAAAATCTTTACGGTATTTTTTTTAAATATCTTAATTCGAAATAAATCAACAAATTTATTAACATTCACTTTTTATTAAAAAAGTTATATATCTTATAACAATTAAGGAAATAATTATGCTGTTGTTTGAATTAACTCTCATCGCGATGAAAAATGTCGGGAATATGACATGTATAAATAGAACATAACATTAAACATCTACTCTTCTCTAATTTTTATAAAAGTTATACCATGCGATGCAACATTATTTAAATTTATGAAATAAAAACCATTTGAATAATACTAGATTTCCTTTTTTGCAATGGATAATGAGTATAGAGTAAGAACTTGAAATCAAAAGTGCTCGTTAAACTGAATATTTCAACACTGAAACGTTATAAAAGGCAAGAATAGATGGCAGCACTAAAATTTGGGAAGATTAAACAAGAGGTATCACTTGCTAATTTTTTTAAATTTTCTTCTAAGAAATATTCTAAATTTCGTCGTTCTGAAAACTTCGAGAAATATCTTTTTTTGTAGATTATTAATTTTTTAGCAATTAATTTGAATTATTTTGGATGTTTTTATCGTTTCAACTATCTTTTGTATAAAGTGCAACGTTTTTCTTACCAATATTTTTTTATTATTATTTTAAATTATAATTAATTTAAATTATAAATAATTAATTATAAATAATTTAATTATTATTATTTTAAATTATAATTTTTTTCTATTGCTTAACGCTGAAGTTAAACCCATGTGTTATAATTTCCACTTGAGTGAATTTTATCATAGTGCGATTTTCCTTAAGAGGATGTTCTTCCCTCTACTCTACTAAAATGCAATTANTTATAATTTTATTACTATTGCTTAACGCTGAAGTTAAACCCATGTGTTATAATTTCCACTTGAGTGAATTTTATCATAGTGCGATTTTCCTTAAGAGGATGTTCTTCCCTCTACTCTACTAAAATGCAATTAGCAACAGGTGACATGGGAAACTATTAAGTTACCTTTTGAGCTCTCTTCTCTGAATCGATAGCATGAAAAAAGTTATACATATTACCATAAAATGTTGAGAGTTTTTCAAGATTCTTTTCTTAAAAAATTGAAACATTACCAATACATCATTTGCTGTTTTAAAAATTAAGTCGTAGTATTCAGTTTTTGTATCAACATTTCTTTTTTTTTTTTCTTTCTCTTCGTAATTAAAAAAAAATCGTGTAGGATTTAGCTCGAGCTCACCTATTACGTATCTAGAAATATACCGTTGACTGTTTTGAAAAATAAAGTAGTAATATTCAGATTTCAGTTTTTGTATCAACATTTCCTTTTTTTGTTCTTTTTTTTGTTTCGTTATTAGGAATAACAGGTATCTTTGGATGACTTTCTAGATTGTCATAAGAAGCGCACTTTTTATGTCACCAAATAAAAATCCTAAATTTCGATCATCCTGTGAAATTGTGCGAAAAAAATTCGTAATAAATTTTTTTCTTAAATTTAAAAAATTTTTGATTTTCGTTTTCTTTCATTTTTAGACTTTTGAAACGGCTTATCATTTGACGAAACTATATTTTTCAGAAAACTTGGAAAATTGGAAGTATTAAGATTAGTATTAGTATGTTGTTAACAACAGTTTTGAATAAGTACTTTAGTTCTATAAATTAAATTAAAACTAATGAAAACTGATTTGGATGAAAATTTCTTTTCATGTAAATTACGCAAAAACAAACAAAATTTATCAAAAATCTTAAAACAAGCTATTGTATAATACTCTTTCAAAAACTGCTCATCTCAAAATTGTTGCAGGGATGCCATACTGCTCCGATTTCTGCAAAAGGTTTAATAAATTGGTAGGGAATAAAATAGTAAAACTTGTAGAATAGGGATAATTACACCCACTTTTTAAAAATGTTCCTACAATTTAACTGCTGAACTGATCATCTGGGCACCTGAGGCAGTCTTTTTTCCATTCATCTTTAACTTGAACTTTGTGTTGTGTTGATGAGGTGGTGGAATGTAAATGAAGTAAAGGAGCATTCACGTGGATAGATGATCATTGAGGTTCTGACAGTGCGGTTATAACGATTTAACTACATACCTGCCAACTTTTACGCATTTGGTGTAAAATTTTATTTCTATATTTAAAGTGGTAGTAAAATGCAGACTTTCTATATATTCCTTGAATTTATGAACTTAATTTATAATATTTTTGACCACCACAATTTTTACAAAAACTAAGTATATTGCCTTGACAAATGGATAGACTGCCTTGAAAAGGACCTACAAATTTTAAAGATAATTAACTGGAGAACCTTGGCTAAGGGAAGAATGTCTTGGCATAGGCTTGTTGAGAAGGCCAAGGCCCATCCTGGGCTGTCGTGCCAATGAGAAGAAGAAGAAGTATATTAATATGTAACACTGTCGTGGTCGTCCGCATTAGTGAATCATCGATCATAGTTTAAAGAAAGAAGGAAACAATATCAACAAAATTATAAAATTTGAACTTTAAAAGAATAAAAACTCTTAATATCTGTTTTATTGATTAGATAAAATTTTTTTAATAGATTTGTTAATTGATTTAAAATACTCATATTGTTTATGTAATTTCAACCTTCAATCTGTTAACGTATCAAGCAAAGTGTTTGACCTCTTGTATAGCTACCACATTGTTGCTAAACTCAATATGTTCGTAACTCAATGTATTAATATTTCATGATGTATGGGATAGGGGTCGCTGTGCTGCCCATGCGACCAGTTTTATTAAATAAAGCAAAGCAAGCATGGTAGTCCGCATAAGCTTTTTTAAAATACAGAGTATGTTTCTGCCTGAAATTGTAATTTGAATTCCATTTGTCACTGGGGAAAATCGTCCTCGAAAGGAATAAAAGTTGGCTGCCATCAATTTGAACTTCATATGATACTTTGAATTTTTGATATGTGGTGGTTGAAAAATGACTTAAAATGAAAAATACTATTCTAAAAATAACTTAACTTTAATTACCACCAAAAAATATTTTTGTACAAAACGGAGCAAATTAGCATCTCGTAAGCGTAATTTTTATCAAGAAAAAAATTAATGGAAAAACCTAAAATACCTCACGCTATATTAGTCAAATTTTAATTGCATGAAGGTCTTAAGGTAGAATAAACATCCAAGATTAGTTTATTTGAGGGGGAAAAAAATCAAAATAATTAAAAGCGCATTTAGAGTTTTCTCCCTCCCTCTTCAGACAGTTGGAAAGGAATAAAGAGACCGAACTCTGATGTTGAAGGGGTGGAGGCGAGGGGAGAAAATTTCTAATTATGACTTTAAACCTCATTATTTATTTTTCACAAATAAATTGATGATGGATATTTACACTATTTGGCAGTATTTTTCCATACATGCAAAATACAAGGCCACCACCCAATCACAATTTGTGATATAAAACGAGCGGTATTTTAAATTCTCTAATAATTTTTTCTGACAGAATTATGCCAATACAATTCCACAATCCACAGTTTTTGATGGGTAGTTAAATAGTAATATATTCGCCAGTTTTTAGAGTTTTGATAAGTAATTTTGTTTTTATGCAATTAACGTTAAAATAATTTTTTTTTAGCGTTATCTAAGTCGGTTTTCTTCAGTTTAAACAGTAATAAAATTAAATTTTTAAAAACTGAGAAGCTTGCAGTTTAAAATTTCTTACTCAAAACCATAAAACGCATCATTTAATTGCTTTAAAATTTTGAGGAAAGATTCCGTAGAAGTTCCAAAAATTATCAATCGCTATTTCTATTTTCCTATCCTTTTTGAGAAGTGTTGTGCTGTCTAATAATATTATCTGATCAAAAGTTTGTTTAGTACAAAAAAACATCAAGCACAAATTAAAAATTTAACCGAAAATCCAAGATGATGAGGTTAGAGGCCTCTTGAAAGACTTTTTCAGCAGTATTCAACCTAGTTTTTATCAGTTTGAAAAATAATAAGAAGGAATTTAATAAAACCTAAATGCAGGTAAATGTACAGTTTTAAGTTATTGACTCAAAATTCTTCGTATGAAAACCTTCTTATCTACAGCTCTTGACGAGTGTTGGTCTTCTTCTACCGCAGAGATCTTATTGCGTCCTTTCACTGATTTTTATAACCTCAGGTACCTCCTCAACTTGGTCCATCCATTTCAGTTTTGGTTTAAATCTTTTCCTTTTCGTTCAATTTGCGTTTACAATATCTTTCTTAGTATAGTGAAACGCTCTATTACAAATTAGTATTTAAACTCAAATGTGTCAATATTTATTCTCCAATAAGGCTTGCGTTGAAATAAATGTCATCGACCTGGGTTGTAGTAAACGACTACTTAATAAGTGATCAAATTTGTTCACTCTTGCCCTTTAGCTTGTCCACACTAGCCCCTTGTTTTAGGGTAGGGGTGGACAAAACAGCCTTTTCAAGAAATAATTGAAGGAAAGCTAAACAACTTTATGACTCCAGTTATAAGCCGGAATGCGGGTGAATGCCTAATTTATTATTAAAAGAATACTTTATGAGCTGAAAATAATATTATGAATTGTTTTTTGACAAATTTATAAAAAATACTCACATTAGTTCCTTCTCTATTTAAATATTCTTTCATATTAAATTTTATATAAATTGCCTACGAACATACTTAATTAAAATAATTAATACAAAATAACCGTTTAAAATTTTTAAGTCCTATTAGGATCTAATTCTTCGAACTATTGCTAAGTAATTTTTTGAATGAAAGATATTTAGCGTTCCAAATACTGAGAAGTAAAAAAAAAATTTTTTTTTGAATAAATTTGCATCTAAACACGTTGAATGCCATGGGGGTCACCGGTGACGGCACTGAGTTTGTTCGTAGGTAGCACCGTGGGGGTCACCGGTGACCGGCGAGGCCAAGATTATTAGCAACACATAATTCGATTAAATTTTTGATGCTTTTAATTTTTTTTAATGGTATTATCGTTACTAAAATGGTTTGAAGAAATTAGTGCAATGTAGAACACACAAAAATAGTTTTATTTATATACACAGAGATGCCAAACTGCTCCAGACAGCGAATAAATATTTTCAAGTGGTAGTTTATTAATAGTGATTCTTAGTTTAATAAATTCAATTTAGTAGATTTTTATCCATCACTATTTCTAAACAATTCGTAGGATTATATAATTCACCACTTTTTTTAAATATGTNCCGTTTAAAATTTTTAAGTCCAATTTATTAGGATCTGATTCTTCGAACTAGTGCTAAATAATTTTTTGAATGAAAAATATTTATCGTTCCAAATACAGAGAAGTAAAAAAAAAAATTGTGAATAAATTTGCATCTTAACACGTTGAATGCCATGGGGGTCACCGGTGACGGCACTGAGTTTGTTCGTAGCACCGTGGGGGTCACCGGTGACCGGCGAAGCCAAGATTATTAGCACCACATAATTCGAGTAAATTTTTAATGCTTTTAATTTTTTTAATATTATTATCGTTACTAAAATGGTTTGAAGAAATTAATGCAGTATAGAACGCACAAAAATAGTTTTATTTATGTACACAGAGATGCCAAATTGCTCCGGACAGCGAATATATATTTTCAAGTGGTAGTTTATTAATTGTGATTCTTGGTTTAATAAATTTAATTTAGTAGATTTTTATCCATCACTATTTCTAAACAATTCGTAGATTCACCACTTTTTTTAGATATGTCATGCTCAACCTTTTAAAAGAACTTTTTTTCATTACATAGGAAAATCTGTCTAATATTTGAAAATTTAGTTTGTAGTTATTTACCGTTTGGCCAGACGGGCAAGCCATGTAAAATTAGCGTGGCATTCAACGTGTTAATGGAGCAAAATTAAGTTTTGATTTTATCCCAACAGAATCGAGAAGCAAATTTGCAAAATCAAGGTTTCTTTAATCTTTTGCTTACGGAGCAGCATTTGGTCCACATGTTGTACCACCCGTAAGCAAAAAGGTTAATACGATAACATGTTTTGGGTTCTTTAAATTGAATAATTTTGGTTTAGCAATCTGAATATCGTCGATATACAAAAAAATGACAATTCCTCAATCATTGCGGTTGGTGAACGAAGTAAGAAAGAATCAGAGTCCCTAGATAATGAATATCATCAAAAGTGTGAGTTGAATTAATAACTATACTTCCAATTCAAAATCAAAATTAACACTCACGCTTTTAAACTGCACGCAACAGCACAAAGCGTGAATTTATTGTAAATTTGAAATAATAAAAAAAGAGAAAAAAAAATAACTAAACAATTAAAAAGGTCAAGGTAAAGAATGATCTTATAATGTCCCATCTTGAAAATGACCCCTAATGGAGCGAAGTACTTTACCTTTTTTGCTTAAAGTTACAACCCACTCAATAATGCCTCCAATTTTCAATCGCTTAATTTTGTTCTTTTTCAAAATTTGAATATTTAATAACGCCAAAAAAATAAAGTTTCCTTTCTGTCTGCGATTATTTTTCTTCCTTTAGCGCGCTTTTACTCCTTCATTATGCAAATTAGGTTGGCGGTGAACCGGTAGTTATAAACAGTTGGCGATTACTACGTTACCAAATCTTTAAAGATGAAAAAAAAAAAAATTAGATAAGTAGTGGAAACGTGAAATGTCTCTATGATAATGACAGAGAGTGATTTTGCGACTAAACATTGGTTACGCGTGCTCTGTTATTTTGGATATTTTTATTCGGCGGTTCCTTGTTAGGTATATTTAGTTATCTAATAGCTTATATACTCTGAGCTCGAAGTTCACTTGATAATAATGAAGACTTAAAAAGTCTCACGCTATTTCATGATAAAGCGAACGATTAAGTTTAACATCTTCTTTCAAATATATTTAGCACCACTTTAACGTTTATTCTATACGATTGCATGTAATGTTGCCCTCAGTTTCGGTCATACATTTAAAGGTTGATGCATTTCTAAATTTAATAAATGCAGTTGTTGGTTTCACTGAAGTATCATTTTCAGAGACCTGAGATTATTGAAAGTATTTATACATTGACTATTAATTTTCAAAACCAGAACTTCATTGCAGACTAGCTTCTTAAATTTATTACACTTTTGTAATATTAATTGCCACCGAATTGTCCTTTTCAGAAATTCGAGACAAGTGAAAGTATTTACACATTAACTCTTCCATAACTAGAAATTCAGGTATTTTTCTGTTTGCTAGGAGCAAGGAAATTCAATTATTTAAAAAAAATTTTTTTTATATAATCTTCTTTATTTTATTAAATTTTTATGCGTTTAAAAAAAATGGGGATATTTCCGTATCAGGTATATTACGGTATATTCAGTTTTACGGTATTAAGTCGAGTAATGTAGTTTTTGTATTTATTATCTGCCACGCCAACTACAGTCACAAAAAAATCGGAAAAATCGGAATTGGAAAAAAAAAAAAAAAAAAANCATGGGGGGTTTTGCCCGGGGGGGGGGGGCTATGAGTTATACCCTTCAATTTAGTCCCCTTCTGTGATTTTTTTTAAAATTTTTTTTCATTTTTTATTTTTAGTTTCTTGCAGGCCGACGCAGTTTTTGTGTTTATTCATTCGATTTAATTCAGTTTTACGGTATTAAGTCGAGTAATGTAGTTTTAGTGTTTATTATTTTGCTTGGATCCAGTTTTACAGTATTAAGTCGGGTAATGTAGTTTTTGTGTTTATTATTTTGCTTGGATTCAGTTTTGCAGCATTAAGTCGGGTAATGTAGTTTTTGTTAATCCAAAGCAACTAAAAGAGGTATGAACCCTTCCAGATCCTGATCTTCTTTTATAAACATTATAAATATATTCATTTGATTAGACCCTTTAAATATAATTAGTTTTCTGGTGGAATTGAATAAATGCTCATTTTTCTTAATTGATTAATATTTCTTTTTCTTGATAATTGTCTCAATTAATCCAAGATCCATCACTATTTGATTCTTAACGGATGAGAAACCATCTTATATACATGTTATGACTGTTATCTTGGTAATCATGATTATTTTACTCCTTACGAAAACAAGCTAGATTAAAATGATATTTTCACCAGTTTTTGCTTTTACATCTTGGTATATATTTTTTCATAACCAGTTTTGAACAACAGACCTAATTTTGAGTATACAACTAACAGTCACTTTTTGGAGTTGATCTGACTAATGTCAGATCTATGAAGATAAGCAACAACAACTAACAGTATTCAACTTAGTAGTCTTGTGATTTAGAACCCAATCCAGAAGACAAGGGGACTCCAAGAGCAAGCATTGGGACAAACTAGCCGTCGTACAGGGCTCTTTTGATGCAACTAATCCGTATTTGAGCTACATGGAGAGGAGAACCACAAAAACCTCATATGGTTAGCCCGATGGCAAGGGGTTTCTAAACCATGTAGATAACCATGTATAGCACTGAAAATATTTTTGGTCATCACTATGGTGGATGCGAGCCGGGAGCAGACATCGAAGCGACCAGCCAACGCTGGATCGAACCTAGGTCACCTCATTGGGAGGCGAGAGCTCTATCCCTTGACCCACCCCGTCTTGATATTTATAAACTTTCTTGATATTTATAAACTTTAACTCTTAGCAATGAAATGAATTTGACACCGTTTTTAATTGAAAAATATACACCCGATTTTTTTTTTAAGGCAACGTTGATATTCTTCTTTTAACATGGGTATTCAAATTATTAATAAATTATAGTGAACACAAATATCGTGTTAATAATTGAATAATGTTTGCAACATTAACTGGTTTAAATAAATTTTACCTTTGGTGTTATTCAATAGAGCTTATATTTTCTCTGGTATTCAATATAATAATGGTATGTAATGGTTATTTAACTTAACCCTTTATAAGACCATAGAAAGTATACTTCCTACTAAGTTTATTAATTTTTGTATATAGATGGGAAGCTATTTTTCTCACTTATGATTTGTGCTGCCATAAGTTGATAATTTCGGAGAGAAAAAAAGGCAATTAATATCTTTGTTTATAGATATGCGGGTAACAGTAAAGGTTAGCGGGGGAACAAGATGAGAGGATAACGCTAGGGAGCTATTTTCTCTTGCGCTTTATGCGTTTGTTTTTTTAATCATTCCACATCGAATTTATGTATATTTATAAGCACAGAATTTATAAATTCGGTTATTTACAAGCACGGGGGTTTAAGTTTAATGCCGTTTTTTGCAATGCGTAAAATGTTCAAAATTTTATCTGCAAAAAAAATCTCAGAAATTAAATTAGTTAAAGGTCATAAACTAAAAAAATTCGTTCAGTAAATTATTTCCTATCCCAAAATATTTTGGCATAACATTACTAGAAAAAAATGTCCCATAGAGAGTTAAAATAAAACTCTCTTCTTTCTTAATATTTATTTTAAAACTTCCTCTCTTTCAGATTTTAAAAAGTCAAAATAAAAAATTAAAAAAACAAACAAACAAAAAAAGCGAAATTTAATGAAATAAATGACTTTTGCTCCTTGTGAGACCTCCCTGACATCTATTCAACTAAATTTTATTCCTTATTATTTAGAAATATTAGTTTCCCACATTTATTTTCTCATTTTGGTTTGCGTTTTGAAAGAAAGGGCAGACTGAATAAAAAGAGCGTAATTATTTTGAAGATTTTGCAACGGCTATTATACCTTTGGGACATTAAGAACGCTGTCGGATCCTTTAAAGAACCAAATAGAAGAAGATTTATTTTTCTGCACAAAAGATAATAACCATTTCAGTTATTTTATGAAAGGATTTTAAAACTTGATCTCATTTTAACTAACATGATTATCAAGATTTATTTAATTTAGTCTATTTAAATAAATCTTATTTTCAAAGAGGATAATAGTATGGATAATAAAGCAGTAAAATAATGAGTAAGCTTTTGAGGAATATCTATAAAAGCACAAATGGAAATATTTTAAAAACAAAAATAAAATTCGAAACTAAGGAAGGGTTGTTTATTTTTCAACTTATGAAGGTAAAATTAATACATTAAGTTTATTTACTAGAATAAGCAAATAAAATATCTAAAAGCTTCTCCCATTAGTTCCGATATGTTTAAATTAACTAAAAAAGTTGCAAAACAAAAAATTTAATAACAAAAAAATCAATTAGATGTTTATATATTATTCTACAGCAGGGGTGGCCAACTTTTCGGGAAATAGTGAAACTTCGGAAAGAAAAAAAAATTACTCCTGTCACTTGTCAAAAAATGTAAAAGGTGAAAATTGTAGGTAGATATAATGGAATTATGAAAATCGCACACTATTTCAATTTAATCCATTTGTGCCTCGCGTCCTTTCAAAAGGATTGTTTACAACTGCTACGTCCTTTTAAAAGAGCGGTTCATAACCACTTCCTCTTAAAAATACGGTGTGTAACTAAAATGTCCTTTAAAAAGAACGGTTATGTCCTTTAAAGAGAACGGTTCATAATTTGGTTTGGTCCTCTTAAAAGAAAGGTTTGTAACTACTGCGTTTTCTAAAAAGAAAGGTTCATAACTATGACACCGTTTTAAAACTAATATACTCATAATACAAACTAATATAATAATTTTATAAGAAAGGTTCATACGTTCTCTTAAAAGGATGGTTTTTATCTTTACTCTTTTCCACAAACCGTTTATATTAACGGCTAACGTTTATATAAACCGTTTATATTAAAAATCTTTCGCAGAAATCGTCTGAGTTGACAGCTATGGATACGTAATCGTATCCACAATCTTTTCAGGGACAAAATATATTCTTTACCCTCCAACTAGTAACCTTAAAAGAAGGTGAATTCTCGAAAGTCTCTTCTCTTCCATATTCATAGCCAAATCTATCTTTCTTGAACTTGTTTTTGTGTGTGTATGTCCTCGGCAAAATTTCCAATTCCCCCCTCCCCCTGAGGGGGCCCCACACGTACTCAGGTGATTGCGGGTAATAGAAATTGCATGTATTATAGGTACTTTTCAGCATAACATTCTCTGACATCCCACCTTTCTTAACTTCCAGCCATTTCATATAAAAGATTCTCTTAGGGGTCGTCCTCAAATGACGTCATAAGGATTTTAACCTTTGATGGCCACTGCCGATAGGGTATCCCGTTAAGTGCCTCCCTCCACTACTTTCATTCATTCCTTTTACGAACTCTTATATCTTTAACAAAATTTGTGGTGTATATATATATATATATATATATATAGTGGCATACGCAGAATTTTTTCAAGGGGGGTGTTCATAATTTTCAGAANATATATATATATATACTGAAGAAAACATCGGTTGTCTTTGAATTTATCATAACGAACTTGATTGTTTTTGATATAGTTTATGGTATATTATATTAATTTTTTACTGAAATAGCATGAATTATCGGTGAATTGATCAGACCAAAATTGATTACCCTTGACAGAATTTAAGATACATTAAATTATTTTGTACTGAAATAACATCGGTTATCTTTAAATTGGTAAGAGCGAACTCTATATCTTTTACAAAATTTGAAATGTATTATGTTTATCTTCTCCTGAAAAAGTCTAGAGTATCTTTGAACTTATTATAGCGAACTTGATTGTTTTTGATATAGTTTGTGGTATATTATATTAATTTTTTACTGAAATAATATGAATTATCGTTGAATTGATCAGACCAAAATTGATTACCCTTGATAGAATTTAAGGTACATTAAATTTATTTCGTACTGAAGTAATATTGATTATCTTTGAATCTATCAGACCGAACTCGATTATTTTTGACGTAATTTGTGCTATGTTATATTAGCTTATTCATAAAATAATATCGATTATTTGTATTGATTAAAATTAAATCGATTATCTTTGACAACGATTAGATCACCATTTGTTGCATTTTTAAGGATGACTAAGTTTTGACAAATCAACAATTTGAAAAGTTGGTTCTCCACAAGAATTATTACACAGTGAAGAAGAGCAGTACTGTTAAAATGCCCTACCTTTCCACGCACTTGATCCTCTCCCCATGGTCTTCAAATTTTAAATGTATGACTTTAAAAAAATTGGATACCTCAGAAGCTATTTGACCGATTTCATTAAAATTTTGTTATTTTTTCTCTTAAAATTACGTACTTCATAATGATAAAAAAATTCGTAAACTTTATAATTAAAATATTTTCCGATTATTATTAAATAGAATAACAAAAAATTAATTTCTGCTATAAAGTAATTTTTTACATGACATTTTGTTTAAATAAACGAAATTTGTACTCGTGTACAACATTGTTTTGATACTGTTTATTATTTCCAGAGACATAATGAAATACGCAAGAAGTGAAATTTATAAACAATTAAGCCCTTGAACAGTTAAGAGTGAATTCTAGCACGTAAAAATCAGATCGCTAGTTAAAAAGTTATTCAGGATGTTCCTTTTTCTTTAAAAAATTATTTTACATTAATTTTATCTACGCACTGTACATATTTTACATGTTTCGTCGCTCCAGTTTGCTAGCATTGTTTTCAATTGGTCTTTTTTTTCCTCTTCTGTTTAACGTTTTATTTGTAAAATCGATTGAAATAATTTTTTTTTCCATCTAAAGTGACAGTCCCCTTTTTCTTTATTGAGTTTTGTTTATTTATCTCTGCCTTTCCATAACCTTCAATCTTTGCAATATGTTTATTATAGACTCACTTCTGATTGCTATAAAAGATTAAAATGTGAAATTGATAAATCCTCCATTAAACACATATTTTGCTACACTGTTTTGCTAATATTGCTTTCATCCTAGTCTTTTTGTTTTACTACAAGCATTCGTGATTTTTTTTTCTTGTTTGTCTGAAACGACTATCTACTTTTTCTCCATCGACTTTCGTTTATTTATCTCTGTCTTACCATAATTTTCAAACTTTGCTGTAGGCTTATTACAATCTTATTTTTGCTTACTGCAAAAGAATAGGATGAGAATTAAAGTCATTGTACACAATTCTTCATTGAATATATGAAATCATTTAATATCCTTCATTATACACAAATTTTGCCGGGCAGATTTGTTAGTATTATTTTTATCCTGGTACTTTTGTTTTACTAGACATTAGTGAAACCTATTAGGTTTCCCCCCCCCCCCATTTTTTTGTTTCTTGTCTAACAATTTAATTTTTTTTTGCATCAAATTTCTTTTATTTACTATCTCTGTCTTACCATAATTTTCAATGTTTAGTGTAGGCTTATTGCAATCTCACTTTTGCTTACTACAAAAGAATAGGATGAAAACTAATGTCATAATACACAATTCTTCAGAGAACACATACAATAATTTACAATCCTTCATTATACGCATATTATGCCATGCCATTTTTCCAGTATTATTTTTATCCTAGTCTTTTTGTTTTACTATTCATTCGCAAAATCTTTTTTTTTATTTATTTTTTTATTTACTTTTTCTTTTGAATCGAATTTCGTTTATTTATGCCTTACCACGTCTTACATCTTACCGTTATTACTTCTTACCATAATTTTCAAACTTTGCTGCAGGCTTATTACAATCTCATGCCATTTTGCCAGTATTATTTTTATCCTAGACTTTTTGTTTTACTATTCATTCGTGAAATCTTTTTTTTTTTAATTTTTTTTTCTTTTGCATCGAATTTCGTTTATTTATGCCTTACCTCGTCTTACGTCTTACCATTATTGCGTCTTACCATAATTTTCAAACTTTGCTGTAGGCTTATTACATTCTCATGCCATTTTGCCAGTATTATTTTTATCCTAGTCTTTTTGTTTTACTATTCATTCCTAAAATCTATTTCCATTTTCTTCTTCTTCTTTTCTTTATCCGAAAGGACAGTCTACTTTTTTCTCCGATGTTTATTTTTCTCTGCCTTCCCATAATCCTCGATCTTTGCTAAACACTTATTACAGCCTCAACTTCTGTTAGTTTTCTACAAAGGAAAATTAAATCCGGTTTTTCTGATAATACCACGTTTCCATCATTTATGAATGAACAGAAAAAGATTTCATCCAAGGTACGCTACCCGCTCATCATGCCTTTCATCCCTCCTGGGAATAATAAAAAAATAATAATAATAAAAGAACGGACATTATGGCGTAATGTCTCCCTTTTCTATATGCACTTTTATTTTCACGTTTTTCAAAATCGTGATCCTACGGGGACTACTATTAAGCATCAAGTATGTAGGTTTAAATGTCACTTATTATTATATTTTTTTTCACTTACCTGATATTTTTTATACGTACAAATAGAATAGTCGAGGACCTTGAAAAAGGAAATATGGGGGAGGAAATTTTTGGGTAAATGATCGAACTTACTTGTTTATTAGCTTATTTATTTATTTTTTTTTTGAGGAGAAAAAAAACTCTTATAAATTGGACAACAGCATTTAGTACAATTATTTCACTTGAATTATATTTAAAGATAAATTTTTATGCCTGCAAGTTTTTACAAAGTGATTCCCCGTGTAAATATATGATTGAATTTCCATCTTTGGTTGAAGTTTTTAATTACAATGAGAAATCATTATAGGGTAAACCAACCAGTGAAGGAACACTACTCAGTGAAGGAACATTTCATATATATATTGATTAAAAATAAGAATTTGAAAGTTTTTCTTTAGATTGATTGGTAACAATAGCTTACTGCCAAACAATAGGAAGTCATCTAGCAATGTTTTGGATTACCTGGACTTCTCTGGAAGANATTTCAAATTAGTATTACATGTCAGGTGAAAAGATTTTTATTGTCGGAGTATTTTTATTCGCTGAAAAATCACGTGGTAGGATCCAGTTTTTCCTCATTCATTTCCAGATCGTTTTGGTTGTCATCAGCATAAAACTAATGAAAGTCGTAAAGGTATTGTTTTTCTATAAAGATTTTTGTATCCCTAATTTAAAATGAAAGTTATATTATTTTAGTAGTGGTCTTGTAGTAGTCTTGACTAAGAAAAATAATCTAAATAAAACTATATATTTTTTAAAAATCGCGTTTTTTGTAGTGAAGAAAAGAAATCTAAGTAAAAATATATATTTTTTAAAAATCGCGTTTTTTGCAGTGAAGAAAAATAATAAAAAAGTAATTATTTTTAAAAAATATAAAATTAAAAAATTATAATTTAAAATAAAAAAATTCAAAATAAAAAATAATATTTCTAAAAACCACGTTTTTGTAGTGGTGAATAATAATTAAAAAAAAATTGAAAAACGAAAAACGTGGGGCGAATGAAATACATAACAGTACATATACGCATACATATACACATTTTCTTACTCATACACATGCACAGCCACATATACATCCACATACATGCGCATGTACACAAACATATTCCACATCCACATTCAGATGCAATTACAATTACAGATATACATACACATATTCTCAAGAGCACACATACACACACTAATATAACATTACTGTTAAGTATTTCATGCACCCCACGTTTTTCGTTTTTCAAATTTTTTTTTAATTATCATTCTCCACTACAAAAACGTGGTTTTTAAAAATATTATTTTTTATTTTGAATTTTTTTCTTTATTGAGTTTTGTTTTTTTATCTCTGCCTTTCCGTAAACTTCAATCTTTGCAATATGTTTATTATAGACTCACTTCTGATTGCTACAAAAGATTAAAATGTGAAATTGATAAATCCTGCATTAAACACATATTTTGCTACACTGTTTTGCTAATATTGCTTTAATCCTAGTCCTTTTGTTTTACTATAAGCATTCGTGATTTTTTTTTCTTGTTTGTCTGAAACGACTATCCACTTTTTCTCCATCGAATTTCGTTTATTTATCTCTGTCTTACCATAATTTTCAAACTTTGCTGTAGGCTTATTACAATCTTATTTCTGCTTACTGCAAAAGAATAGGATGAGAATTAAAGTCATTATACACAATTCTTCATTGAATATATGCAATCATTTAATATCCTTCATTATACAAAAATTTTGCCGGGCAGATTTGTTAGTATTATTTTTATCCTAGTACTTTTGTTTTACTAGACATTCGTGAAACCTATTAGGTTTTTTCCCCCCATTTTTTTGTCTCTTGTCTAACAATTTAAATTTTTTTTGCATCAAATTTCTTTTATTTATTATCTCTGTCTTACCATAATTTTATAAGCTTATTGCAATCTTACTTCTGCTTACTACAAAAGAATAGGATGAAAACTAATGTCATAATACACAATTCTTCAGAGAACACATACAGTAATTTACAATCCTTCATTATACGCATATTATGCCATGCTATTTTTCCAGTATTATTTTTATCCTAGTCTTTTTGTTTTACTATTCATTCGCGAAATCTTTTTTATTTTTATTTTTTAATTTGCTTTTTCTTTTGAATCGAATTTCGTTTATTTATGCCTCACCACGTCTTACATCTTACCGTTATTACTTCTTACCATAATTTTCAAACTTTGCTGTAGGCTTATTACAATCTCATGCCATTTTGCCAGTATTATTTTTATCCTAGTCTTTTTGTTTTACTATTCATTCCTAAAATCTATTTCCATTTTCTTCTTCTTCTTTTCTTTATCCGAAAGGACAGTCTACTTTTTTCTCCGATGTTTATTTTTCTCTGCCTTCCCATAATCCTCGATCTTTGCTAAACACTTATTACAGCCTCAACTTCTGTTAGTTTTCTACAAAGGAAAATTAAATCCGGTTTTTCTGATAATACCACGTTTCCATCATTTATGAATGAACAGAAAAAGATTTCATCCAAGGTACGCTACCCGCTCATCATGCCTTTCATCCCTCCTGGGAATAATAAAAAAATAATAATAATAAAAGAACGGACATTATGGCGTAATGTCTCCCTTTTCTATATGCACTTTTATTTTCACGTTTTTCGAAATCGTGATCTTGCGGGGACTACTATTAAGCATCAAGTATGTAGGTTTAAATGTCACTTATTATTATTTTTTTTCACTTACCTGATATTTTTTATACGTACAAATAGAATAGTCGAGGACCTTGAAAAAGGAAATATGGGGGAGGAAATTTTTGGGTAAATGATCGAACTTACTTGTTTATTAGCTTATTTATTTATTTATTTATTTTTTTGAAGAGAAAAAAAACTCTTATAAATTGGACAACAGCATTTAGTAAAATTATTTCACTTGAATTATATTTAAAGATAAATTTTTATGTCTGCAAGTTTTTACAAAGTGATTCCCCGTGTAAATATATGATTGAATTTCCATCTTTGGTTGAAGTTTTTAATTACAATGAGAAATCATTATAGGGTAAACCAACCAGTGAAGGAACACTACCCAGTGAAGGAACATTTCATATATATTGATTAAAATAAGAATCTGAAAGTTTTTCTTTAGATTGATTGGTAATAATAGCTTACTGGCAAACAATAGGAAGTCATCTAGCAATGTTTTGGATTACCTGGACTTCTCTGGAAGAATTTTTAAATTTGTTATTATTTCTGCAACGCCTTGTTTCTCTGAAAAAATTATAAGGTGAGTGTCTGTATTTATATGTTTGAAGTGGAATTAATTCCATGTAATAGTTTTATTTTTCTCACTGTGAAAAAGAGAATTCAAAATATAGTTATTGAAGTTACGTTTTATTTTTTTTTAAGCATCATAGCATAATAAAGTACTGAGATAAGGGGGTGTTTATTCACTGGATCACAAAACGATGAAAAACCAGTGAAGGAACAAATGTTCCTTTACTGGTTTTTTTTCTGAGTTAATGGAAATAAAAGATAAAATTTAATTTTCTTGTACCTTTACTGATGTTCTGCATCAAAAGTATGTTGAAAATACGAAAAACAACTTGTAACCAGTAAGGAAACAGGCATGTTCCTTTACTGGGCATAGATTTCCCAGTGAACGAACAGTATGCGTTAATATGTTGACATTTTAATTTTCAATTCATGATTGCAAAAAAAAGTTAACATTTTCCAAGTATTTATATGTTATAATTTCAAGAATAGGCTTGTTTTAAATATTTGTATGGCTTAAAAATTCATAAAGAGCATTGTAAAATAACCAAAATTAAGTGTTCCTTTACTGGGTGTTCATTCACTGGTAAGAACTGTTCCTTCACTTGGTCTTCTTACTACTCGTTATTTGAACCTCCAAAACTTTAAAACAATATTATGTAAGTTCTCTACAATTTTTTTACATAATTTGAAATTAGTAACAAATATGTTAACACTGTCATTTAACTAAAATTACGAATTTTGAAATTAATATGATTTTTTAAAAGGCAAGCGAAGCTTAAGTGCTTTTTCACTGGTTAGTTTACCCTATAAGTTCAACATTCGATTCAGGAAGCTTTTTAGAAAGTTTTATGGTATATTATTTGAGTCTAGTGGATTTTGTTTCACGTCCAAAGCATTTAGAAATACACTTTAAAAATATAATATGCACAAAAAAAAAGTTTTTTTTTCAGAGTTAAAATTAAAAATAACGGCAAGTTAATTAAGTTTAAATTTAATTAAATCTTTTAAAAAAAAATCCCGCTTAAATGCATTAATGAGATTAATATCTTATTTACTGCTTGTGCACAGTGCACCAAATAAATAAATAAACGGACCTTAACCACTTGGGGAAGGGTGATTCAAAAAAGTATTCGTACAAAATCAGAATCAAGTTGTAGTTAAACAAAAAACGGTAACTTAAATGTAGTCGTTTCTAATTTGACAGACATACTTTGCTTTTACTTTAATTATTGTTAGTTTAATCATATATATAATCAATGTTAATTCAAAGTATAACTAAATAGTTTTATTTTGAACAAAATAATGGAGAATTAAATAAATCAAACAATTATAACCCCGCCCACAAATAAACTGCTAAAGAATTACTTTGATTACCAGTTAATCTTTTTAGCCTGATTGATACGGTTTTATGCTGGCACGTATTTGTGACAGTCGGCGCGAAAGGGTTAATAACTTTTGGATCTTCACGTTCTAGGATTCAATCTTTATGGTTCGAGAGTTAAATATGCTAATCAATAAGTGTAGACGATGTTTTAAATTACAAAATCAGACACAAAAACGTACTTTCTCTGAATAAACATATCTTTTTTCCCCCGACGGATTCGGATTTCTGACCCACAAAAATAGGGGGTAACCACAATCTGGGAAATAGGGCCCCGATAGTTTGTCAGAAGACGGATCCAAAGTTTGGACCCCTTAATGTTAATTTAATTTTTTGTGTATTTCGCTATATCTTGGGAACTTTTAAAATGAATTTAAAAATTTTTGCACACAATTATACTTTTTGTCTTAAGATAATTCTATGCAAAAAAATTTGCATCATTTTAAAGAATATAATTTTTACGTAGCAAAATACGAAATTTGAGCAAACTCGGTTGAATAGTCCCTGAGAAATCGAATTTTTAATATCTGACATTTTAATTTCAATTTCTCAGGAACTATTCGACCGATGAAATTTTGTATGTAAATTTTGTATTTTGCTATGTAAAATTATTTATAAAATGATGCAAAAAAATTTTATACCGTACAATTCAAAAATGTTTCGACCAATATTAAATAAAATTAAAAAAATAGTAATAAATATTTAATAAGTGTTATTTTTTTTGCATGGAATTATGTTTGGACAAAGGAATTTTATTATTGCGTGCAAAAATTTTCGAAATCTCTTAAAAAAATTTTCGAGATATAACAAAATACGCAAAAAGTAAACTCACTCTCCTGACCAAACTATTGGGACCATAATTTCAAAGTTGTGGTTACTTGGAAATAAGAAGTAAAGAATAAAAAAAAAGTTAAGTAAAATCGTTTCTATTCTAGTTTTTTTTTTTTTGGGACTAGTTAAAAAAATATATAAATATGCAGTATGCATATGCTGGTTTGTGTGCTCATTACAAAGATGGCCAACAAGCCCTTGTCAAATTTAGGAACAGTAATCTCAAACTGGTGAAGTAAATTGTTCTAAACTTTCCCCAATAAACAGCGCTATCTGCTAACAAAATTTGTAACTAATCTTGAAATTTGGTGAGAATGAATAACTGATTATCCCAACACAAGGCGGAAAACCATTTGTTTCTGTCTTCTTCGATATTTATTTCACTTTACTTTATGACCGTCGTTAAACAGCCGATCCAAATTTTGAGTTTACGGCTACCAATGTTCAACTCCGTAGCCCTGTTATTTTGAATCCCATCCAGAAGACAAGGAAACTCCTGGATTAGTACCCCCAGACGTATTGATCTTTTTTAAATGGAAACTTGGAGGACTTTGTGACCTCGACAAATTTAACATGCACCAGTCACCATTTAAATACACGTGGATTCTTCAGCCGGCTGGATTAGAACTCCCGTTCTCACGAGCACGAGTCCAACGCCCTATCAACCAGGCTATCCCAGCCCTTCCGATTTTTACCGAGTCGGTCATTCTAATGACATCTGATTCTAATGTGATGTTTTTTTCCCTTCATTTGTCCGGCACTGAACAAAATTTCTCTAAATCTATAAATCTAAAAAATAATTTAATTTTTCAGAAGATCAGGAGTGCCACAGGCGACTGAAAATGGAAAAAGTGGTAAAAAAAATATCGCTTTAATTATTGTATCGTAACTACCACTGACTTATATTTGAAATTATTTATATTTAAAGCCATAGAGTTCCTTGCGTTCGCTTTCAACTTTCAATAGTAAATTGGAAGAAATATGATATAGAAAGTTACTAAGTTAAATGTCTTATAATAAAATTTTGAACTCTATTAAACTCCACTTTTTGCAATTTTATGCGCCCATGGCAATCATGGAAGATGAGGGGGGAAAAAACATTTACAAATCTTTAACAAATGTTAGTGTTATATAGAAGCTCTTTTTCGCAGCTACAGTTTTTAAACATTGCCTCTCCTTTATGAAAACATCTTTCAAAAAGTAATTGGCTTCGCTTAATTGGAAGTAAGCTAGTGAATTAATGCATGTTGGAAACTGATCAAAGCAAAGTATATCTTTTAGATAAGTCCTAAAGACAAACTATTTGCATAAATTGTGGTTCGGCCATCTTGGTTCATTATATCTTATAATAAACAGATTATTTTTCTTATTTTTTTCCTCTCATCTTTAGAACCCATCCCATCGTTGATTTGGACTCCGGGCAACATTTTCCATCTAAACATGCCATCCCGTTTACTAAGATGAGCAACATTTGATTGACAAGCGGGAATTTTTCCTACGGGCTGATTTCGTTCATGTGTTCGGCCTACCATTCATGAACTCGTTCGTTTCTTTAAAAAATAATAATAATAATAATAAAAATTTAAGAAAAAAATCATTTATTTATTTATTATAGATTGTCTACTTGCTGCAGATGACTTCAAGCACTTTTAAACTGTTTCTATTCACTGTTTATGTATAGAAATATTTGAAGAGATTTCTATTCAGAACTGGAATTTCAGGCGGGTACACTCCAAAGTCTTGTTAAATAAAATAAGAAGAAATCAGATAGAGTAAAAAAGAATGATAAAAAAATTAATAAAATAAAAATGATTCGCCGATAACCTATCTACGAGTAAAATTAGTTTAAAAGGGTATACCACTGGCAATGCAACTCAGTTATATATGTTTTTATTCAATATTTTATTTATGTTATATATTATTTATAACATTCCCGCAATAGTCTATTATGGGCCTATTACTCTTATTGCTGTTATATGCAATTACTCTTTAAAAAAAATAGTACTCCATTTGCTACATTTGAATACTTTTATACTGATTATGAATTATATACTGATTATTTTATGATTTTCTTCGAAAATGTTTCAAATATCTTTGGGCGCTATGCCAGCAGTCAGCATTTGCTTACCAAACATTCTTTGCTGAACCCTTTCGAAGGTCGTGGTAAATACACTTACCATCACTTTTTAAAATCCATGGTAAACTTTTTTACCTCTTTTAATTTAGATTTCCATTTGTTAATAACTTCAGCTTTCTTGAAGTGGGTTTGAATAAATTTGGCAACCATTTGTTTGTTTAAGAAAACGTATAAAAGTTATTAAATACATAATTCCCTGTGAAGTTTGTAGCAGTTATAAAATTTATTTTATAAATAACGAAAAATAAAAGCCAATAGGTTCCTAATAGTTCGTGGAAAATATACTTACCCCCCCCCCCTAAATGGCATTAAAATTTAGATTGATTTTTTATAAACTAAATTAGATTTTTTTTTCCTTATGTCAATAACGATTCTTATATCAATTTCAATTCCAAAAATACTTTAATTTATCTTTACTAGAAATAAATGGCCCATTAACACTAGGTTTACGGACGTTTCTTATATATCTATCTCTACAAACACACGTCAATTTGACGTATGAAAGAATTGTGATTCTTAGTTTAATAAATTCAATTTAGCAGATTTTTATCCACCACTATTTCTAAATAATTCGTAGGCTTATATAATTCACCATTTCACATTTTTGAAATTTTCTGGTTGTTATTTACCATTTTTTAAAATTATTTTCGCGTGTCCGGAGCAGTTGGCATCTCTGCACTTAGAAACCAATGTATATGTATACTTATGAGAAAAAAAAAATGAAGATATAAGATATATATTTATGAAATATTCTAGTATTTTATGTTTCAATACTCGAACTAAGCAACTGAAACCTTCAAAATCTAACACTCTGACACAATTGACATTCTGCGTTTGTTCTTTCTATTATTATTTATCGGCAACAGCTGTTTATCACTTGTTTTATTTGAGATAACTAATCGAAGTATTGTCGGTACATTCCTATTTATTATTGATGTGATAATTGCTTGTTTACTTAAACTTTTGTCTAAATTATGATCGCGTCAAATTGATGCATATCCGTAGAAACAGGTATACCACATAGAGAATTTCAATATTTCAACGCTTTTGAGGTAAATAGCATTTAATATATAATTACTTCGATCAATGGTTAAAAGTCATTACAAGAGATAAAATAAAAATTCAAACGGGTTTTATAATTTTCTTTACAAAAGTCGAAATCCGTCAAAATGACGTGTCCCGTAAACCTAGTGTTAAAGGGTTAAATCAGTACTAAATTAGTTTCAGAAACTCAGGGTTCGCATTCTCCTAAGACACCCCCCGTTTTGTTAGGACTCTTCCACCAAGTAATTGCTTAAAACTATCTTTTAGCTAATGAATCATGAATTTATTAGTAGTATAGTTTTACTGGTGCCGATCTACTAAACTGCATCAGAAGCTATTTATTACTCTACCTACTTGAAATGTAGTAACTTATTCTGGGCAAAATTTTCGACACAAATGTAGAAGCTCATTTGGGAAGCATCATTTATAAGCATTCATAATTTTGTCACCTTTACTTCTTCAAAAACTGATTATAAACTCATGTTCAATTTTCTCCTCGTTAGTTTATTTATTCAAGGTACAGAAATACTTAGAAAAGGAGAGTAAATTATATTCTGGTAATAAAACAGTAGTATTATTTACGGGGAAAAAATTAAATACTGCCTGAAGGGACATTTCGTCTTTGTTATCTTTTCGTAAGCAGTAAATATACTATGAGATTTCCACTTTTTAACTTTTTCGGGACAGGCGAGTCATAAATGTATTCGTACTGAATCAGAAACAGGATAGTAAAAATTAAAAAGGGGTAGCTTATTATTGCTTTCACTTAAAATCTCACGCCCCCAATCCACGTGTGTTAAAAGTGAGCTGGTAGAGAAACTTTTTACATCTATTTTATTTTCGGAAGAAATAATGAACTCTGAATGCTAAGACTTATTGCTAATACTTTTTATTTTGTTTTATAACCGTCGTTGAACAGCCGACCCAATTTTGGGTTTACGACTACTAATGCTCAACTCCGTAGACTTGTAATTTTGAACCCAATCCAGAAGACAAGGGAACTCCTGGATCATAATCCCCAGAGGTATAATTTTTTATGGGAGTATGGAGGACTTTGAGACTTGAAAGATTTAAGGTGCATCAGTCACTATTTACTTCGCCCGGCGGGACTCGAACCCACGACCTCTTGGACGTGAGCCTAGTGCCCTACCAGCCAGGCTATTCCGGCCTTGGAAGATCGAATCATGTAAAAGTGTATAGATTTTCTTTATGTCACCTGCTAAGATGATACAAATTATAACAAAAACATAACGCAACTTTTTCTTTTATTTTTTGGGGGATTAAAAAAAGTTTTACTTTGAACTAGTAGTTCGTCTGAGTTTCTGTCCTCATTAAAAACAAATCCTTACAGTACTGTTCAAGATTGATTAATGAGATTTATGGATTCTTCTCCTTCCACAATCTAGATCAATTTTTTTGCAAAGTAACAATTTATAGCTGGAGTTCGATCTCCAGTGGTGACTTGAAACCTACCCAACTTCAGATTGATGGATACAAGCTTTTTTGAGAAGTAAGGGTGGCTAGAGCCCAAACCAGACCCCATTACCACAATCATGTCATTGGTCACGATATGACCATCTACCCCACAACTAGCTGTTGCCGGTATGCTTTTACAGTTTATTATGAACTACCATCAATGAATCAGTTAAGGATTTCAGATTGTTACACAGGAATATCTTACACTTTTTAACTTTTATCTCAAAGACTACTGAGCAAAAATATCAAAAATTCATCCAAAAACCAAAGTGACGAAGAGAGACGGTTTTTAAGAAAACGCCAAAAATCTTCATCTTCTATATAGTTTTATTCATATAAAATGAAGACGGTTAAATTGAATTTTAAAAAAATAATTATCAATCTTAAAATAAAAAGTCATTAGTTGAAAACGAGGGTTATCATTTAATTTCAGTAAGCTATAAGCTGAAATAAAAGCTTGCGGACGGTAAAGAAAAGCGAAAAGCTGAAATAAAAGCGACAGGTCGCTTGTGGAAGGTAAGGAAAAGCGAAAAATTGAAATAAAAGCGACAGATCGCTTGTGGACGGTAAAGAAAAGCGAAAAGCTGAAATAAAAGCAACAGATCGCTTGTGGAAGGTATAAAAATTTTCACTGTTTTCTTATTCATTCCGTAATGGATATTATTTTTTATATAAATTTGAAACGCATTAGAAAAGATGATAAAAAAAATATAAATCACTATACAAATGAATTTAAAAGAAGAAATGTTAAAATTTTTTTTTTTAGAAATAGAATAGTCAAGATGAATAACAAAAAGAACGAAACATTTGATTCGTCGTGCGAGTACAGCTTATACGTGATGATTTAGTCCGGAATGGCAGCGGCACGAGCTTCTTCGCCGTAAAAACAATTGTTAGAAGCTGAAAATGAGGAGTGAACATAACCAGATAGAAATGCTCAAAGACTGTTCAACAATGAACATTTCGTTTCACTAAAGAAACCTTCTATCTAATATATTTAACAAGAATGAGAAGAAAATGGAATAGAACAGACAAGAAGAATAACAAAAAGAACGCCAGGTTTGATTCGTTATGCGAGTACAACTTGTAATGTGACGATTCAGTTTGGAACGGTTGAACGGTAGCAGCACGTGGCCCTTTGGCGAAAAAACAATTGTTTAGAAGTTGAAAATGAAGAGCGAACATAACCAATTAGAAATACTCAAAGACCATTCATCAAAACACCTTTCGTTACACTAAACAAGGAACTCTCTATACCAATGATTTTAAAAGAATAACATTAAAAAATAGGATCGAACATACAAGAAGAATTACGAAAAGAACTCCAAGTTTGATTCGTTGTGCGAGTACAACTTGTATACGTGACGATTCAGTTTGGAACGGTTGAACGGTCGCGGCACGCGTCTGTTTGGCGAAAAAACAATTGTTAGAAGTTGAAAATGAAGAGCGAACATAACCAATTAGAAATACTCAAAGACCATTCATCAAAACACATTTCGTTACACTAAACAAGGAACTCTCTATACCAATGATTTTAAAAGAATAACGTTAAAAAATAGAATAGAACAGACAACAAGAATAACAAAAAGAACGCAATATTTGATTCGTCGTGCGAGTACAACTTGTACGTGACGATTCAGTTCGGAATGGTAGCGGCGCGTGGCTCTTTGGCGAAAAAACAATTGTTAGAAGTTGAAAATGAAGAGCGAACATAACCAATTAGAAATACTCAAAGACCGTTCAACAAAACATATTTCGTTACACTAAACAAGGAACCCTCTATACCAATGAATTTAAGAAGAAAGAAAAGTAAAAAAAAAAAACCTAGTACAATAAATCCGTAGAAGAGATAGGCGACTGAAAAAATGTGCTGAAAATGGCCATAATTCCCCAAAAAGGTCACAGCCCATAAAGATTAAAGAAAACGTTCTCTTAAGTTCGTTTACAAGGGTTTTGAATACTCAGAATGAGACTTGGGTAGAAAAAAAATTTTTTTTATGTGGCCGGGATGGTTACTTTATTGAAAAGACGAGATACGTGAAATGAATAATCAACAGGTAGATTTGAAGTTAGAATTACGGAAATCGTAAAGGCTTATTACTTGAGAAATTTATTTTCATGCACTCTACGTGAGACAAGAAGTATTTGAACATGAAAAAATTGCAAATTCGTTGACATGTATAGTAATATTCAGAAGACATTACGATATTTCATCTAACTGGACTTTTTTTTGTTATCAAAAAGAAATATTGTTACTTGTTTATGCTTTGCGCATAGTGAAAAAGGATTTGTAAAAAGAAAAAAAATTAAAAAAAATTGTAAGATATTTTTTGTGCAAAATATGGTGGCAAAAAAGAAGTAAGAACGTTATAATATTTTTCATCTATATTTCGGTTGAATTTGATCATTGGTCGCAGCGTCCTCTGGAATACCAATTGCCTGGTTTTCTGCATAAGTTTTTATAAATTGGTAGCGAATAAAAAAGTATAACTTCCAGAATAGGAGAGATTTTCAATATCATTCTATAAGTTCCACCATAATGATGACTACAACAAAGGCACATTTATTTTATTTTATAACCGTCGTTGAACAGTCGACCCAATTGTAATTTGAAATTTTAGGAGCACCTAACCAATCCTATTAATCTTCAGAGAGCGATAAATAAGTGTAATAAAAGTGAAATCTAAAGTTTAAATATTTTGTTAACTTTAAATTAGATTAAAATTTTTGTTTATTAGTTTAATCCTATCTACCCGACTTTGGCAGCATTAGAATCTCCTTCAAACACCTTTGCACTAATCCGAAAATGTTAATATTGATCTCGATTGGCTGTTCAATCATCAAAAGAATTTACAAAGAATGTGTCTGAGTTGCATTCAAATATGTCTACGAAATTATGTACCGAGCTTTTCAGGGTTAACAGTTAAAGATGTCCAGGATAAAAACATTTTAAAGCTGCTTTTCCAAAAAAATTCGACAACAACCATTTTGCCAATGGGTATCCTGTGATAGCCGCAAGGCGAGCACAATATTTTTTTGCTCCTTTGCGCAATGTATGCCGTGTCTCTTGCTATGCTGGACAATTAAAATGCTCTCTATGCTGGACAATTAAAAGAGCAAAAGGGGGCATGCACTACCTCTGACAGAACTTTCCGGTAGACCTAACTTTTTGCTCTAAAAATTGTGCTTCCACAGTTTCTTAAAGTATTTGTTGTGATGGTAATTAAAATGTCATAATTCTTCCACCATTTATTTTTTCAATTTTATAAGACGCTGCGATCACTGCTAACACTTTAGGCACAAACGAATTACATTTTTCTTTAAACATAACTATTCACTATACGATTTTTAATATGAGAATTAAGTATATACATATACTTCAATAAAAGATAACATTTAAAATCTTCGATCTCTTCTTCCTAATATAAAATGTCTTAATTATTTTAAAAAAAGAAATTCGTCGACAATAAATAATTTAACCTAGTTTGTAAGAGCTGGGTATTGAACCCTTCATTTCAATTTTCTTCATTTCTGCAATGCAAATACGGAAGTTAATTTAATTGGGGAATTCTCTATCTTCGTGGAAAATAATTTAAAATTCAACATTATTCGATTTGAAAATGGAGCTCAATATAAAAAAAAGCATTGAATTTCGCGATTTTATTGTAATAATTTATTCTTCAATTTTGTTTGATTATTTATCTTTGATCGTCTTCCGCGTTTTCTTTTTGGTATGTATACAAAACATTATTGTATGATTCCATAGCAGTGGTATTTCTTTTCAGGCCTTTTTACCTTACTAAATTATATTGGTTAACCACTTTGAATCATAGTTAAAAACATTATATTGGTTAACCACTGTGAATTTGATCTAATTATTTGATTGAATTATTAATGTACAATTTTTTTAACCACTTTGATTTCATTATAAATATATAATTTTCTTTTTTAATTTTTTACAAACGTTGAAAACAATGACTAAAAAGAAAAGAAAAAAAAACTAAAAAGAATATTCTTCTTCCTAAATTTTTTTCTGAGCATAACTTATAGCATTATTACGACAAAGAAAATCTTTAAATGTAAAGAAAATATGATGAGAGAAAACGCAAAATTAATGGTAGACTAAAAAAAAAAATAGTTTTTGAAAGGGGTAAATTGATACATAGTCATTCATATCTATCTCGTTGTATATAATGCATCGATATTTCACGATCAACGAATATTCAACTTTATGACCGGTGTATAAGTAGACCCCATAATTTTCTTAAAATTTTGGTGGTTTAAAAACTTGGACTATGTACCGGGATATACGGTAATTTAAACACATCAGAATTTTTTAAATCAGGCTTTGTGGTGAATAAATTTTGGATTGACGTAACTGCCAGTGCAACTGTTGCCAAGATGTCACATTTTTATTTAGGAGGAATCGCTTACCATTTTTGCAAGCAAACGGTAAATTTCAGTGCTATAAACAATTTAGTATAACCAAGGCGGCCAACTAGTATCCTTTTTTCTTTTTCTTTTTTTCAAAGCATTTTATAGAGCGGCAGAGATAATCGAAAACTAAATCTTTTCGAATTTTTGCAACATTTTAAAAAGCTTACCACTAAAGAGCTGGAGCAAAGTTGCCTTTTGAATCATTTACTTGTAGGGGTGTGGAAGATAATTTTTAGCCAAATTTACAAAACATAAACTTAGCCATCACTAGAAGAATTTTTTTCTCTCCAGAAAAGTTGGCAACACTTGGCACTATTATCACCAGTGGCAAACTCATCAAAAGCCACTCATCTGAAATTTAAAATTTTTATTTCTTCACCACATTATTTTATGAAGAGGCCTTATTAATTAGCACACAAGACTGAGTATATATGAGTAATAATGAAATAAAATAAATTGTTTTCATTTTGGGACCTCCTGGGCGAGTGGTGTCACCATTCAACCAAACGCTCCGTAGCTTTAGAGTGATTCGTAACCCTTCTATTCTCTCTGTAACCCTGGATATTATGTTTTTTGTAATATTCTGGCTGTCTGTCTTTTTTTCCCTTTTAACTTAACACGTTAAACGCCACGCTAATTTTACATGGCTTACCTGTCTGTCCACAGCGGATAAATAACTACAAACTAAATTTGCAAATATTAGACAGATTTTGCTAGTTTTTTTAAAAGGTTTAGAATGACCAATCGGGATACAGAGTGGTGAATTATATAAGCCTACGAATCGTTTAGAAATAGTGGTGGATAAAAATCTACTCAATTGAATTTATTAAATCAAGAATCTCAATTAATAAACTACAACTTGAAAATATTTATTCGCTTTCCGGAGCAGGTAGGCATTTATGTGTATATAAATAAAACTATTTTTGTGTGTTCTAATTTGCATTAATTTCTTCAAACTATTTTAGTAAATACAATAATGTAAAAAAATTAAAAATTTACTCGATTTATGTGTTTCTAATAATCTTGACTTCGTCGGTCACCGGTGACCCCCTTGGCGCTACGAACAAACTCAGTGCCGGCCACCGGAGACTCCCATGGTATTTAACGTGTTAAGTGCTTTGAAGCCGTCTTTGTCATAAGGACACAAGCCTGCATATGTATGTGTAACAACAAAATAAAAAATTATTGCTAGTTGATGTGTGAAAATATTGTATCGTGTATTTCAAGATCAAATATAAAATATCAAAGCACACATTTTGCTACCACTTTAAACTTAAAAATAAAATATTCCAGCAAACCCAGAAAAAGTTCAAAACAGGTAGTAAGTTAACGGCCAACGTGTATTTTCTAAAAAATAAAGATTATAAACTCAATTATTTCATGGAAAATATCGTGAAATGATCCAAAATTTTTTTAGTAATTTGAAAGAAGAAAAAAAACCCGCTCTTGTCGGGGTAAGCCATTGATAAGATAATAAGGAAAGTTTAATCTGTAACGATGGGTTTTAACAATGAAATTTCCTATTTCCGAAATTGCACCCAAACTATTTGAGGCCGGAAATTGGTCTCAAAATTAACCTAGGAAAAATTTCAAACATCATAAATAAATAAAATTAAAAATACTTGATCCAAATCGGTGCTCTTGTTCTCGACTTATTTGGTGATGACGTCACCGAAAAAGTATTTTAAAAACTTTAAATCAAGGGCTTTTTTATTATTAGTTTAGGTACTATAATAAGCCTAAACAATGCAAAGTCAAAGGTTATAGGGGAAAGAAATAGTTATAAATAAATAAGCAAGGTAATAAAACGACAATCAATCGCAAAAATTGATTGATTGTTGTAAATCTCTTGATTATCCTCTGTTGACTGTGATCAATAATCAATTCAGTGACGGATAATATTACCGAGTATAACATTCTTTCGAAAAACGTATTTTTTCTTAATAAAATAATGTGAAATCACTAAGAAGGACGGCAAATAATGATAGCAAAAAATAATAATAATAAGGAAATAATTTAAAAAAATTTAATTTCATAATTTATGATTGCATGATTATGTATGATATTACATGATTTACAGCTTTAGTTTATAGCAATTCTTTATTTATTCACGATTTTTTTTAACCACGTACGAAGTATGCATATTACACGAATTTATTAATAAAAATATCTTAAACAGTTTACCACAAAAACTTTCTAACAGAATTTTTTTTTTTGAGTTAATTATATATANTATATTAGCATATTTTATAATTTAATTTTAATTTTTTTATTCTTATTTGCTGCTAAAATTTTGAACTGAAAAACTATTTATCAGAATAAAAATAATTAATGGTCATTTTTCTTGCCTAGTTATCTTTCTATTAATGCTTTATCAGGAAGAAGCCCCTTGAAAATGATTTTTAAACAAAGGTAAAACTTAAAACTATTATAAAAATAATAGTTGCATAATATTTAAATTTATATTAAAATTTATATATTTAAATATTAATTTTTTAATTTTAATTATTTATTTCTCGAACTGAAAAAAAACCCTATTAATCCGAATAAAAATAATTGTTGGCCATTTTTACTTGCCTAGTTATCTCTTATTTAATAAATGCCTTATCAGAAAGAAGATCAACGAGAATAACTTTTTTACACAGCTGAAATTTTAATTTTATTAATTACACGATGTTAAAGTTTATAATAATGTTAATATTTTTTTTATTTTTTAACTAAAATAACTGTTGATGTGAATAAAATAAAACTAAATTAAAATAAGGGTGGTGGGAGTATATGATGGAACCAGAAAACTCATGTTTGTTTACCTCTCTGACTTGCATCTTCCAAAGAGGTAAGCAACAAGTGGTTCGAAAGCGAACGTACTCTCCACCCTCGGAAGTGGACATAGATGGAATCTTCCATACCTGTCTAGTTGCCTTGTAACTACAGAAGCTTTTTTTCTCCCTCCTCTTTTCTAGCAAATCCCGTTCATTCCCTTCCCCCCCTTCCCTTGACGCTTCGGTACTCTTCTACCCCGGGGTGGTTTTTACTGCCCGCCCTAACTCCAAGAAGTTCGGGAAAGCCAGAACTAAAAAAAAAAGAAAAGAAAATAAGAAAATGAAAAACAGGGGGTTAGGAACAGGTTGGTCCAATGAAAATCTACCATCAACCGCCAAAGCGAGAAACGAGAAAAAGTTTTCGGCATATTCAAAGATCAACCGAACTCAGGTGCTTCTTTTCTTAAAGAAGTTTGGCGAGGTATCATGATAAACGTCGACAGCATGACTTTGGTGTTTTGAAGAAAAAAAAAACAAAAGTTCTTCTTTTTTCCCTTCTTCTTGATTGCATCGTTGTGCAGTGTCTGTTACCAGCAAGGCAGCCGACTCTTTCGAATCTAAAGCATTTGTTGACATTTCGTGTCAATGTATCTGGATTCAGTCAAGATTTGGATGTAAGTGAAACTTCATCAGTGGTTGTGTTATCCGGAGTTGACAAAACTTACCGTTAACGACTGTGGGAGGTAAGTTATGGCAGATTTTGTGAAAGATGTCAATGATGATGGGATGATCAGAACGAATAGTTATTTCTTGTGCTGCCTATTATATCAACCAAAATAGAATGAATTTTGAAATTTGTATGTTCCAAGTACCATGTCTTATTCGCCTCACCGGGTACAGCAGATCGAAAAGATTCGACGATATGTGGTACACTGCTCGACAATAGACAAACGAAGGTTGTTACTTTATTTATCGATAAAGACTTTAAAAAACTGTTAAGTTTTTCTTTACCACTAAGCTCAATGAACTAAGTTATTGCTCACTGTCACTTGTTTAATTTGTCACAAATCAGAAAAAAAACTCTGCCATTTTTTAAAAAAATAATCTTTTTTTTACTTAATGTGTTGTTATCTGTTAAATCGCATACCATATTAATACAAGCCAAAACGGAAGGTGCCATATGTTTGTTTGATGTTGTGTTTTATGAGAAAAACATATTTGTGATTTGAAGAGTAGACAAATAGACTGAAGGATAACTCATTTGACATTTCATTCAAATAAAAATGCTAGGATGAAAATTGTTTGAAGATACATAGTGCCATTTATTTTATATTTTGTGAACTGGTGTTTGTGTTTTGTGTTTATTTCGTTCCAAAAAAAAAAGTGGTCAGTATTAAATTCCTTTTGTGTTGCACTTACCTGCCTGTTGACATGCAGGTAAGGTAGTGAAAGAATCCTTAATTTTGTCACTAGGCTATGGCGACCCTAGGACTGTCGAAAGTCTTCATTTTGGACAAATATTTCACGGAGCTTCAAAAATTTTGGGAAACTGAACGAAAACTACATGGTAAATATAAGCATTTCTATTCTTTTAGATTACTAATGCTAATTTTTTCTCTTGTTTTTGCCAGCTGTTATAATTAATGCAAATTCATTTAAAATTAGAAATATACTATATAAATTTAACTGCTATAGTATGCAAATAAATTTTTTATAAGCATTTACAGCCTTTTTGTTATCAATACATAATTGTTGGATTTGGTGTTGGTCATATAATTCCCTTTTCATCTTGATTTGTTAAATCATGTAGTAATTTTCATCAGGAATTTTGAAAGGGCCACAAGAATTAAGAGAATTAAAATGGAATAATAAAATCATAAGATAAAATTAGTATTGGAACTACAAATATTGCCACCATGCAATCAATGCATTTAAATGAAAAAAGTGGTAGTAAAAAAAGTGGATTGATGATAAATAATCATGTAGCATGTAGGATAATTTTGATAAATCATGTTGTAAATTTCATCGAGAATTTTGAAAGGGATAAGAATTGAGAAAAATAAAAGGGAATAATAAAATTTTACGATAGAATTAGTGTCCGGACTACAAATTATTGCCATCATGTAATAAATGCATTTAAATGAAAAAAGTGGTAAAGAGTGGATAGTTCCTACCACTTTACTTTTGAAGGAGTAATTTGTTTTGACTTCGGATCAGAAAATGCATGCCATTTATAATATTATTATACTAATATAAACAAAACTGCCTTGTTTCTGAGAAATAGATGTCAATGATAAAACAGTTCTGCAACCAATTTTTTTTTTTTTCTTAAACTGTCCCGATAAAAAGACTCTAAGCACGCATGTTTTTGAGTTAGACGATACTGTTACAAATGATTATTTGCTAAGTTTAATAATTTCAATCGTTTGCATGATCCCTTGGTATAAGGTCTTTAGGAATTTTTATCTTTTAGTACTAATTGAATACCTGTTTTAATATTATCCCTTTATTTACCGAATTAATTTCTTTCTAATGCGAGTGAATTAAATTAAAACTAATTTTTTTAAACCTTTTCTATCTGCCACATCAGAGTTTTGAAAGTGCAAAAAACAAAAATCTATGGTATCCTAATAGAAAAGAAATATGCAAGAATTTAAGCTGACGACCATATCTAAGCATTGGGAGAAATGTTGATTTATAAGAACGGTGATATAATTTATTGGCTTCTAAATGTCACAAAAGCGTAATTCTGCAACAATTAACCCATTCATGCTTGACCACAAAAAGTGGTTTTAAAATGAAAAACACCTTTGTGAAAAGGGTTAGTTCATACTTGTTTGTAGCAAGTGGATATTTATTTCTGTTACTGAACGCAAACTTTTTTTTAGCTTTAAAAAAAAGCACTGTGTTCTGTACTGTACTGTATGAAATGTCAGGGTACCTCAGACAGCTTGCTCCCTTTTCCCATTCATCTTTACTTGAACTTTGTGGTGTTTCAATGAGGTGGTGAAACGCAATTAAAGTAGGAATGTTTGTGGATAGATGATTTCTGATTGTGTAGTTGTTATATGCAGGGTGATAAAATCATAACGTCAAAAATATGAGGTACAACTTGAATTTAGCTAGTAAGGTGAGGTTAGATACATGCTATTATGTCGAGAATATGATCTGCAATAATATGCTGCTATTGGTCTGGTGTTCTTACAAGATTTCATAAGATTCAGTTAGATTTTCAAATAGGAATATTTCAGAGAAATTTGCTATAAAGCAAAGAGGTGGCTTTTTCATAGAATAATTTTTTAATTTAAATTTTGTTAATTTTTTATTTAGATTTGTCTGTGTATTATACGCTAAAATATGCTATAAATACTAATAAAATGGTATGGAAATTAAAAAAAAAAAAGAAATTGGTCAAAAAAGATTGAAAATTGGTCTTTTTTAATATCGCATAACTTTAATAGAATGTATCATTTTTTCATTTTTCTTACTTTATAATACTTATAAAAAATTCAACTTAGGGACTAGACAAAGTATTAGTCATAATATTAATATTCAGATATTTTGCAGTAGACATAGAAACTCATTTGTAAAAAAAAAAGAGGCGAAATTTTGATTAATTATTTTTATTTTAGCTGTAAAATGTAAAATAATAGTTTAATTCACCAATCTGTAGTCTCATTTAAAATTAAAGAAAATAACCTGAAAATTAGTTTTGAAAATAGAGACAAAAAAGACAAAGAATAACTAATATAAATGTTTTCTTTTTAGTTAATGTTATATATATATATATATATATATCTNAGATGAATATATATATATATATGAAATAAATAAAAACAAGAAAACACGAAGAAAGTTAAGAAAAAAAAATTTTTAAATAAAATTTTATCCCTTTTTTTTTAAACTGTTGTTAGTTATTTTTTTTACTTATTACTTATTATTTCCCCCTTTTTTCATATGTCTTTAATTTCTCTTTGTTTTATTCTTCATTTTGTACATATATATATATACCTGGTAGTATAAAGGAACTACTTTAATTACTCATATCTTACGCAGTTTTAAACGAATTTTTTTAACTTTTAAGCAAAATTTTGTAATTAATTTTAAATTGCACTAAAACCTTTGTTTAATTTTATTGAATATTTGTAAAGTTTTAACGAAAAAACGTGAGACAAAAAAAATAAGTTTTTTTTATAAAAAGTATTCATATTTCCTTAAATATTTAAGCTAAGCATACGAAATTTCCGTAATTTTTGCATATAATAACCAAAATAACTGTCTCAAGATGCAAATCTATTGCTCCATTCTTTTGCCATAGGCTGTTCAAAAACTTTATTGTCAGTTTGTAATTTATTGTCGGTCCCTCAGACCTCTAACAGCTTTAAACTTTATTGATATGAATGACAAATCGCATGATCAAAACAATTCTGAAGTCATAAAATGATTATCTTAGTATTTCTGGAGAAACATGAAAAAATGTATTAGTATAGAAGTGTTTCCATTATTTCGTTCACCCCTTGTATGTATATATAAAGAAAAAGGCTATTTTCGACAAAATTGTAATATTAAAAGGTATTTGGGTACCTTAATACAGGTCCCGCAGTGGACTGATCGTTAAGACACGGTTCCCAGAAGAAAGCATCACTGGCTACGGTCAGTGTGCGGGTGGGTGATCACTTGGATCAG
This sequence comes from Parasteatoda tepidariorum, assembly GCF_043381705.1. Classification (NCBI taxonomy): domain Eukaryota; kingdom Metazoa; phylum Arthropoda; class Arachnida; order Araneae; family Theridiidae; genus Parasteatoda; species Parasteatoda tepidariorum. Next base: position 38,376,916 of record NC_092213.1, read on the forward strand.
CCTGCGTAGGGACCGACGGTGTGTGTTATTGGTCCTCGTTAAACTGTTCTACCGTAAAGTGCTCGACTTCGCGTGCAGTTCGTCGGGCTACCGAAGCGGGAGTGCCATCCCCTCTGCAGAGGATCAAAATTGTGATGGCATGTCTTCGGATCATCCTCAGGGATGTTTCCCAGACCGTCGCCAATAGCCCATTGTGCGGCTCTAGTGTGACGTAAATGAACAACAACCACAAACTTATTACATGTAGAGATTATGAACCATAAAAATTATTCGAAAGCGGATTAATGTAGTCCTTCAGTACAGCACAATTCTTCCCGAAGTGATCGTTTTACCAACGCTTAAAAAAATAGTTTAAAAAAGTAAAAAGTGGTGATAAATTTATGTCAAAATTAAATTCGCATTTTTTCCTCGTTCGCTATGACTTTAGTTCAAATAAAAGAATAGTTGAACAATATCTCAACGATTTTCAATTTATTACAACAAATGTTCCGCACCTCTCATATAAATACAAATGATGAAATAAATTTACTTTACCACTTTTTCTTTTATTGTGCTGTGTAAAATGCTATTTTTTTTTTTTAAAGTTACATAATTAGCAGTTTTACTATTACAACACTAAAAAGTGTTTAGTTCTTAATTTTAAGCATCTTGTAAGAGCAGCGATGACTCATGGGATAGAGCGTTCGCCTTCCAATCAGGTGAACCAGGTTCGAATCCCGGTGATGGCTGGTCGATACGAATTTGGACCGTATGAATCCCCTTCCCATCAAGCTAACCGTGGGAGGTTTCCGTGGTCTTCCCCTCTATGTAAGGCAAATGCGGACTAGCTCCATTAAAAAGTCCTCCACGAAGGCAAATTTCTCCCAATACTTCATCCAGGAGTTACCTTGTCTTCTAGATTGGATTCAAAATTACAAGGCTGCGTAGTTGAACTTTAGTAGTCGTAAACCCAAAAGTCGGGTCGGCTTTTCAACGACGGTTATAAAAAAAATAATTAAAAAAAGCATCGAGTGAAGCACGAAACTTAGAAATGTGGTTGGTTTATATGCCTGGGTGCGATTTTCCTATTCAGGGACATTTATCGACCCGCTCCCCTGTTTAGCTTTTTTTTTAAATTAAAAAAAATCAATCTTGATGTTACTTTAGTTAAGGTAACAAATTTTAAAATAAATAAAAGCTTGTATTATAATTGGGACCAACTACAGTCAAGATTAAAATCTCCAAAAAAGAGAGTGAGTCGTTAAACGCCGCTGGATTAAAAATTAGCTGCTAGCGCTGTTACATACCCTTTGTGAAAGCTTTCCAATCATCATTTTCTTTCATTTACATTTTCAACTTAATTAAAATAATTACATTCATGAAATTGGGATGCAATAATTGCGAATTCCATGTGGTTTGAATAATTAATTATGTTTAGTAGCATGTATTATATATGTTACTAAGAACGATTTAAATTAAGAGTGTCAACATTCATATATAAGCAGCATGGCTGGGTTGGTTGTGAGTGATAACTGATCGCTGGGGTGCATGTGAAACTCAGACATTTTTTTAAAAACTTCTTTAGCCGAGGGAAAAACTAAAAGACCGCTTCAAACTTAATTTAAAAAGTTATTGAAATTTTTAAAAAACAATACCAATTATACTAGATTTTCACTATCACAGGGAAAAATAATAAAAATCCATTAATTATCTCCAGTTTTTGCAAATTTTTATGCATCCTTAAGAGACAGCGATTGAGTAACTTTATAAATATTAAAAAATTCGATCACAAACGCTTTTCATTTTCACAAAACAGTTGCCTTTCTTCATATAAACATAAGCGATTTGCCCGATTTTCAATATTAGTATTGAGTACTCTAATTAAAGATAAGCAAAACTTAACCTACCAGCCATGAATCACTGTTGCAACTCACAACAGTTATTTAAATAGGTTAAACTCGATAAAAAGTGTTATTTAATATAACAGAACTTTCGCCGACCTTGCATCAGAAAGGTTCTGAGTTCGAATCCTGGGCAAGACATGGATGTTCTTACTGTGGGAGTAAGGTTGGCCCACCAAATATGGTGCCCCTGAAAGAGTGGCCAACAAAATCTGCTCTTCAGATGCCTGTATGACGTAAGTCATTCTCCAAGTGGGCATTGGAAAGGGAAAAAAAATGACGGTACTTTCAAAAAACAGTCGGGACGTAATTTTTTCGTATTTTATAAATTCGTATTCAAATAGTCTTCGTAGTAGCGTTTTGTCAGAATTTCAGAAGTAGCATTGAGTGCTCTGGTAACCAAAACTTTACCTAACAACCATGAATAACTGTAGCAAACTCACAACAGTTACAAAAATTGGATGTTACTCACTAAAAAAAAATGTTATTTTATATGACGATAAAACCTTCGAAAAACAGTCTTTACAAAAGTTTTTTCTTATTCAACATTCATCATCAGTGCATGTTGAATGCTATCATTTACTGGTGTAAGTGCAAATAAATTATATTTAATGAATATTTTCGAACATTAATCAGTTTTCGAACTATCTCTGAAACATGCAAACAATATGATAATCAGATTCCTTTGGAAACAGTTATTCAAGTTTTGTTTGAAAAAATTTTTTTAGGAAATAATTTATCAGCACAAAATTTTGAAATACGTACTTGAAAAATGTTATTTGAAAAGATTGTGATAAATATTTTAAATGTGGAGAAAATATTAAAATTTCGGGCAACATATTTTCTACTTTTTAAGCCTGTCTGGCAAACGCTGTTATTTCCGTTTTAGATCCATAGTATTAGCATTTTTAGAACTGCTTCAAAGCTAGTAGTATAAGTCACATATTTTCATGAGCGCACATACTGTTACTGTTATGTATTTCATGCTCCCCACGTTTTTCGTTCTTCAAATTTTTGTTTTTTAATTATTTACTAAAACTCAGTTTTTAAAAATATTATTTTTATTTTTATTTTTTTTCCTTTCTGCTCATTGAACATTATGTTTGTTCATTATTTCATTAAGAATGTTCCAGACTTTATTATCATTGAAACTTTTTTTTAAAAATTCGACAGTTAGAGATGTATTGCTGCGTTAATTTATTTCTTTTTTCCCCTGCTGTTTTTTTTCTTCTTTTTTTTTTTGAATCCTTTATTTAAGTCTGCCGTTGTTATATAAAATGACGCTTTTTGAAGAAGAAACAGATTTATTGATTCAATACAATACAATACAAAATAAAAACAAACAGGTGAAATAAATTAAACAAGTCACTTTCAGATTTCTATGTCCAAGGCATAGAGCAGTTTTTAATTTATTTTTTTGTTTTGTTTGTAAAACATTAAATTAAAAAATAATAATAATATTTTATTGCATTGCATTTTACAAACAAGGGAAAGAGACGGAACGCTTGCAGTATCATTTTTGGTGCACTGGAGCGCAAAATTACTGTACAAAGATGACTGAAATCAACATAACGGTGTAGATTAAGTAGGCACTAAAGCAGTGAAGAAAAACCACTTTCAAATCACTAGTGCGCGAAATAAACGCTTTATAACGGTCTCATCCAGGATTCTAAAATGATGGGAATCTTAACCTGAAATTGTATTTATTATAGCTTTACTTATTTTCCTCCGTGTCTAGTGGATTGATATAACATACTTTCTAATCTTCAATTCTTCATAAAAATTTTATACACTGATATCTATACCAGACAAGCAAATTTCTGTAAAGTTTCGAATTAAATTTCTTTTAAATTTATGTTATTTACTACGATTTTATTTTTATGCTTGTGTCGATGGAATCTTGCAATAGAGATTTCAATCATGCTCCAACTGGTTATTTTAATGTTCAGCGTTTGACTTCACTTCTGCGCCAGCTCAGGCGCTGTCCACGTCATCTGATTGGAATCAAATTCACGTGATATGGTTGGTTGGTTGGTTCTAATGCCACTTGCCACACTGGCAGAAAAGGGATTTTGATCATGTTCATCTATGTGAAAAATGTCGCCGAATTGGCGATTTTTTAAAACAATTTAATAACTTTTAAAATATTTAAGTTATTTGTCCGTTCAAAAACCAAGATAATTCTTCACCACAAGATGATATTTATAGTTATTAAATCTTCGTATTGCTTCACGTGAAAGACACTCAAACTGTGGCTTTTGTATTTTCCATGGTGCCAGAGCCTCGAAAAACCATGTTAACCCTTTCTAAGGCCGTGGTAAGTATACTTACCACCAATTTTTAAAGTCCATTACGAACTTTTTTACCACTTTTAATTTAGGTTTCCATTCGTTAATAACTTCAGCTTTCTTGAAGTGCGTTTGAATAAAATTGGTAACCATTTGATAGTTTAAGAAAATTTATAAAAGTTATAAAATACATAATTCCTTTTGAAGTTTGTAGCATTTATAAAATTTATGTTATAAATAACGAAAAATAAAAGTCAATAAGTTCCTAATAGGTCGTGGCCAACCACCAAAAAAAATGGCATTAAAAATTTCGATAAATTTTTTGTAAGCTAAATGAGTTCTTTTTTTCTTATATCAATTACTATTGTTATATCAATTTTGAATTCAAAAAATACTATAATTTACCTTTGCTAGAAATAAATGGTTCATTAAAGGGTTAAACGATAGAGTCTTGAGAAACTGGACTAGGTGCTTGGTTGAAAATTAAAAAGTTCAACATTATCGCAAAAAATAACGTTTTTGAAAAGAACTGAAAAAGAAAAAATATTATTTTCTTTTTGTCAGATACAAAAAAATTTAAAAGTATGGCGCATCACGTTCAAAAAACGTGATAAGGAATTTAAGGTGACTACAGAAATATTGTAGTGTTGTTTTCTTATCTTTTTGTTTTCTTATTTTTAGTCTACTTGAATAATGTAGATTTTGAAATATTACATTCTATTTTATTTTTTAACATTCTATTCAGTGAGAAACATTCTATTCAGGGGAAAAACGCAGCTTTGTTGAGTTTTATTTTATATTATTTATACGATACTTTGTTATAATCATAAAATAAAATTATTATTATTATTTTATATCACAAAACATTACTTCGACGCGTTTCTATTGTTGTTTCGAAACTTAATTATGTCTCCATCTAGTTAAAAAAAACTATGAAGAACATTTATTTTAAAAGAAAAATTTACTCTCACTTATACACATGTATTGTTAGATGCTTAAATAAAGTATATTCTAAATGAAGGGGTTAGTCAGATGATGTCTAAATAATCTAATGAATGAATCAAGTCAAATGAATCAAGTCAAATTAATCAATGTATATCAAATGAATCAAGTTAAAACATAACAAGCAAGTTCGTAGGTTCGCTGCCTTATGAAATAATAATAAGATTATATTTTCACAATTTTGTTCGCTTAAGTTTTTTGGTTTAAGATTTACCTATTTTTAAGACAGCGCCCTCAAGGATGATTATAAAAATAGCGCGAAATTGCAAAGGGATGAAAAGCCAGATTTTTGTGATAATAATTAAGAGTTATTCATTAATTTGAAAGATTTTCATTTAAACGGGGAAAATAACTTAGCCAAATTGAAAATTTTTTAATATAAGTTTTTTTTGCGATATTTTTTTTTGCGAATGTATATATATTAGCTGTCTATATCAATTTGTTTTATTTTCCTTGGTGAAAAGATTTCAAGTAACACCTTGAAAATTCTTTTTTTAAATAAAAAGTTATTACATTTCTTGCTGTTTTGTGCGCCAACATTTGTTTCTCCTTCCAGGACTAGTGTCAGATATTTGGACAGTGTCACATTTAATAAAAGAAACCCTTGCTGAAGCAGAAGATTTCGCCTGCGTGTTGTTATCAGAGGCATGGGTCAAAGATTATTTGAAGAAGAAGAAAAAAAAAAGTAACCACACCTTTGACGTATGCCAAGGTCACGTGAGCCATTTTACGGTACAGGGAGCTGAGAGATTTGGCGTGGTGATTACCAAAGAAATGTAATAATGATTCGTAAGATGCCAACTCACGTAGAAGGTGACTCTAAAATTGAAAGGGGTGTTTTTGAGAAATTCTGATCACCAATTGTGTTTGACTTGGTTAAAAAGCGCGGTATAAGCAGGCTGTATTTAAGAGGGCTCTTTCTCCGCCATCTTGGATTTTTGATTTTCCTTCTTTCAATGTTTTTCTGTTTAGAACAAATTTTTGATGATAGAATATCGTTCGACAGGTAATGATAGATTATCGCGTACCTTTTCAAAAAGGAAATAAATGCTTTACCCAATTACAATTAGCAGAACTAACGCTAAATAACACTGGTTTTTGTCCCCAAATATGTAAAACATTAAAATTTGGTTAATTTTGGATGTAGAATTTCAAAAAGTATATTTAATATTGTAATATTTGTCTATTTCTAGATTATTATTATTATTTTTTTAGAATTTATTTTGTTTAAATTGATGTAACCCGGTATGGATGCTGCTAAGAATTTTTTTTAAACAAATTCCGTAAAAACAAATGATATTTATCAAAAATTTAAAAAGCAAACACATTTATAATACTTAAGAAGCCTCTAACCTCGCTATCTCGAATTTTAAGTTAAATTTTTAATTTGTGCTTTCTTGATATTTTTTTGCACTTAACAAATTTTTGATTACATAGTATTATTAGACAGCACACAATACCATTCAAAAAGGGTAGAAAATAGAAGAATTGCTTCATTAGTTTAGGACAAATAGCGTTTTATAATTTGTAGAATTTCTATGAATTTTTCTTCAAAACTAATGAGCAATAAAATGATGTGGTATGTGGTTTTTAGCAAGCAATTTAAAACTACACGTTTCTAAATTTTTTTATAATCTAATTTTATAGCAGTTTAAACTGATGAAAACCGATTTGGATGACGCCAAAAAATTCTTTAATGTTAATTGCATAAATACTATTCAAAAAGATACTATTCAAAAATCTAAAAACCGGCAACTGTATACTATTTAACTATCAAAAACTGTTGATCGCAGAACTGTACTGGCATGAATTTGTCAGAAAAAATTATTAGAGAATCTAAAATACCGCACTCTTTATATATAAATTTGTGTGCCGGCCTTGTATTTTACATGTATCGAGAGATAATATCAAATAGAGTATATATCATCAGAAGTTCAGAATTAATGTTAATAGTTTACTCAAAATCTGAATACACTTTTGTCTATACTTAAAATTGTTTAGGGGAAAGAGCCATGAAAAGTTTCTTCCGCAATATAGCGCCTTCTTGACTTTCAGAAAACGCTGCATGCATATCTCTTGAAGTCAGTTCTAGATCTATTGACTTACTCATAATTATTTTTTATGTCAATACTATTACCATTTTTTTATTTTTTCCAAATGCATATACAAACCCTAACTGGTATAATTTATATTTATTATAAAAGAAAATTCGTAATATCTGTATAGAAATAAATTATTGCAGGATTACTTCTCCAAGGAGTAATACTGTCGTAATTTGTTGGCATTTTATTTATATTTATATTAGGGTCATTTTACATTTTATTAAAAAAAAAAGTTCAGATCTATTTACTTAGAGTTGTATACGTTCATAATAAAATAAAATAAAACATTTATATCAATAGTATTACCATTTTTTAAAAAAATTTACCAAATGTATATACAAACCCTAACTGCTATAATTTATATTTTGTTATTAATTCATATTATTATTTAAAAGGTAACTTTTTAGTTTTATAATTCTTCTATCGTTCGTTTTCTTAGAATAAAACATCCTCCAAACGAACAACAAAAAAATATTTCTTTTCGCTATCAACATCATCCTGCTAAACATATGCATGCAGCAGCAGTAGTTGTTGATTTGAGACTTTCTTCGATAAAGAAGAATGCGAATGACCCAAAAGAGGGTATTTCGAGGATATATTCCCTTTGGGAGGGGTGCAGTAGCTTCATCTTCGGAGGACCTCATTTTAATTGGCGACTTAATAGAGCGCTCCATCACCCCTGCCTTCAGTGATCATTACAGGCTTCTTTCGCTGCCAAGTCACGGAAACCTGCCTCCTGATGACTATAAGGATTCGATCCATGGCATCGGCATTCCTTGCCAAATGTCTCCAATAGCCGAGGGGACAGAAGAAGAACGATGGATGGCTTTTATTTACTTACTTTTGTTTTTTGTTTCTTTCTTCCACTAAATTGCGGCCATTTGAATAACACGAGGAATTTTCTTTTCAAAAAACTAGTTTTCTTTTTCTTTTTTTTGTGGTTATGCCTCACCTCCAAGGAAAGGGGGAAAGAAAAAGGCTAGATGGAGACACATTTGCAATTATTTTGCTTTGGAAGCGGCTTTTTTAATTTAATGGCATTCACTTTTAAATAGCAAATTAAATTACAAGTGTAAGATATGTAAAAATAAGTTTACATAGAACATGGAATTTTGATACGCTATACGGAGAGATATTTACATAGACAATGAATAGGTGCTGATGTATTTATAATTAGTTTCCAGTGGCATCATCATCTAATTTAGTGACATTAATCTTCAAAAGGTAAAATCAACGCTTCCTAGAAGTGATAAGGCCTCCGTACCAGTCACCATAAACGAGAAATCCGATCCTTTAGTAGTCCGAGCGTCGTGACATCGTTCGAATTCTTCCCTCCCACTGTTTAATCTATGTTCGTTACGTCGGATTATTAAATGGATCGGTGTGGAGGCCTTCTCACTTCTAAGAGGTAATGGTAAGATAAAATTAATCTGAATTAAATTGATAAAGAAATGCTCAAAAGCTATTTACATGCGTATATTTTTTTAAATGAATAGGGGATAATGTTGTAACCTGGGACACATGTAGCAAAACATAGTCGGGAATAAGGTGAATATGTTACGTATTAAATTAGAATAATTTTGTATTTTTATAGCAATAAAAACTTACTTACGAAGTAATTATTTATATTTATTTTTTATCCTTTCTAAAAAGCCCGTAGAAATTTTAAATATAAAAAAGTGCTATAGTGCTGCGTACCGTCATACCAATTATTGGCAGAAAATGGGGTATAAATGCAGTAGCTTCTGCAAGAGATGCAGAAAAGTTAGCAATTTATTATTATTATTATTATATATATATATATATATATATTCTATTACGTTCTGCTTATAAATCTGTTGGATCGCCAAAAGAGAGTCTGAAAAAAATGGCATTGTTTTTTGAAATTGATTGCTCTAACAAAAAATTGTCAGTTGCTGTTCTTTATCGAAATAGATACTGGCAAGGACACAGAAAAGTACAGTGCTCAAAATAAAAAAAGGATCATCTTAAATCACTTTTGATCTAATGATGGGATTTTCAAGTGTTAGGATTCAGTCTTAAAGTTCGGAGGGAGGGGGATCTCAAATATGCTAATTAATTTGTGCAGATGATATTTTATATTATGANTATATATATATATAATGAGTTTTCTACCTTTATCTCACAGAAGAAATGGAAATAATTTTATTATTTCTGCCGCCTACGCTGAAATGTCCCGAACTCATTCTTAGGGAGGTTATGAGTGATTTAAAGGCTGCCGGATAAATTGTTAACCAATATTCAATACATGGACAATATCGCGAACATCGCTCGAAAATAGTAAAAATTGGAATCAAAGTACTACCGGGTGGGCAACAAGTAAAGGGTGAAAAAATTAGATTAACACTTTCATGTCCGGTGACACCAACGTGTTGTCACGTGAAAACCAAACGTTAACTGCCGGTGACAACACGTTGGTGCCATACGCAAGCCACAGTCGGCGACAACACGTTACTGCCATGTCCAAGCCAAACGTTAGCGGCCGGTGACAACACATAGATGTCGCGCGTTGCAACCTGATATTCATGTGACATTTTGTCAAGGGACAATAGAGTACAGGGATGCCAACTGCTCCGCTTTCTGGAATAGTTTTAACAAAGTGGTAGCAAATTATATAGTACAATTCGTTAAAGAAAGATAGTTACGACTACTTTTTAATATAGTAACCAGTAGTTTGATGCTTTAACGTTTCATTTTATATCATACTTGTAATTTTTGATATTTAGTGGTGAAAAAATTAATTATAATGAAAAATACTAAACTAAAAGCAACTTAAATTTCGCTACCACTAGAAAATACTATTTTACAAAGCGGAGCAAGTTACACGGAACCGGTCACATGGTAAACTTATCACTAAATATATGCGGACCGCATAGTGTTAATATATTGTTTAAAAAATAATTGAGAAGTTAGGATTGGAGGAGGGGTTGCAGAATTAGAATAATCAAATACGATAGTGCTGTGCATGGTAACCACTAAAGTTTATTTGAGTGGCTTGGTAACCACTAAAGATTAAATGTTGTACAAGATAATTTTGAAAACATAGCTAATATCATTTATAATTCACATCTACGTTAACATGTGTTATTTGAATTAATGCTTAGATATTATTTACTATATACTAATTTATTTAAATTATTCTCATTGTTGTAATAATTTCAACATTTTTCTTATCAAGCAAATGTGCTTGACCTATTTAAATAGCTACCATAATGTTGCTAAACTTAAAATGTTTTTAACACAATGTATCTAAATTACATGATGTATGGGATAGGGGCCGCTGCGAGGCCCAGGTGCCCAGTTGTGTTAAATAAATAAAGAAAAAAGAAGTATGATTTATACCTCGAAACAAAGCTTCAGTTTTTTTGTTTTTGTACTATCTTGGTGAAAAATGTTAATAAAGCTTAAATGTAATCAATAATTCAAATATTTAAAAAATATCGAAGTTTTTTTTAATTAGAATGACGATTTTTTTTAACTATTTGAAAATCATTACAATCGATGACTATTATTCATAATTATGAGTAACTTTTATGAGCGCTAACAATGCATTGCTGAAAAAAAAAAATGAGATTGCAATGACTTTTCACTAACATATTAGTCACTGGTGTTTCATCTTTCGAAACATGCCCGTTTTGGTAAAAGCTTGGGCTGTTGAGTGAATGCCATCAAACAACACCTTTTAGAGAATAATATGTTATTTTCATAATTGCTGTGAGTTTGCAACAGTTAGTTATGACTGTTAAGTAAGATTAAGCCTTCTCATTTAAGCACCATATATGATAAGTCTGAAAATGGTACAAAACTTCCATATTAAAAAGAGCCACAATTTTGTGAAAATGAAAAGTGTTTGTGGTCTAATTTTTTACTGTTTAAAAAGTTACTTCAACACTGAATTATCTGGTCTCATAAAAATTTGCAATAAAGGAGAATAAGGCATTGATTTTGATAATTTTCATTATTGTGGGAAAATGTCGCCAAAACTGGCGATTTTTTAATATTCAAAGAGTTATTCAAAAAGTTACTTAAAAGTTTTTCTAGCTCAAAGTTAATAACTTTGAAAATATTTTAGTTAACTTGTAAAAATTTTCAAAAACTGAGATTGTCCGATTTATTGACTTTGACAATTTTCCACTAGGTAAAAAAATCTCGCGAAATTAGCGAGTTCTAAAAAAGTTTATTAACGCTTAAAATATTTAAGTTATTAATTCTTTGCAGCAAGATGGTGTTTGAATAGTTTGTAGTTATGGGTTTGCCCCTAATGTTAAGCACTTAAACTTTGGTTTTTTATTTTACCTGGGTAAATAAACTTTAAAAAAAAGAAAAGAAAAGAAACTACTAAATAGTTGTATTTTAATTATTTCATTCGAAGCATTTATTTTGTAACTAAAAAACTAAACCGTCGTGGTCACCTATAATATATTAGTACTATAAATATCTTTATATCAGGGCTGTTTGCGACCCTGAAAAAGAGGCAAAACTAGTAGAAACTTATAAAGTAAAGTGAAACCTTTCACTATTTCGAATTGAAAACAATCCGCCACTATCTACTGTGATTCAGATGAGAAAAAAAATAGCGTATTTTTGTTGAGCTGATTATTATAAGTCTTGTCTTTTCCTCTCCCAAAAGCAGGGTAGGTATTAAGTGTTGTGTTATTCTCGGCAGTCCTGTTATATGAATTTAGAATTCGCGTTTTATTTATTTTAGTTTGTTTATTTTTTTAAAATTTCATTTATTTTAGTTTGTTTATTTTTTTAAAATTTTATTTATTTATTTTGAAGAAAAACCAGAGATGATATCTACTAATAAAAAACATAGACTCTGCTTCACAAAATAATGTTCTAAGAACATATTACGCGGTTTTCTTCTTACTGTGAAATGTAGCATTTATGCTCCAAATGGCAAAAAATTAGTTAAAAATGAAATTAAAAAAACTTTGATATATTTGGATTCGTATTTTATAGAAATTTTGTACAAATTTTAATGCTTGCAAATCAGGGTTTTTTTTCCCTTTAAAGAGGCACAAAACGTTACTTTCAATGATAAATAACTAATACGTTGTCACAACACTTTTAAAAACAGTATATTATGCACTAAAAAGCGCTTTTACATACGCTTATATCTTTAAAAAAACAACCTAGAAATATGTATCATAGTCAAAGAATAAAACTGGTTTGAATGTAAGACCTGAAATTCAATTCATAACCCATTCTCTGTTGATGTCGCGCTTGCAAATTACGAAGTTGTCTTTGTTTTTTTTTTTTACAAATGATTGCATTGTAAAAAATCACTTTAAAAAAAGTGGTTTGGAATCAGCAACCAAGTTGTTAACTTTTAATGTGACTGACATTTTAGTTTTGACAAATATTCACAACACGTTTTATATTAAAATCAAACTGTTATACGTATTATTATTGTATTTTAGTAAGTACGAAGGTTTTCGTTTTACCAAAAAAGAACTCAAATAATCAAATAATCCAGTTACCAGTTTTTATATTTTTACAATGATGTTTTAACGATCTCGATTTGTGACGAATATACAGAAAAAAGAAATCGTATTATCTATCGCTTTTTCTGCAGTTATTTCTATGATATACTCGGTGTATAGTATTCGACAAGTCATCCAAGTTTCCAATTTATGAAAGCAATAGCTTTCATAAATTAGCCAAAGAGGTAGTAAAATTTACAAATAGTTTTACAAGCCAAAGAGGTAGTAAAATGGAACGCAAATTACAATTTTAGGCCGAAATTTTCGTTGTATTTTGATAGGACTTCTGCGGAATTAACACAAAGTATTCCATATTACTATATATACTTAATTTTTTTAAAAATAGTGGTGATCAAAAAGATTATAAATTTAGTTTATAAGTGCAAGAATATATAGAAAGCATACAATTTACTACCACTTTAAATATAGAAATGAAATTTTACGCCAAATGCGTAAAAGTTGGCAGGTTATATGCAATATTGGTTTTAATTATCTCATTTCGAATTGGCACTAAGTTGTTTAAATCAATAATATGAGCATTTCGCCAGCTCTGCCTCCAAAGCAAAGTCACTGGGCACCAGCAAATTCAACTGTATTTTTTTAAAAAAATAAATTAATAAAATAGCTGAATTTATTTTCGCTGGTGAAATGGTAAAGTACATAATATACTGTGGTAAGCAGGAGCATCTTAATTTCGCAAGATAAATGCTATTAATGAAATAAGTTACGATTTTCTATCTTTTTGTAAAGCGGACGTGTTCTTAAAATATGAACATAAGTGCCAAATGGGTTAACAGTTCCTGTTTTTACGCCTGTTTGAAATGTTTTAAACCACACTTTCCTGTTTGTCTTAGAAGAAACTCGAGAACTTCTTCCTTTTTTTGGGTGGCGAATGCAACGGAAGTTATTCTGTCGGTCACTCCCCGGTACCGGATGTTAGGGTGGTCAAGTCAGGTCACAACTTGCTGTTTTTATACTAACCTAACTTATCATTTATTTTCAAAATTGAAAATTTCTTCTTTTTTGAATGAAACCGCAACACTGAGTCATGGATAAAAAAAAGGGGGTAATTTTCGGCAAGTAAATTTAACTATTTATTTATTTTTTGTTGGGTTAAGGACATTTTGCTTTGTTTAAATAAATGAATGTAAATTAAAATAAAATAACCGACCTACCCTTAATAAGGCATATGGCGTAATTTTTTTAAATTCACAATTTCAGAAAGATAAAGTTTCACAACATAATAGGCAATGATGCAAGCAAATTACAACAAATAAGCAATGATACAAACAAATAAGTTATATAATAATTCACCACTGAAAGTGGGTTGGCGGCAACTACAGAATTAAATAGTAAATAAACCATAGAAAAGTAAAATCATGCAAGGGGATGAAACACCAGTATAAGGCAACCAAGTATAAAAGATGATTTTAAAAATGAGAAAAAAAAAGAGTTAAAAGGTGTTGAGATAGATAAATCTAAGAGAACAATCAAAAATCAAGCAAATTGTAAAATCAAAAGCCAAAAGGGCTTGTAAAATCAGAGGAAGTTAAAATCAAAAGGGCTTGTAAAGTCTAAAATAGTTAAAATCAATTAGAGAATTAGTAAAAAATAAGAGAAGTAAAGAGGCCAAAATAAAAACAATTAAAATGAAAAAAGGGAGGCTAAGAACAAGAAAATTGGTTTGTATTCAAAGTTAAAACAGCTTCTGAGGCCTAAATGGCTCTTATCCCATTCATCATAAAATATCCCAAAGGGACATACCTAGAAAAGTTGTATTGGTGGTTCGATATAGAATGCCATGATTTCGGAACAATAAATATAGTTTAGAATTAATAAAATTTCTTTGTAGATATAAATGTCTTAGTTATCAATGAACAATGAACATAACAATGAACATAAACGTCAATTTTTTCAGTTATGATCTTTCCTTGTTCACTTGTACACAAAAATCAAACTTGCCTCGTCGCCATGTTTCCTAAAACGATTATATTTTACACATATTGCACAAAAACTATGCATTGTTCACAATTATTAGTGAAATTATCTTTGAAGTCCTTCAAAAATGTAATTCTTAAGAAACATTTATTGCTTTGAACTTATTACGGAATTTATGCACCAATATTAAAGCCTAATTTGTTTGACTGTTCAGCAGAGATTTGGTGACTAAAATTAAACTAGCCTTATCGTGATATTTCCTAAAATGATCATATGCATTAGAAACATCGCACAACGATGTACTTAGCATGTATTAATCATTTATAATCGTTAGTAAAAATAATCTTCAATTAAATTGTTTCAAAAATGTGTTTGCGCATCCTTTTAATCCTCAAATCGATTGAGTGACCTTTGCATGACCTTCAATAATGGTTGTGTTTTTGAAGCTGCCATGAATAGGCCATTAACTCTGGGAGAAGTTTTCCTCCTTAGCATATAATTGTAATTAATGGCCTTAACCGACAGAAATGGCGAGATAAATTATTAATTTCCAATCTAGGCCACTAGAGTAACGCTTTGTTATTTGCTAAAAAAACGTTCGATATCGGTTGTGGAATGTCTTTGTTTTCATTTGGATGTGCAGATATTGATTGTTGATTGACAACATTAGTAATAGCTGCAACAACTTAATTTTTTTTTATTAATTTATTCCGTTTCATTTAATATTGCTTTCTAAATCATTTATGAATTTTGCGTTGCATTTTTATTACTAATGAATCGATGTCATAGTCCTGTGATCAAATCTTACTGTAATAATCTGTATTTTATTTTCTCAAATGTTGTTGAAACCATTGCCTAAATTTCAAATTGGAGTAAGAGTGCGCAGCATGCAGCCCGGGGACCAAATACATAGCTGGTAACTTTTCTGCATTTTGCAGAAACTTCTGCATTTATACCCCATTTTCTACCTTTCTGCACTGTCTCAAATCTTCTATATCAGTGGTCAGAAACTGGCGGCCCGCGAAGCTTTTTTTTGTGACCCGCGAACTAAAATATATTAGTTGTCGTTTTTTAGCGGACAATTTTCGTAAAAAATTTATATGAGTTTAAAATACTTTTCTTTTGTTTCAAAAACCTAATTTTTTCGTTTCTGTGAAATTTAACATACCAACGGTGCAAAAAAGAATTTTTTTTTTCTCAGGTTTTGCATCCAAGAGAATATTTAGCCAAATAAAAAAATAATAGGAATGAATATCATGTTTTATTTAAATTCCTTGAATTGAATATCGCATGAGAGGGAAAGAAAAAAAAATTAATTTCAGATGCTCGAGAATTTTTGTTGTGTTGCTATAATTCCTTATAAGTCGAAAAAAATGTTTTATCATAGAGTTAAATTTAAAAGAAAAAAAAAAACTTGTCACTAAGTTTCTGATTAAGAGAAGATTCAAAATTATACGTAACAAGCATTATTTGTAATGCTTGTTATTTTGTTTTTTAATATTAAAAAAAATTGACTGTAATATTTAATATTCCTTCAAACATAAAAGAGTCCTATATAAAATTTTGATAAAATTGCCGCTCGTCATTTGACTGGTGTTTTTAATTGCGGGCCCCAGCCACATGTAAGTTGGTAACCCCTATTCTATATCTTGAAAATGCAGATTAAAATTTTATACCTTCTTAGAACTATTTGTACTGTATTTTCTCTCATGCCTCGCTTAAACAATGGCAACTTGAATTTTTGCTATGCATCAGCCTGATCAATATTGTGAGTCATTAATTAGAATCAGGATTCTCTCTCTATCTTTTTTTCCCCGGAAGTCGGAAGACTAGAAGAAATTGGAATATTGATTTTCAAGTAGTAGTAAAATGAAGTTAAATTACGATATCATTAACAAGTTTTGATAGAAATATTTACTTTATTGTGCCAGAGCTCAAACACTCCATCGTATGATTATTGTGCATGTTTAATTTATATTTTGTCAAAATCATTTGTCAGAATTTATAAATCCAAAAATTAAAAATAAAGCATAAATTCTGTCACCATTTCAAGTGTAAATATAAATCTTAAGGAAATACCCAAATACAACTGTACAATTCCGTTTCTAAACTTACGATAATATTTGAGGCTGTATTATTTTTTACGATATTTTATTTATCAAAGAAAAGTTTTTCAATAAAAATTGACATAAAAAATGTAGTTGCCTATAAAAATCAAATAATAAAAAAATAAGAGGGCAAAAAAAAAAAAAANAAAAAAAAAAAAAAATCAATCAAATATCAAGTAATGACTTCAAAGATGAAAATTAAGTCCATTTTACCTGTCACGTAAATAAAAGAAGAGAAATTAAAGACGCTAAAAACTAGTTCGACTGCTTTTTATTACTTGGAAAACTTTTATTTTTACTACTTTTATTTTTTTTTTATTAATGCAAGCATTTAATGTTTATAAAAAAAAAGTGAATTCTGTTGTATTTTTCCCCGTCATGATAATTTCTAAAAAAAAAAAAAGAAGTTTAACTGCGAATAGAATGTTTTTACTCGGCAAAAAAGAAAAAAAGTGTTTTAAGGGTACATTTTTATTTAATTATTTTGCCTGATATCCGGTTGTTCTTCACACATGAAGGATTGTCGGCGTTGTTCTTATCTTTTGATGTTGTCTAACTTTCAACTTGATAGGGTGTTAAAAGTTAAAGCATTCTCTAAAACAGGGGTTCCCGAATAATGTTCTGTGGAACACCAGGGCTCCATAAAAAGGTTCTGCAAGTTAGTAATTCTTATAAACAGTGAGGAGTTTGAAACCAGATTATATATTTAGATTCAACCTAAAATTCATAATTTATCTAATCCTTCCTTGCCTTTATGAAATTATTTCAAGTAAAATACCAAATAAATAGAAATGGCATTTTTTGAAAGAAAATATAATATAATATTGAAGAAAAAAAATATGAAAAGAACAAGCATCTATAAAATAATGTACTAGTATTTCCCATTCAAATCAAAATAAAATAACTAATATCCTTAAAAAAGAAATTTGTTTCCCAATTAACCTCTTCCAGACGTGCAAGTCATATATGCATTCTCAGGTTGGCGATAATGATTCGATAGCAGTTTATTTGGGGGAGGAGTAATAATAGTTTGATTTTCTTAATATATCACTTAATTCAAAATGAAAATTATATAGTTACACTTTGAACTAACATCAATAAGATATGATAGAATAAAAGTGAAAGCAAAAATAAGACTGTTAACCCCTTGGGGACGGGTGATTCAGAGATGCAATCGTACAAAATCAGAATCAGGATGTAAATAAATAAAAAACGGTAACTTAAATGTAGTCGTTGCTAATTTTAAAGACTTACTTTGATTTTACTTTAATTATTGTTAGTTTAATCATATATATAATCAATGTTAGTTCAAAGTATAACTAAATAGTTTTATTTTGAACAATATAATGGTGAATTAAAATCAAACAATTATAACTCCGCCCACAAATAAACTGTTAAGAACTACTTTGATTACCAGTTTTATCTTTTTACCCTGGTTGATACGGTTTTATGCTGGCACGTATTTGTGACAGTCGGCGCGAAAGGGTTAAATTATAAAAAATAAGCCTTGTCTAAACTTAAGCTACCGCTTTTTATTTTCTTCCATTCTGATTCTGGTTCCTTACGAATATATTCATGATTCGCCCGTCCCGAAAAGGTTAACCTTTTTCAACGTTTGCAGCAGTTTTTAGCAAGTTCTCTTCTTCTTTTGTTCTTTGACTAAGGCACCTGAGCCGTACAGCGGCCCCTATCCCATCCATCATGTTTGTTTTGAGTTTAGCAAGTTCTCATTTCGAAGTCCTTAAAAAGTTTTAGTAGTGATAGTAAATTTAGGTTATTACTAGAAGATATTTCTTATTTTAATACACCACTTTATCTTTAAGTGGTTTAGAATCTGGACTTTTCATGAATATATACTTTCTTTGGAAAACAATTTTTAATGGTGGTTACACAAGAATTAAAATATATCAACATTTATTTCATTTTTGTTACCGCTTTTAAAAATTTTCAAGGCTCACGGGAACCCTAGATGTAAACCATATTTTATTGATTTTCAGCTTACGTGTATACACCAAAAACAAATTTTTTACTAGACTAAGTATAGAATAAGGACTGCGAATTAAACGGTCAGATATAAAACATAATTTAAAAATTATTAGTAATAAGACAATTAAAAAACTTTATTCCTCTAATTAAATATTTAAAAATAGTCTTTTACAGGTTTTAACGTTCACAATTACCTCAATAAACTTTATTTATAAAGATGAAGTTCCACCACAAGAAGGTTGATTATTTATGGTTCCGTAACTGAAAAGAAAAAAAATATGTATAATAATGTTAAAAAAAAAAAAAAAAATAGAGAAATACATGCTAAAATTTTCAGATTTTCAGATTTTTTTCAAAGGCTAAACACGGCCTACTGCGACAAAGTGGAGCATCTCATAAGCATTTGAATTATTTACAAGTAGGGGTGAGTTAAAACCCTATAAATCGAATTTTTTAAACCAACAAGTATCATACATAAGAGACTACTACTTCGAAATATTTATTCGCGATCCGGAGAAAGTTGGTAACGTTGTAGACAAAGTCACATAAACACTATAACAGAAAATTTGGAATAAATAGAACAGTAAAATGTTAATATTTTATAATATAATGAATGGTCTTTATCTACTGTAACTACTGTTTTCATGTTAAATATACAAATTGGTGACAAAATAATACGAACGCTTCACTGAGTCTAAGCAATCTGTCATTTAGCAGCAAATGTTTTGGAACATTTTACCCGGCAAAAGTGTTGGCGCAATTTGAAAGATCTTGCTCATGGCTGTCACTCCACTCGGAAAACTTGGAGAAAAAAAACAAGGATAATGCACGGAATTTTGGCAAGTAGCAAAGAAACAAAATATACAAATTGGTGACAAAATAATACGAACGCTTCACTGAGTCTTAGCTATCTGTCTTTTAGCAGCAAATGTTTTGGAACATTTTACCCGGCAAAAGTGTTGGCGCAATTTGAAAGATCTTGCTCATGGCTGTCACTCCACTCGGAGAACTTGGAAAAAAAAAAAAGGATAATGCACGGAATTTTGGCAAGTAGCAAGAAACAAAATATACAAATTGGTGACAAAATAATACGAACGCTTCACTGAGTCTAAGCTATCTGTCTTTTAGCAGCAAATGTTTTGGAACATTTTACCCGGCAAAACTGTTGGCCCAATTTGAAAGATCTTGCTCATGGCTGTCTCTCCACTCGGAAAACTTAATAAAAACAAGGATAATGTACGGAATTTTGGCAAGTAGCAAATTGCTAGTTAACAAAAATCAAATGCTATTTAAAGGCAATAGCGAAAATTGTTAGTAAAGTCTAAGTCTGAGTTAACGATCGTTTTGTCGTCCTTTTTCACATGATTTTTGAATTCCGATACTTTAATACGTTATTCCGACAGGCGAAATTCGAATTAGAGTTATAACTTATTGACATTCTCGATTAACGACGATTTCATCTTTTTCCGACAATTTTTTCAACTGTTTTTAATCGTTTCTTTTTTTTTTTGTGATCTCCAANTTTTTTTTTTTTTTTTTTTTTTTTTTTTTTTTTTTTTTTTTTTTTTTTTTTGTGATCTCCAACATGATTAACCAAATTCGCTATTTTTAATACGATAATATAGCGACACCTAAAATTCGAATTTTAGTTATCACTTTTTCATGAGCATTATTCACTGCTATCCCGTCGTTAATTGACGTCGTTTCTGTTCGTTTTGTCGACAGTTATTTCAGCTATGTTTTGTTTTTACGGCATTTTTACATAGTCGTTTAATTTCCGATACTTCTAAAACAATCTTATTGCGACACATAATTTTCAAATTTGAGTAATAATTTCTTTGACGGCGATTCCGCCTTAAGTCCATCTTGTTTTTTGACCATATTTTACAAACTTATTTATCGAATTTTCGGCCCTTTCAACAAGGTTTATTAAATTCCGATTTTGTAAATGCGATATTACGACACTCGAATTTTGAATTTGAGTAATCACCTATTGACCTGCTTTATTTCCGACTATTCCATAGTTCATCTACACCATTTTGCGACCATTTTCTCGGCAGTTATTTCTCATTTTTACTGTCTTTTTCACATAGTTTTTCAAATACCGATATTTTTATATTTTATTACGACACTTGAATTTGAAATTTGACTAATCACTTTTTGAGGCTCTCGATTTGCGATCCTGCTATAGCAAATCATCGTCATTTTCTAATCGTTTTCTTGGCAGTTATTACGGTTAGTTATCTTGCTTCCAGCCCCCGCAATTTCCACATCGTTTTTAAAATCTCGGTATTTTAAATACGATATTATTACTACCGATGTATTCAGGATCGCGCATATCAGTATTTAAACTTTCATGCGAGCATAAATACTTGATATTTACCATTCAGTGATCGTTTTATTGCAATAAGTCACACAGCAATGATTATGTTGAAGTTTCTGACTGCAAAAAATATATTGCGATATAGCTTCAAAATAAACTTGTGAACTTTAGCGAGTAATAATTTTTTATCATCAGCAAATTTTACTACCGAGTTTGAAAAATGAAATCATGTCCTGGTACGAAATACCNGGGGGGGGGATATAAACAAGCCACGAAAAGTTCGCAAAAAAATAGGAAGAGTTATGTGGTACTATGAGGTCGTCATTTAGATTGTGTTTTTATGCAAATGAGTTAACTCCGTGAACAGAGATTGAAATTTTTATTGGCTGTTAACTTAGCGATAATGCTATTTGAAATGGACGTGTTTTTTTGTGAAAACCGTTAAACTAATGTTGGTGGCGTGTTTAACTTTATCTCAGGTTCCTATTTTTAAATTTCATTTGCTGTTTGCAAGGCTCCGCAAACATAATTTAAATGGAAAGAAAATTTGTGTTGTGAAACATGCATTGTTTTAATAAATGAATCGTAAATCATTCCTGAACACCACAATAATTCGCAAATTGAAATATATACCTAGAAATCTAACATTTGCTAATTAAAAAGTATTTAAGTTTGAATGCTTGTTAAATTTTCATCCATTCAAATGATTAGTTTAGCAGTAATATATATATATATATATATATATATAAATACAAAAAAACACGAAGAAAATTAAGAAAAACAATAAGTTACATTTATTGCGCATAAAGCTGCAAGTAAATAGATCTCATAAAATAAATGCAAAATGAAGCTAAAACAAAGGAAAATTACAGACTAATGAAAAAGAGGGGGGAAAATAAAATAAAAAATAACAAAAAAAAAACTGGACTATTTTATTTGTTGTAATTTTTGTAAAATATTTTGAGTGCTCCTCACACTATTGTATTGATATATTTTGCTTTGTCTATATTGATACAACATTAGAAAGCACTCTTGTTTGGGGATATAATCGTTTGGGCTGATGAAAAGATTATATCTTTTTTTTTTTCCGGAATTTTTAAAAGAATTCTATATTTTTTTTTTCCGGATTTTTTTATTGTTATTTTTATTATTAATTTTCTTTTTCCCCCTTTTTTTCATTAGTCAGTAATTTTCTTTTGTTTTATCTTCATTTTGAATGTATTTTGAATTACAAATGTTATGTGAGTTCTCATACTTATAATTGAAGCTTAAAGCTTTTAGGGGTTTGAGGGATGGACAATAAATTACAAACGGAAAATATTGTTTTTTTATCATTTTATGCCAAAAAATGTAGCAATAAATTTGTAACAATTATTTCGGTTATTATATGCAATAATTGTACAAAATTTCTTAAACCTAGATTAAATATTTAAGAAGATAAGGTCATTTTTATAAAAGAAATTAATTTATTTTTGTTTTACGTTTTTTTTTTTTTTTTANCGTTTTTTTTTTTTTTTGCTATGACTTAAAAATTTTTCAGTAACATTAAACAAAATTTTTGGAGCAATTTAAAATTACATAAAAATTTATTGCTTTAAAATTTTAGAGAAATTTGCTTAAAACTACGCGAGATATGAGAAATTATAGTATTTATTTTGCCTTACGCATGCGCGGGAAAAAATAAAGGGAAAAAAAAAAGATTTTTGTTCATTATGTAGTGAATCTTATTTGGCAACTAATGCAAAAAGTTTGACTTGAATATCTTGAAAATTTAAAAAGTTGCAAAAAACTTTCTAAGTAGTTATCGTACTTTTTAAAAGAAAGCTCAATATGATATGCGTTTTCCACAAATTTCATTATTTACTAATAAACAAGATTTATTAAAAATGATATCGGCATTGTTGTGAACCCATCTCCATAAAAGGAATAACTCTTTCGTATGTTTTCTTTCCTTATACAACCAAATTTTGGTGTATGAACATTTATTGTAAGGTATTATCATTCGTTATTTAATTTTGTCTTATGATACAAAATAATATTTATAGAAATCCCCTTATCATTTTGAGTATATTTAAAATGCACAAAAACTACTTAGAAAATTGCTTGAAACTTTTTAAATTTTTAAGACAGTTAAATCGACTTTTTTCATTAGTTGCCAAATACGATTTATTACAAAATTATGAAGGGAAAAAAAATGCTCAATTTTTTCCTCGCATACGCAGTATAAAAAATACTACATTAATTACTTATATATTGCACAGTTTTCCAAAAAATTTTCAAATTTAGCGAAAAAATTTGTAATTAATTTTAAATTGCTCAACAATTTCGTTTAATTTTATTGAATACTTTTAAAGTTATAGCATGAAAAGGCAAGACAAAAAAATTAGTATTTTATAAAAATGTTCATATATTTATAAATATTACATCTAGACTTAAGAAATTTTGTGCAGTTATTGCATATAATGGCCAAAATAATATTTAAAAATTATGCTTTTATTACTGTATTTTTTGGCATAGGGTGATCAAAAGGATTAATTTTCCGATAAATTTAATAAACAAATCATTACTGGTGATTTAAATATAATAGAAAATATAGAATAAAGAAATTTAATGTTTAACTGCAAAAAATTTAGACCCATTTACCATATATCTTAGTAAAATTCTAAAATGCTTTCTAAATGATCTCAATAGTTTTCGACTAAAAATTTCCATTAGATTCTCTTTACCTTTAAGCCTGCTTTCATTTCATCATTGCTTTAAAAACTTTATTCTTAATAATAAGGGACTTAATAGTTAATATATGAACACAATAGTTTTTGACTAAAAATTTCCATTAAATTCTCTTTACCTATAGGCCTGTTTTCAGTTTATCAGTGTTTTAAAAACTTTATTCTTAATAGTTTTTGGCTAAAAATTTCCATTAGATTCTCTTTACCTTTAAGCCTGTTTTCAGTTTATCATTGTTTTAAAAACTTTATTCTCAATAGTCTTTGACTAAAAATTTCCATTTGATTACTTTTACCTTTAGGCCTGTTTTCAGTTTATCATTGTTTTAAACACTTTATTCTTAATAGTTTTTGACTAAAAATTTCTATTTGATTATCTTTACCTTTAAGCCTGTTTTCAGTTTATCATTGTTTTAAAAACTTTATTCTTAATAGTTTTTGACTAAAAATTTCCATTAGATTATCTTTACCTTTAGGCCTGTTTTCACTTTATCATTGTTTTAAAAACTTTATTCTTAATAGCTTTTGACTAAAAATTTCCATTTGATTATCTTTACCTTTAGGCCTGTTTTCAGTTTATCATTGTTTTAAAAACTTTATTTGTAATAGTTTTTGACTAAAAATTTCCAATTAGATTATCGTTACCTTTAGGCCAGTTTTCAGTTTATCATTGCTTTAAAAACTTTATTCTTAATAATAAGGGAATTATAAATAACTGTAACAATTCAACTAATTTCTCTAAATTTGATCTTGCTATTAAGCAATTTCAAAAGAATTTTGTTGTTATGCCATAGACAAAACTGAAAACTTTTTTTTTTATTAAAATTAATAATGTATAATTTCCATATTTAATAATCTTCTCAAAATTTCATAATTACCTAATAAATTTATAACAACCACTCTGGCACTTATTTAACTAAACCTGGCACTATTTTCTCTAACCACTTAAATTCAGGCTTTTAGGTTTAATTAGATTTTTCATGGATTATTACCAACAATCTATAAATAAAGAAGCTTCTATTTTCCCACCTTTAAAAAAAAAACCCTTCAAAAAAATTTTAGGCATAAAATAAAATACCAAGAAAAGGAAAATCCGAAGGGGAAAAGGATCAAGTATAGCTAGTAAATAACTAAATATGTTCTTGGAACTTTTAACTTTTTATAGCTTTTCCTGTTTAAATCCCATAATAACTTCTCCCTACTAGTGATTATGTTACAAACCATTAGTAGTTGTCTCTTTAATCTGTCCTTAACCATCGTTTCTCTTCAATTTTTGCTGAATTAACTGTCATTATTTGCCATTACATTCGGCGGACTGTTGCAGTTACAGTCAAGCATTGCAGTTAGGTCATTACTTCATAATTACGTCGGATTCCTAACTGTGTACCTAATGGTTAGTTTCTAAGAGTGATAAATGTAGGTTTCCAGTTCATTTTTCTTTTTTTTTCTTAACTTAGTCGGTAGTTTTACATCCCTTTGTTTCATTCATCTTTTTCTTAGGTTGACTTATTGCTTAGTTTCCGATACAATGTTATTATATTCTGAGTGTGTGTGAGACATTGTTTCCTTTTTAAGTAGGTAGAAAATGCTGGTTTTCTATTCCTATAATAACTAAGTTAAGGGTGCACAATTTTTTGCGAAAAGTCTGGAGGGAAAAAAATGGCTTAGAGGCCGCAATCAATTTAATAAATATTTAAATCAGTTTTCGCACTCAAATTGTCTTTTTAAATAATTATGCATTCTTTAAAAAAATGGTTTTGTTTTTAGTATTATATTTTTTATTTTATTATTTAGGTGAAATTTTTTTAAAAAGAGTTTCAAATCAATGAAAATATTCAGCTTGCTGAATTGGGTATACTACAGCCTACGTCACAGATCGTGTTATTCCTACTAAATTTAACTAGTAAACAGCATTTTCTGCGAACCTGACTTCTAGCAACAAATAAAAGCATCAAACGAAGTGTCTTGTTTATAAGTCGCTACTCGCCAGGTTGGAATTGTCTTAGTCTAGTTCCTTTGGAAATAATTTATATTGTTGTTTTACCGAAGTTTATGAATTTAGTAANCAGATCGTGTTATTCCTACAAAATTTAACTAGTAAACAGCATTTTCTGCGAACCTGATTTCTAGCAACATGTAAAAGCATCAAACGAAGTGTCTTGTTTATAAGTCGCTACTCGCCAGGTTGGAATTGTATTAGTCTAGTTCCTTTGAAAACAATTTATATTGTTGTTTTACCGAAGTTTATGAATTTAGTAAACATATTTAAAACTCAGTTTATTAATTAAACTAAAAGGTAAATGTTATTCCTAGTAAGTGGAAGTAGTTGTGCTTTTTTCATATTATACCCAATTCAAGAGATATTTTCTGCTTGACTACATTACAATAATCGGTTGTGAAAAATTTTTAAAAATTGAAAAAAAAAATATTATTGAAAGAAATGAAAATAAATACCTTTGTATTACGCAATTATATTTTGTAACTGTATTTGCAGCTCATGACTTCCCTAATTTTTTTCTGAATTCCTGAAACGTCATTAAAAATTGATTTTTTTCTCTCACATAAATTGTTTTACGTATTAGAGACATTGGGCATAGTTTATAGGGTCAAGGCATAAAGAAATATCCCGAAAGCAATAAATTTAGAGCAACATTGTTAACCCGTTAATTACGGGCCACAAAAAATTGGTCTGTAAATAAAATCACCGACATGAAAAAAAATGTTTTATCCAAGGAGATCTTTAATTCGTCAAATTCGAACTATCTGTATTCTGAATTATTAGATTCGATGTTGAAAAAATTCACTATTCACGAAAACTCATTCATTAAGCCTAAAAGCAGGGCCCGACTTAGCCTAATTGGGGCCCGGGGCAAAAACTTCTTTAGGGGCCCCCTCTGCTTCACTACTTCAGTAATGAAGAACCAAACTTTATGGAGATATTGAAATTTTACACCTCATTATAGATAACAAGAAAATTGACTAGAACTTAAAATAACCTCCTGCCCCCAATGGTCAGACGAAATATTGTTCCGTCCATTTTTCTGACAATTCTATGTCCATCATGCCAAATGCAGTTTTATGATTGTTAACATTGTCATCTAACTGCGAAAAATCCATATCCTTGCTGACATTAGGGCGGAATTCAGTTGAATTTACGCAATTACGATGGCTCAATTAAGCCTATCAGAAGCCTGTATTTTTGTAAGCATATCGAATTTTGCGATGTGTAAAAATACAGATTTCTGATGGGCCAAATATGTCCATCGCAATTGCGAACATTTAGCTGAATTCCGCCCTAAAAAGCCATGGATTTACGAAATATTGTGTTTATAAGATAGAATAATGAAGTACATAACATAAAATTGATGGATTTTACACTGTACTGATATTTTGTTTTAAAGAAGGAAACGTAAAATAAACTTTCTATTCGATTTGGGATCCCCTTTGATGTGGGGCCCCCCGGGGCAAGTGCCCCGTATGCCCCTGCCTTAGTCAAGCTCTGCCTAAAAGGTTGGTTTTTGAAGCCTCCGTTGTAACATGAAATTATGATTTTCTGGAAACAATATGCTATTTTCATAACTGCTGTGAGTTTGCATTAGTTACTCTAGACCAGTGGTTTCCAACTGGCGGCCCGGGCGCCGCATCCGGCCCGAGAGGCCTTTTTTTGTGGGCCGTGAACTAAAATATATTAGTTATCATTTTTTTGCGGGCAATTTTTGTAAAAAATCTATATGGGTTTAAAATACTTTTCTCGTTAATAAAAACCTAATTTCTTTGTTTCTGTGAAATTTATCATACCAAGGGTGCAAAAAAAAAAATTATTTCTCAGGTTTTGCATCCACGAAAATATTTTTTCAAATACAAAAATAATCGTGTATGTTGCTCTTTTTTTATTTCATTTTTTTTTTTTGTATTTTGTGAATATAATTTAGCATGTGTGTATCAGAAATTTTCTCGAAGAAATTCTCCGCTTTAACTTTTTGAAACCACTCATTTTGGACGAAAATATTTACACACACATTTGTAAACTTTAAATGTAAATATCTATTCTCTGGTGGTTGCAGCAGACAAACCTCAATTTTGTCATTGAACAGTTTGTGTGCCACTGTGCAAGTTTTAACACCAACCTTTTTAAAGTTTTAGATCTTGTATTGTAGTTGTTGTAAAGTTATTGTCGAATTTTTTAATGTGCAAGCAAATATTTTTAAATATATACTTCTTATTTTAATTTGTAATTCAATACTTTTGTTTTGTACAACTTGGTAAAAATCTGACAGTAATATTTAATGTTCCTTCAAACATAAAAGTGTCTTGCATAAAATTTTGATAAAGTTGCGGCCCGCCATTTGATTTGTGTTTTTTTAATTGTGGCCCCCGGCCTCATGTAAGTTGGAAACCCCTGCTCTAGACTGTTAGGCCAAATTTAGCCTATCTAAACGCAGCTGTGGGAGAAGGACAGAATGGGAAAAGCTTCTGAGGAAGGCCCAGGCTCACAAAAGGCTGTCGTGCCAATGCTGATGATGAAACTCAGCGGTGTCTATGTTTATTTTGAAAATGTCGCTAAACGTCAATATGAAGAAAAGCCACTGTTTCGCGAAAATGAAAAGTGTTTGTGGTCAAATTTTTTATGATATTTAAGAACTTACTCCAATACTGCATTACCTGGGCTCGTAAAATTTTCAAAAACTGAGAATACGGCATTGATTTTGATAATTTTCAACTCGGTGAAAAAATGTTGTCAAATTCAAAAAAGTCTAATAACTTTTAAAATATTTAACTTATTTGTCTGTTTTAAAGCCTAGATAATTCTTCACGGCAAGATTATATACATAGTTTAAAATCATCGCATTGCTTCCAGTGTAAGGCACTTAAACTGTGGCTTTTTTTAAAATATTTTCCTTGGCTTCAGAGCTTCGAAAAATAGCTTAAAGAAATGCAAGAAAAATTTGAAATTTTAAAAATTTTTAAACTTTGAAAAACTACATAGAGAAGAAAAATGTTTCCTTAGCAGTTGTTTGTATATTCGCATTTAAATTATTCTGTAAGACATTAAGCTTTCTGGTTAGTTAATAGCTTAGATTTTCCTAACCATTAGTTTCTCTTAACCATTACATTCTCATCTAATTATCTTACATTATATTATTTCAATGAACCTTTTGGAGCTTTTTGACAAACTAAATGTTCAAGTCGTAAGTGATATTTAAACTTAAAGAAAGGATTCAGACGTAAAATATAAAGAGTTTTGGATCTTGAAAAGAGATGTGGAAAACAAACCCTTATTTATGAAATTAAGGTTTTCAAAACCACAAACTAGTTTGTGCGTGTTTGTTCTGTAGCAGATGGATGCACAATAAACTGAGCATTGGGGGGAAAATGAATAAAAAAAGAAGCTGGTTCAAAAGGCTTTAAAACACCATAAAAAGAATTGAAAGCGTTACAGAGCATTCTTTAAATTTAATAGCATGCACTTGAATAACTTGCTGCCATAAAGCTTTTTCTTTTCTTTTTCAGATAATATATTTTCTCTAAATATGTTAATTCAATTGAAACAACATTCAGATAAACATTTTCCTCTGCTAATTATCGGGGAGAAAAAAAGCAAAATACTAGTAGTAAGAACACTTCATTTCCTCCCATTTTTTAGCAATGAATAAACCATTCGTATTTGCAACAGTTAATTAACATTTGTTGTTATTGTTGCTTCTAATGCCTTATTGCCAATCCAGCAGGCCTGCTTGGTGACCCAAGTGTATTTAAGGAAGAGGGCGCGTTTCTTGTTTTTCAGTGGCGCCATCTATAGCAAGGAATGCGACTTCAGCCACACACCCGTCGCTGCCTGTTTATAGTGCGAGCCCATTCATATATCCATTCATCCACAGATCATAATTTTGACCTGAATCAGAAAACGGCCAATTTTCAATTCAGTACCTCCAGAGGTATGATTTGTTATGATTGCATGGAGGACTTTGTGACCCTATAGATTTAACTTGCAACTGTCTTCATTTACTTCACGAGAAGTCTTCGGTCGGTGGGGATCGAATTCACGAGCATGGGCCCAACGCCCTACCATCCAGGGTACCGCGGTCACTTATTAACGTTTAATATATCCTTTTGTGCATTGTATTTTTTGTTTCACACACAGATGAGGTTTTTGTGCACATTTCAGCCTTTTAAGGCCGAATGTAATTTGAAAGTACTTATTTCTCTGATATAAAAAAGCTGAAAACGTAAAACGTAGTGAAAGTTGTTTCGTTAAAATGATTAATCAAAGAATAAAAGATGAAAATGGAAAACAATTTGTTTTCGCTGGCATGAGATTTTTGAACGGATCTGATATTTACACATTGCTGATTTCAAATCTGCAATTGGTTTCTCTCTCCAAGCTACACTTGTCATGCAATTTTACAATATATTCGTAACCAGGATTTTTAAAAATTCACTGCAGTGTCTACTAAGTGTCCCCACTTTCCTGCTACGTAAGGCGTAGAAGAAGGTGATAATACATTTCAGTTTATTATGCAGTTTATTTTAGGTGTTATTTTCAAAAGGAGCAGACGTGTGTATATATGTATGAAAACCTATAAGTTTTTTATAACATTGTGCATTCAGACAAGCAAAAAAATAAATATATATATATATAAAAACTAAATTAAAAATACCATTTTGAAAACGAATCCGTAGCTTTATGAACGAAACTAATTTCAGATTTTAAATCCCCTCATCCGAATTAAGTAAGATCAAAAACTTATATACATTTTAAAAAAAAAATGTTCCCCAGTGCAACTTATGCCCACTAGAATTCTTTCATAATTTTAAAAATTTCTGATTACCGATTTAATTATAGGGTTAAGTTAACTATGGCCATAGTTAACTAGTAGCAAGTTAACTAGAACAAGTTAACAATTTTAAGAAAGTTCTGTTTTTAAATAAAATAATTGAATTTTTTAAATTTTAACTGGAACTTTGTTATCTTTGATTTGAACTTTCTTGAACTGGCAAAATTAAACTTACTGCAGGTTAACTAGTTGGTAATTTTTCTTATCCTTTGAAAAGTTTTGTATCTGAATGAAATATTTAAATGTAGTAGAATCTTTTTCTCTTTGATGTGAGCTTTCTTCAACTGAAAAATTATACTTGAATACAAATTAACTACTTGGCAAACTTTCCCATCAGTAGTAAAATCCTGTTTCTAAACAGAATAATTTAATGTTATGATAAATTTAATATTTTTCTCCTTGATTTGAGCTTTCTTCAACTGAAAAATTATACTTGACTACAAATTAACTACTTGGTGAACTTTCCCATCAGTAGTAAAATCCTGTTTCGAAACAGAATTTAAGGTTATTATAAATGTAATATTTTTCTCTTTGATTTGAACTTTCTTCAAATGAAAAATTATGCTTGACTACAAATTAACTACTTGGTAAACTTTCCCATCAGTAGTAAAATCCTGTTTCGAAACAGAATAATTTAATGTTATGATAAATTTAATATTTTTCTCTTTGATTTGAATTTTCTTTAACTGACAAAACGAAACTTACTGCAAGTTAACTAGTTGGTAAACTCTCTCGTCCTTGGTAAAGTCTGGACTCAGAATAAAATATTTGAATGTTGTTAATGGAATCTTTCTATCTTTGATTAGAGCTTTCTTAAACTGGCAAAACTGGAAGCCCGTTTATTCTTGAAACTCGAACAACAAGTAGCAATCATCGAACAAGGATTACATGTGCACAAATTCTTCCATTCAACTGCACCTAACCTCTAATTTAGACCAACTTATCGAATGCCAATAAAGACACATCTATTTCTGATGAATTGGAAGAAGAAAAAAAAAAGAAAGGAAATGTTTCTATAACAGGGTTCAGAATAAAAATTGCGCAAATGAGAGCCTTTCCCGAGGGCAGAAGAATTTTCTTATAAGGTTTAGCTAAGTTGGATGGCTAAATTCTTAGACTAGATGACGAGGTCAACTACAAATCTTCAAGAACAAAAATTAGCTTAAAGGTAGTACCTGCTTGGCGTGGACTTTTCTACTGGAAATGCTTTCTTTGGTAGATAACTCAGGGGAAGAAATTTTTGTTGCATCAGGCCAGAAAGCGGGACGGAAAAGAGAAAATACTGGTAGAAGAACTATTTCAATATTAGATAATATTAGGGAGGAGTTAATCTATTCTCAGCAATAACAATTCACTGTATTCTCGATATATATGGGCTTTCAGCCCTGTGTTGCATCTATGCAAGTAGTTGATCTTATCTAATTCGGGTGATTTACCAAATTTACCTAATTTTTTTTTCAAGATCGTAATTTTAATTTAGTTTATTTATTGTCTTTTCTAATAAACAAGTAAAAGCTAAATTTAAACATTTTTTAGAGAGCTTAAGAAAACTTAGATACAAATTTTTTGATTTTTTTTTTCCCAACTAGTTACAATATTATTTTAGTAATTTAACAGCTACAGATTTAGGAAATTCCAAAGGACCTGATGATTTAATAAGTTTAAAGTAATTTAGCGATGTTTATTTCATGCATTTATTTTGAAAATTCTTTTGAATAAATTTTATATTACTACACAATTGCAAAAGTGAGAGTTTGGAGACAGCCTTTCTAAGATGAGAAAAGATCACACATCCTAGGAAGATCTACATGTTACCAACTTTTTCTTGACAGTATTTTCTGTCGATCACCATTGATGACGTTTTTCTACAGTTTCATTTTAAAACGCCTATCTTCCTTACGTAAATTATTTAGCATCAGTTTAAAAAAATTAAAAATTATTATACTCGTTTTTCGATTTATCAAATCTGGCAACTTAGCGTTCAGCTTGTTTCTGCTTTTCGTTGCCAACCAGAGAAAAAGAAGTTCTTCGATTTTGTGACCAATTATAAGCGTTTTATACATAATATAGATTAGCTATTAGTATCTGTGAAACAAGAGCAAGTAATCTTTAATTTTAACGTACATACCTTATATTGAGCATACATACTTACCATTTTTAACAACATTTCGATTTTTTTTACTTGCATATTGTTTTTAAAAGAGTCTCTGGATAAGAAGTATAAACTACTTTACATGAAATATTAGTTTTAAACTAATACGTTATTTCTGAAAAAAAATTTCCTTGCAAGCTTTTTAATTAACTGTGCAGCCAATGATTATCTAATTTAAGTTGCTTCAACGGCTTAAGAGGGACTACATTAATTTTCCGACAAACTTTTTCAACGTAAAAACAATTTATCTTACTCACCGGGTTCGGAAAGTCATTAACAAATCTTGACATTAAAAACAAAATAAACAGAAAACTAAGATTAAATAAATAAATATAACTAAAAGTTTGTTGCTCGTTCGTTTAGCTCAACTCAAAAAACTCGTACCCCATGTCCCCACTGGATGGTTCAGTAGAATCATAAAAATTAAACCGTAAAAAATGTTCGGAACTCGAACATTGGCTCTCTGTATGATTTATTAAACATCTTAAAGAATCTCTTGTGCGGTTTAGGTTTTAAGTCTTTTTTTTTCTTTCTCCATTTTTTTAAATTGGATTTGCCCGAAGAAAGATTTAGCAAGCTCGTTGACTCATAAAACGCTGAGCGGTTGGCAGTTAAAGTTTGACCGCCACTTAAGAGCAAATGTTTTCCGTTTTTATATGCTTTCTTTCCAACTGTATATGCACCTTAAGGTTTCTCAACACAAAAGCCAATTAAACTTCATTAGTTATAATTGAATATATTTCTTTTGAGGAACTTTTTATTGAATTTTCCACCACCCATATTTCTTGTATGGCATTTTATCATGATTATTTTTAAGTACTTATTCTATGCATTATTATTTTTTTCTATTTCTCTTAATTTTAACGATGTTTTTTTCTTGGTTTACTTATTTGTTTTGCTTCAAAGCATTTTTTTTCTTTTCATAAATGCAAAGTGAATATAATTATCTAACTTTCCAGTTTAATTCCAGGATCACAATTATCATGACAAACATTTATGCCTGTGAGAAAGTCAGTGTGAAGAAGATCGATTAAATCTTTATTTCGCAATATGACACTCCAAACGCTTCATTATCATCTGTTATTGTTTGTCATGGGGTTTACTAACCTTTTTTTTTTATTTTAACTGTGATTTAAATACTATTATTTAAAAATTAAAAATAATAAGTTCCAATTCATTTTTTTTCCCGTCAAATTATTTAAGCTCAGCGTCGTTATCTTATCACCGCAAAAAATAACTATTGACAGAACCATAATTTATTTATTAATACTTATTTTGATTTTCCTATTTTTTTCTCGTTTTAATGGTGGTTTTTTCCATCAATTTATATTTTTGTCTCACTCTGGAGAATTTTTTTTGCAATGCAAAGTAAATGCAATTATTTAACTTTTGAATTTGATTCGAATAGCAAAATTGCTGTCATAAACATTTTTATTTTTGAGAAAGTTGGCTTGAAGAAGATAGATTAAATCGTTACTTGGCATTATGACATTCAAAACTCTTAAAATTATCATCAGCCTTTTATATTCAGTCAGGGCTCATAGCCTCGAAGCCATTCATTCGTTTGTTGTAGTGGAGCTGGCGAGCCTCGAAGCCATATATTACGCGAAGGCTCATGAAAGTCTACCAAGATTTTTTAAAGTGGTAACAAAATTTATGATATAAAATATAAATATCTTGCTTTTGAAAATTGATAATTAATTTTTCTTTACTATCACAAAGATTAGGATCTCTTTTTTACAATTATACAAGCCTGATACGAATTACATGAGTCTAAATTTTATAACTGGCGTAGCCGCCTATTAAATAAATTTCGCCGATCCAATTCTGAGTTTACGACTATCAATGTTCAACTCCGTACTCTAGGAATTTTGAACCCAATCCAGAAAATAAGGGATTTGTTTCTACTGGATCTCCAGGAATTACTACTGGATCCAGCATTAGGGCAAACTAGGATTCATGAAGGACTTTTTTATGGAACTAAACTACATTTGCGTTACGTGAAGAGAAAAACCTCTAACGGTTACCCTGACGACAAGGGGATTCTAACTCATGATTCGTCTACTAATGAGTATATTTTACGTCAGTGGTCGGTGCGAGCTGGGGGCAAAACACGTTTCAACCAGCCACTGCTGATATTCAAATATTGGGAGACGAACGCTTCATTGACCGAGCCACTGCGGCTCACGAGTCTTTAATTGAAGCTATTGTGAATGTAAGAAAAACTTTAAATTGCTTTGATGAATATTTTAAGCAGATCTTCGGAAACCCTGAATTAACTGCGGTCTAACTGATTTTTATAAGAATACACCATCTGTCAAGCTTTAGAACTAAAAAATTTTAATATAAATTCGGTTTAAATTTGATAACGCGCTGCGTTATTCAAACAAACGACATGTTTTCAAAAGTACAATGGTGGTACTAACATGATTTCGTTATTAATATTTATTTGGTTTTCTATTTCTTAAATTTTAGAGATGTATTTTATCCTCTAAGTGCATTTCTCCTTATTTTTTATATCAAAGCAACTATCTATATTTACTGTTTGATTCGAAAAACAAAATTATCATATATAGGGTAAACTAACCAGTGTCTTTAAGGTAAACTAACAGTGTAACGCTTGTCTTTTAAAAAATCATATTAATTTCAAAATTCGCAATTTTAGTTAAATGACAGTGTCAACATATTTGTTACTAATTGCAAATTATGTATAAAAAAATTGTAGAGAACTTACATAATATTGTTTTAAAGTTTTGGAGGTTCAAATAACAAGTAGTAAGAAGACCAAGTGAAGGAACAGCTCTTACCAGTGAATGAACACCCAGTAAAGGAACACTTAATTTTGGTTATTTTTTAATGCTCTTTATGAATTTATAAGCCATACAAATATTTAAAAACAAGCCTATTCTTGAAATTATAACATATAAATACTTGGAAAATGTTAACTTTTTTTTGTAATCATGAATTGAAAATTAAAGTGTCAACATATTAACACATACTGTTCATTCACTGGGAAATCTATGCCCAGTAAAGGAACATGCCTGTTCCCTCACTGGTTAGAAGTTGTTTTTCGTATTTTTAACATACTTTTGATGCGGAACATCACTAAAGGTACAAGAAAATTAAAGTTTATCTCTTATTTTCATTAACTTAGAAAAAAACTAGTAAAGGAACACTTGTTCCTTCACTGGTTTTTCATCGTTTGGTGATCCAGTGAATAAACATCCCCTTATCTCAGTACTTTATAATGCTATGATGCTAAAAAATAAATAAATAAATAAATAAAACGTAACTTCAGTAACTATATTTTGAATACTCTTTTCCACAGTGAGAAAAATAAAACTTTTGCATGCAATTAATTCCACTTGAAACATATAAATACAAACACTCACCTTATAATTTTTTCAAAGAAACAAGGTGTTGCGGAGATAATAACAAATTCAAAAATTTATCCCGAGAAGTCTATTTGACCAGGTAATCCAAAACATTGCTAGATGACTTCCTATTGTTTGACAGTAAGCTATATATATCACAGTGAATAAAATTTTTTCTAGGATTTTTGCCATTTAATTCTTCTCATTATTGATTTTCAACAGGCATATCTATAGACTTTAATCAGATAAAAATTACTAACCACTTATTTTTATATTAATAAAAATTCTAAAAACTGTCAAGAGTTTTTTCTCCCCTAATTTAATAAAGCAAAAGTTTTATTTCTAATCTTTTCAAAAGGCACCGAATGACACTTTATCGATCATCAAAAACATTTTAAGAGCAGTTGAAAATAAATAAATAAACGTTGAGAAAACGAAAATTAAAACTTTAACCGGAAGTCAAATAAGGGCGTGGGTAGAAACCTTTTTGAAAAAGTGTTCTCCGCAAATCGAATTTAAATTACTATAATTTTAGTACTATCTTTTACCTCGGTGAAAGATAAACCACTTTTTAAAGGAAGAAGCTAAGGAAAAATAGACAAAATTCAGTTGATCCTACATTGATTACACTCCGAATCTAGCTTCAAAAAATGTTTAAACATTTCCATCCGAATTTCATTTAGCGGGAAATTTCTTGCTTAAAAAGCGAAAAGGTGCGCAAATATCTCAACACAAACAAAGTTAATTGTAAAAAGGAATAATTATTGGTTGACCATAATTGAATAAATTATGAAGAAGCATCTGTGTTCATTGACCTCCTATGTTTTAAGGAAATCTATTTCGCCAAAAGCTATTTATTACCAGCGGTTTGACTTTGATCACAGTTGACGCCGATCGCCGATTCATGTGATGTCATGGAACTAGAATGCAGATCAAGTATTCTAATCTCTTAGAGATAGAATGTTTTTACCAACTCCTATTTATTTACAAATGCAAGTCAGTTTCATTTTATATAGCAAAATGAAATTTTATAACAATATCAGTCAGTGAGCGAGAAAGTAATTATTAAAAAGTAGGTAAACACAAAAAAGTATGTAGAAATAAAAAAGTATGTAAAATAAAACAAGTATGTAGAAATAAAAAAGTATGCAAATGTTTTGTACTAAGTGTTGTTTCAATTTTCGTCTTAGCGCATAACAATTGCTTTCTGTCTTTACAAATTTTCATAAAACCATAAAGCAAAAATTAAAGTTTCGAAAAGAAAAGCTTCACCGACATGTTTATACGCTAAGTAGAAAGTTTTTTAAGAAAAAATCTGATTGCCATTATTATTAAAATCGGGGTTGAACAGTGAATCTATTTATTTGTGCTATCAATGTTTAACTCTGTAACCTTGAACTCAACACAGAAGACGGGGAAAACTCCGTGATAATGCATTGGGACAAACATGTCATCACGGTGAAGATGTATTTTGTGAAACGAGCCTGCATTTACGTTAAGAATGGAGAGAAAAACCATGTAAGACTTCGACTATTATCCCAAAGGCAAGGGAAATCTTTATATTATCTGTCTACCCCAGTAGATATATAATGTGGTCAATACCGGATGGGAGCAGTATATATCAACCATCATCAAGTTTCGAAGCTGGGTCGATTTATTGGTACTGGGTCGAAAGCTCTCTACACTGTACAAAATTCTGGATCAAGTTACTGAAAAGTACCGGCACTCAGTGAGCAGGTACTTTTTACCGTTAAACATTTCGGCACAAAGAAAAATCTGGTGTACATTAATTTTTACAGTATTGTTTACTGTAAAATCAATGGATCACTGTAATTAAATAGATATTACTGTATACAATTTGACAATGAAATTAGATTTCGCTGATGCTGCACTCAGGATATTTTTATAGGAATTTTATCAGGAATTTTTTACCGTGTATCTCCTGAGACTTTCTAGTCCATCCTAACGGCGCAACATTCTTTAGGCAACCACTGATTACAAGATCATGAAGTATTTCAGTGATCTTTCCTTAGTATTTCGTCAGACTTAGTTTAGGTCGTCCTAATGTAATAACTGATGATAATTTATATCTCCTTAAATATGCAATAAAAGTTAAGGCGGTAGCAAAACTTTATTTTTAGAATTTATGAAGAGGATGCTAGATGCTCGTTAACATTTATATAAATTACTGCGTAATTCTATAAAATGGCGGTTCTTAAATGTTGTTCTCGTGGTGGCTAAGCAGTTTAATGAATCAAATAAGAGTCGTGGTGGCTTAGGGGATCGGTCACTAGCCTTCTAATCAGATGAACTGGATTCGAATCCCATCGATTTGCTGACTGATTCGTCCACTATTCCCTGCTCGTATTGACCACAGTTCTGACGAAAAATAGTATCAGTAATAGACGGATCATAAGTTTGAATTCCCTTACCGTCGGACTAATAATGAGACTTTTCTTGGTTCTTTTCTTCATGTAACGCAAATGCAGATTAGTTCCATCTAAAAGTCTTCTACAAAGGCTTGTTTACTCCAATGAAAGCTTCTTTGACTTGTAAAAAAATGCTTGATCCAAGAGTTCCCGTGTCTTTTTGGTTGAGTTCAAAATTACTAGGCTACAGAGTGTAACACTGATAATCGTAAATTCAAAATTTGGCCGCTTGAAAAAAGTAACGTGTGCGTAAACATATTTGCCTTTATTCGCGTATTTGTGCTGGCAATGACCAGGAGAAAGAAACTACATCACCATTTAGTTTTGTATTGATTGTGTTTTAGGATTAAATATATATATAAAAAAAATCGAAATTTCTATTATAAAATTATTACATAATTGGGAGGAAAAAATTGCTATACCACCTAACCCTTAAAGCTAATGTCAAGATCGTTTCTAAGCAATCCACTCACAAGTAAAGACATCATGCCTACTGAAGAAAGTAACGAATTTTCATTCATATTTGCCCTTGTTTGTGCAAATAGCATTTGCACTGGCCCTACCTGAGAAAACAAATTGCATAACCATTTTACCATTATTTACGTTTTGGCGTTAAATATAAAATATCATTATTTTGTCATAACTTAATAACATAACTGGGAAACAAATTGTAATGGTACCTAATCTTCAAAGTCAATGTCAAGATCTTTTTAAAGAAATCAACTGACACGTATAGATACATTAAAAAAAAGTTTTATTGCCCACTGAAGAAAGTATCGTGTTCGCAAACGTAATTACTCTTGTTTATGTAAATAGCATTTGTGCGGGCTAGGTGATTATAAAAACCATTAATAGTTGGCGATCTGAATTCATCTGCCGCCTCTGTTTTTTTATTTGTGTTTGAGAAATCAACCGTGCCATTAAAATCTTCAGGTAATTAGGTTTGTGTATCACAATTACTTTCTTGTCCGCCTATTCTGCCATCCTTTTTTAAAATATC
The DNA here is from genome assembly GCF_043381705.1 of Parasteatoda tepidariorum. Taxonomy (NCBI): domain Eukaryota; kingdom Metazoa; phylum Arthropoda; class Arachnida; order Araneae; family Theridiidae; genus Parasteatoda; species Parasteatoda tepidariorum. Next base: position 38,416,570 of record NC_092213.1, read on the forward strand.
ATTTTTTTGGATAAATAAAAATTACACGTTGGCTTTCAAGAGTTATTAGAATTTTGTTAGTCGGCGATCGAATTTATGATCTTTAATTCAACCCACTATATACAGATTTAAAAGCGTGGGTTGGTAGTGATGAGAAATTGATCCTAAGATTTCATACATTCAAATTGTTTGAAAGGTATATTTGGTTAATACTATGTTATTTTAGAATAAAATTAAGGCCACATGTTACGTTTATGCTATTTTAACTTATTGTTCTTAACCATCTCCGAAATAACCAATTTTCATTTAAAATTTTGTCAGACAGAACATTGGCAAGTACAACCTTAGACAATACATTATTGTCTTGTCTTGATCTTAGATCTCCCCTATCCAAAAAATGATGTTTTAAAACCTTTATTTGGATAGGGATTGTTTGGAAGCGTCATCGTGTAGTATTTGTCATTTTGTATGGATTCGTTGAGGTTAGCAGACAGTTTGGTTTCAGACAATACATTCTAACTGAAGTGACATACTTCAGATCTTTGTTGTTTAAAAAATAATGGTTGCTAAGCGTTTAAAAGCAGTTAGTTTAACATTGGTTTGTAACATTGGTTGAATTAGTGTTGCCAAATGAGCTATACTGTACCAGAAAGGATTACGGTTGCTTGCTGCTTTGTAGTCACATCAAATTATACCTTTTAACAATCAGTATGCTATTTTTATAACTGCTGTGAGTTTTTAATAGTTATTCATAACTGTCATATTAAGCTTTGACTATCTTTGCTTTTACTTTTTGAAGAAAAAAAAGATTTGTCCCCGAATGGGAAATATTGCCGCCTATTGAGTTACACAAAAGTCTGTTAAATTCCATTACTACTTATAATATTCCAGTGCTACTTTCCATTACTACTTATAATATTCCAGTACTACTTTCCATTACTACTTATAATATTCCAGTGCTACTTTCCATTACTACTTATAATATTCCAGTGTTACTTTCCATTCCTAATTCCCAATGAGTCCAAACGTAAGCAAGAAGGAATTTCCATTGCAGTTATGAGGGGGAAAAAAAGTTTGAATTAAACATACAAATAGTGAGTTTTTAAAAAAAGCGCTGAGAGACTGCTTACCTAATTACACCGAGTTATCTCAGGGAAATCCATTAATTATTATAAAATCCCTAGGAAACTAGGAAATGACAGAAATTAGTAGTATGATTGTGTTATTTCGTTTTTACTTGTCGAAAGAAAATACTTCGCTTTGATTGCAGCAATGATGTCAGTGTTCTATTAAAAATTAAGTGTTGGTTGCAAAATTATGATCCCTAGATTTTTAGATCTAGATATTTTAATTACTAGAACTGCAAATAGTGATGTTTTTAAATAAAAGAGATGGCTTAACAATTTTCTTTGCTCTAAATTAACTAAATTCCTGTTTGTTAATTTAGAGCAAATTGGTTACCATAATTTTTTTTATGCCACACGGGTAAGAAACCGAGCAAGTTTAAGGCAGAGTGTGCGATTCTTGTTTTTCAGTGGCGCCATCTATGGCCAAGAATTCGATTTCATGGAGGACTTTGAGACTCCACAGAGTTTTAACGCGCATCAGTCACCAACTACATGGGGTAACTGATGCACGTTAAAAGCATCGTTAAACATCGTTACGAGGTTATTGAAACTAACTGGCATTTTATATGTATCTTTAAATTGTTCATACGTGGTGGTGTCTAAAATTATATTCTTTAAACATATTAAAGTAAGATTTCAGTATTAAAATACAAATTGTGCTACCACAAAAAAATTCCCACACGAACAAGATCAAGTTGAAATCCCTATGAACCCTCCCTGGCTCAGAGAATTTTATATTTGCAACTGTGACCGTTGTCTAAAAATTTTAAATAAAGAAATATACTTCATTTCCATATTGCTTAAAGTATAGTAATTGTTGAAAAAAGATAAAAATATTTTGAAGCAAACAAGTTTCGCATTCTAGTGGTTTGTAATATTTGTGTACCCAGGCTGCCCACATGGCGTCTGAAAGAATAAACTAATTTGCCTCACGTTCTGCTTCAGTTCCTTATTTTAAATAATAGAACAAAATTGTTGTGATGCTGTTCAGTGAACATTCTCTCTCTACCTCTTTTTATATTACCGATTACTCAATTAAGCTCCTTTACATTGTTAATTTTCATTTTAATCCCTTAAGTTTTTCTCTCTATGCAAGTTACAAGCTAATTCTCTCATCTTGATATCTTCCGGTTTTATGCTTTGAATGCTTCCAGAATTTTCGCGTTGCCAACAAACGAAAACATCCGTTAAAAAAAAAATTTCAGTACTTTCTTTCGAGAACTTTCTGAAGTTTGTCAATAAATAGAGGGGTGATTTGTCTTTTGAAGAGAGGTATAATTATGAAAATAAATTACTACTTCGATGGACCGGTTAACACCCAATTGTTAATGAAACTATAACGGATATATATTACTTGATGATATTTTTTTTTTAAATTCTGCTTGCGAATTTGTAAAAGGTTGCAACTCCCAATCAATATGATTTTCTGTGGTCATGTGATATATATATATAAAAAATTAAAATGATTTAAAGGAAAAGCGTTAATTTTATTTTGTTATTGATTAGCAACAACTCTTCTACATTCTGTGATTCCTGCATCTCCACACATATGTATAATTTTTACAGTTTTCCCCCCAAAAAAATCGGTACATAAATTAGTTAACAAAAAAAAAAAAAAAANAAAAAAAAAAAAAAAAAAAAAAAAAAAAAAAAAAAAAAAAAACATTCTAAACTTTTTCTATGTTTAGTAAGTTATCAATTTAATTGTAATGTATATCCTAACATTTTGCATTTGATTCAAAAGTGCAAAATTCTAAATCAGATTTGTTTTTTTCTCTTTCACAGATGCAGCATCTTCAAATGAAGCAGACCACCTGCAGCAGAGATTGCGCAGTCTAAGTTCAGAACTGGTAACGCTCAGGAACCGTTTGCATGTAACTGGGGGAGGCGCTCCACCGAGCGCCCCCCTCAGTGGACACTCTCTTGCAGCCTATCAGCAAGGTAAGATTCTTTTTATTTTATAATTTATTGTTTATTTATTTCTTTAAGAAAAATTAAAAGTAAGGATTATGTGATGTCAATGCTTCAAAGTTTGTTGTTTATTTCTTTATTTAACTGGTACCTTATTCCTGACTATCTAAACAATTAAAATTTCAACAGTGTAATAAAAAATGCACATTTCACTAATGATAGAAAACGTAAAAGATCCCCTCTTTGAAAACTAGCTGCAGAATTGAAATTGCGAATAGTGATTTATTTTTCGTTACTTTACTTTACACCCAGGCACATCCCTGAACCACAGAGCTTTTGCCCCTAGTAGTGATTTGACACGCTGAGCGCCGCGTCAGCCATCGATGGTTGACATTGAAATTACATTTAGCCTGCGTCTGCCACCGGTGGCTGACACTGACCTTTCACGTAGGCCGCGAAAAATAGCTGACTGACAGCGTATAACATGACATAGAACTATAAATTTTACACTCTTTTATGGAATTGCAGAAAATTTATTCAAAATTTACTTAATTATTGTGATTCTTGGTTTAATAAATACAATTTAGTAGATTTTTAACCATCACTATTTTTAAACAATTCGTAGTCATATATAATTCACCACTTTTTTCATATAAGTCATGCTGAACCTTTTAAAACTAGCAATTTCTTTCTAATATTTGCAATTTTAGTTTGTAGTTAATTACAGTTTGGCGAGACGGGCAAGACATGAAAAATTAGCGTGGCGTTCAACGTGTTCATATAAGTAATAAGTTAAACACATTGTTTGCCTCGATTTCCTAATTAGGCTATGCGAATCCGAGACCTGAGCTACTGAATTATACCAGCTAGCCCTATACCACCTGGCTATCATAAACTCTGCATATATTTGTAAAATTGTTTGAAAAATTTGTAAAATTGTTGATTTGTAAAATTGTTTATCAAATTTAAACTCGATTGTTTTTTTTTTTTTTTTTTTTTTTTTTTTTTTTTTTTTTTTTTTNAGAAGGCAAACACTCAGTTAATGAAAAAAATGACCGTCAATTTCAATAATACTTTTAAAAATCGTTCTACAAATAATTTAAATCTTTTAAAAAAAAAGTTATTTTTTAAAAAATCATTAATATAGGGAGATTTTACACTCCGATGAAAATCATTAAAATTAATTTATGACTTTCAAGCTCTGCGCATTTTTAGAGCAATGAAGAGGCTATTAAAAATTAATAGACAAACACTTTTTATTTTTTGAAAATTGTAGCTTTTCCGCTTATGAAATTTGCATTTCAATTAACGTGGAGGACAATGGCTAGAATGGACGTTTCTCTCGCCATGAAAAATATAAAAGCCACCTTAAGTTAAAGCTATAACTTCAAACTATATAAACCATTTTAAGTTAGTGAAAAATTATCTGGGTTTTAGAACGGACAAAATACCTTAAATATTTTAAAAAGTATTAAACTTTTTAAAAATCGCCCAATTTGCCGATATTTTTCCATTTAGATAAAAGTTATTGAATAATTTTGAATTTTTTAAAGCTTTTTAAGAGTTTAGGTATTGCACCTTTAGAGTAACTTTTTAAATATTAAAAAAATGGGTTACAAACGCCCTTTATTAGCATGAAACTGTAACTTATTCTCAAAACAAATCAAACCTCTGGGGGTACTGATCCAGGAGTTTCCTTGCCTTCTTGATTGGTTCAAAATTACAAGGCTACGAAGTTGAGCATTAGTAATATTAACCCTTTCGCGCCGACTGTCACAAATACGTGACAGCATGAAACCGTATCAACCAGGGTAAAAAGATAAAGCTGGTAATCAAAGTAATTCTTTGGCACAGTTTATTTGTGGGCGGAGTTATAATTGTTTGATTTATTTTATTCACCGTTACTTTGTTCAAAATAAAACTATTTAGTTATACTTTGANCTCTTTTATGGAATTGCAGAAAATTTATTCAAAATTTACTTAATTATTGTGATTCTTGGTTTAATAAATTCAATTTAGTAGATTTTTATCTACCACTATTTTTAAACAATTCGTAGTCTTATATGATTCACCACTTTTTTATATATGTCATGCTAAACCTTTTAAAATTAGCAAAATTTGTCTAATATTTGCAATTTTAATTTATATTTAATTACAGTTTGGCGAGACGGGCAAGCCATGTAAAATTAGCGTGGCGATCAACGTGTTAACCGGTTAACGCCCAGCGTCATATATTTAGGACAGTTCCTTTTTTCAAAGACATTCATTGTGGTGGGAAACTTTTTTCAGCATTTTCATTTATCTGCGTGAATTAAAAGATTCTCAGATACCATGATGATTTAGTTACTTCTGATTAGATCTAAAATTATAAGGAGCAAGTACTTTTCGATCTATCAAAGACTTTTTGAATGCCCTAACAGTAGAAAAAACAATTAATTTCGAAAATATGTTATACCACTTTTTCCATAAATCACTTTTTGTATCATTTCAATATATAAATTCGGGAGAAAACGGGTTAATATAAGTCAAAGCTAAACACATTGTTTGCCTCGATTTCCTAATTAGGCTATGCGAATCCGAGACCTGAGCTACTGAATTATATCAGCCGCTAAGTGCTCCTGGCTATCATAAACTCTGCATATATTTATAGCATATATACTACGCCTTTATTGTTTCCGATGGGTCTTTCAATAATGTCTAAAAATTGTTTATTAAATTTCAACTTTTTTTTTTTATATATAAGTAAGCAAACACTCAGTCCAATGAAAAAAATTACAGTCAAAATCAATAATACTTTTAAAAATCGTTCAACAAATTATTTAAATCTTTTAAAAAAAGTTTTTTTTTTTAATTTTTTAATAGAGGGAGATTTTACACTCAGATGAAAATCATTAAAATTAATTTATGACTCAATTTTTGCGTATTTTTAGAGCCGAAGCAATGTAGTGTTAGAGAGCTTATTAAAAATTAATAGACAAAAACTTTTTATTTTTTAAAAATTGTGGCTTTTCCTCTGATGAAATTAGTGTATCAATTAGCGTGGAGGACACTGGGTAGAATGGGCATAACTCTCACCAAGAAAAATATAAAAGCCACAGTTTAAATACTTTAAGGTAAAGCTGTAACTTCAAACTATATAAGCCATTTTAAGTTAGTTAAAAATTATCTGGGTTTTAGAACGGACAAAATAACTTAAATACTTCAAAAGTTATTAAACTTTTTAAAAATCGCCCAATTTGGCGATATTTTTTCATCTAGATGAAAAAATTTAAAATTACTGAATAATTTTGAATTTTTTAAAACTTTTAAAGAGTTTAGGTATTGCACCTTTAGAGTAACTTTTTAAATATTAAAAAAAAATGGGTAACAAACGCTTTTTATTTGCATGAAACTATAGCTTTTCTTCATATTGGCGTTATGTGCCATTATCAGAATTAAAATAGAGAGCACTTGGAAAAAATTAGTTAAACTTAACATAAAAGTCGCGAATAACGATTTCAAACTTACAGCAGTATCCCCGCCGGCCGAAGACTCCCCGTGTGATGCACGTTAAATATGTCGGGTCACAAAGTCCACCATATTCTCATAACAAACCTTACCTCTGGGGGTACTGATCCAGGAATTTCCTTGTCTTCTTGATTGGTTAAAAATTACAAGGCTACGAAGTTGAGCATTAGTAATCTTAAACCCAAAATTGGGTCGGCTGTTCAACAACGGTTATTATTTTAAAAAAAAAAAAAAGCTTTCAACAGTTAAAAAAAATGGTATATTATTCTCTAGAAAGTGTTATTTCATATCACGACTGTCTCTTCAATGAACAGTGTTATTCGAATAAAATACGTTTCATTAACTTATGAAAAATTACCAAGGATCAATCATTTACTAGAAGCTACTATTTGAAACACGTTTCATTTCAAAGTAAAATAATGTAAGCAACTGGTTGCCATCAACAACTACAGTATTACGGCAATATAGTCACAATCACGCGTTATTTTCGTGCCAGATTTAGTATTATTATGCATATATTTAAGTAAGTTTAATAGTAACGATTTAGAGAGCGATTTGTAGTTGTAGTTATCACTTGATACTCTATGGTGGCGACATTTAGAGATTAATTAACCCCGTTAATTGAACGATAATAGTCAAATGATACTGCTAGAGCCGTGGCTCAGAGGATAGAGCTTTCGCCTTTCAATGAGGTGAGCCGGGTTCGAATCCTACCGATGACTGGCGGATAAGAATGCCGCACCCAACTCGCACTAACTAATGTGCTTACGTAAAATATCCTCAATGGTAGACGGATCATGGATTAGAGTCTCCTTGCCGTCAGGATTACCGTAGGAGGTTTTCGTCGTTTTCCTCTCCATGTAGCTCAAATTTTGGTTAGTTCCATCAAAAATTCCTCATTGAAGGCAACTTTTTCCCAATACTTGATCTAGGAGTTTTCTGGTCTTCTGGATTGGGCTCGAAATTACAAGGCTACGGAGTTGAATATAAGTAAGTAAACCCGAAAAATTGGGTCGACTGATCAACGACAGTTTCATAATAAAATAAAATGATACAGTTCAACCTATCTCTGGCTCGGACACCTCTATTTAAACTACGAATATTAATAAATATTCTTCAACATTTTTTAATGGGACAAATCAAAAACCGCATTTCAATAATCAGAAAGAACAGAATTCCAATTGGTGCAAAAAATATTCCTATAACTAACTAGATAAAAAGAACTAGAGAAAACTTAACTTTAAGCTTTTTATCTACATTATCATTAGTTTTCTTTAATAAATGAGGTAATAACGAAATCCGCAAAGATAAATGTTGGAAACCTCATTCGCTAAATCTTATCTTCCACTTCACCACGGCAGGGGATTACCGATGATTAATGTTTCGATATGACCCAAAGCATCAGCGTTTTGAAACTTCGAAAGAAACATTTAAGCTTTGGGTTAATACACTCATTTATGACTTTTCTTCAAACATTTATTGTTTTAATAGGAGGAAAAGAAGAGGCCATTAAATTTACTACCACAGCAAGACATCAGTTTCGGTGACAAACCAAATAATGTCCCGAAGAAATGTTTCCTCAACCATCACAGTAGGATCGTGTTTTGAGGTAAAGGGCAACCAGCTTGAATTTAAAAATAAACGCCGTTCCGTACTGAGACACTCAGATGCATTTTACCTTTTAGCCCTTTACACTCTAATGTCCTTACTAGAACTGATTTCGGAACTTAGCTGTTAACATCTAACGGTAAACTTCGGACGTATCTGGGTAACTAGATGTAATGCACGACAAAATTATTTTACTTTAGATTAATTTAATTGACATAAAAATTAGATCATGAAATGGGAAACCACTAGAAAAAATCTTCCTTAACGAGCATTAGAACTTTTAGTTATGTCTAAGGTTTTTTTTTTATTTTATAACCATTGTTGAACGACCGACCAAATTTTGGATTTACGACGGTTTAACTCCTTAGCCTTGTAATTTTGAACCTAATCCGGAAGACAAGGGAACTCCTGGATCAAGTACTGGGAGAAATTTACTTTTGTGGAGAACTTTTTAAAGGAACTAACCCGCATTTGCGTTACATGGAGAGGAAGACCACGAGAACCTCCCACGGTTAGCCTGACGGCTAGTGGTTCTAACCCATGATCCGTCTACCACTGAGGATATTTCACGCCAGTACTGTGGTACGTGTAAGTCGGATGCGGAATTCGTATCTCAGCCATTGCTGGGATTCGAACCCGGTTCACCTCATTGGAAGGCGAACGCTCTAGCCCCTAAGCCATAGCAGCTCAGCTATTTTTATTCGGCAATATTTTGTTGTATTTTTTTTAGATTTAATGTGGTGGTCAAATTTATACATATGAAATCATATGTTATTCTCCTTTAAATAAATACGGTTTAAAGTAATATTTAATACCATTTCATTTAAATAATTTAAACCTACATAAAATAGGCTTGCTAACTCTCTAAAATTATTTTAAGTGTTAGTCTTCACGAAATGTCTACATACGGTCACAATCTAATTGGCTTCTCCCTACCACTAGGAAAACACTTTTTTGAAAAGCGTATAAGTTCGCAAGTATGTGCTTCCCCCCCCCCAAATCATGTTTAATTTGTACTTGTTTATATATTAATTTAATTTCATACTTTAATCACAACCTATGATTGTCATCAAATTAAATACCAACCAATGCTTAAATATCAATTGTGCTATTTATATTCACGAAAATTTCTGATTATTGCATAAATCACGACTCATATTAAATATCAATTCATGTTTAATTTATCAAGCAAATATGCTTGATCTTCTGTAATGCTACTTAAATGCTGCATAATTCAAAATGTTTTTTAATTCAACTTGTAAATACTTCATGATGTATGGGTTAGGGGACGCTGCGCGGCCCAGGCACCCAATTTTAGTTAAAGAAAGAAAGAAAGAAGCTTCCCCCCCCCCTCTAATTATCTCAGGGGTTAAAAGCGCGAAGCATAGTTCGTTTTTATCAAATCATCTCAATTCCCACATGTTCCCTGCGTTGTTCCTTAACAAAATTCAGTTTTTAATTCTCTACCACTACATTAAATATTTCGCATAAAGCGAGACAACTGCCATCTCTGTTTAAAATTATTCTATGATCTAAAGAAAAAGAACTACAACTTTGATCTCTAAGAGAATAACAAGAAGATAAAAGACATGTTCGCGCTTTTTTTAAACATAACGGCACTATGTAGATTAAAGATTAGCCCTGTTTTTTTTCTCCTTAACAGCGCACTGCCACCTATCAAACAATGGTTAGAGTAGAACACTGATAAGGATTGTTAATAGATAGTCTATAGGGTTGTAGGATAAAAGATGGATTCTAAATTATCTTGGATTCATAATTATCTTAATCAACGATGCGTAACCACGTCTTCTTAGGATAGTGAGGGTTAGCAGAAGGAGTGTAGTTTCTTATAAATAGTATATGTTTTTTTTTAACGATTTTTTTTTCTCCATACGTATAATAGGTCTTGTTTTAGTTGAAACAGTTCAGTGTAATTAGAAGGTGAAGGTGAGGACCGGAAAAAGATGCCATAAAGAGATTTTAGTTTGTTTTTGTTCGATTTACGTTTTGTTTGACGAAACGACAATGAATAAATCTTTGTAAACTATCAGCTATTATGTATCCTTAGCATTCGAATGGTAAATAGCGTGATGTGAATGGAGAATGTCAAATTAAAAGACGGAACTGAAGTAGCATACGAATGGGGAGTTTTTAGCTACAAAACTTGGATATTTGTTTTTAACCGAGCAGGGTTACATTTTGGAAACAGAAGCTTTGACATGAATGAACTTAAAAGAGTGTTTCAAATGATGATTAAACTTTATTTATGTCGATATGTGTCACAAGCGTAGCAGCTAACGCTCTTGTTTTTCCATTGAGGATTAGATTATAAATAATGGTCAAATTTTTTGTTTGATATTACCTTCTTGATTTGATAAATTTGATTTGAAATTATTTTGTCCAATACGATATGTTATTTAGTTCTGATTTGTTAAAACTTAGAAATTATTTGGTGCGTGTTCAGGACTGGTGTGTATTTGCCAATTTCATGTCCTTCAACATTTGTGAATTGCAAAGGAGATTTTTTAAACAGATTTTTAAAAAACCCTTTAGCAAAACTTAAGAGCATGGACACTTGTCTAACTGACCCATTTTATATCTGTTTAAATCCTTCATACGGAGTGGTGGACAGTATTCATTTAGTTCAAATTTATTAAAATATTAATACATTGCAGCCTAATTAAGAGACGCCAACTGCTCCGGATTCCACAAAATACGTTAAAGAGCAGTAGAGAACTACAAGCCAGATTTTCGGCTAATTTGGGCGACTTTTTAAGAGTATAACAAATTAGCCTATCACATAAGCCTTTGAATTATATAGATGTAGCGGTGAGTAAAAGCCCTATAAATCGAATTTTCTAAACCAAGAATCATCCATTAACCCTTTCGCTCCGACTGTCACAAATACGTGCCAGCATAAAGCCGTATCAATCTGGGTAAAAAGATAAAACTGGTAATCAAAGTAATTCTTCAACAGCTNGCCAGATTTTCGGCTAATTTGGCCGACTTTTTAAGAGTATAACAAATTGGCCTATCACATAAGCCTTTGAATTATATAGATGTAGTGGTGAGTAAAAGCCCTATAAATCGAATTTTCTAAACCAAGAATCATCCATCAACCCTTTCGCTCCGACTGTCACAAATACGTGCCAGCATAAAGCCGTATCAATCTGGGTAAAAAGATAACACTGGTAATCAAAGTAATTCTTTAACAGTTTATTTGTGGGCGGAGTTATAATTGTTTCATTTATTTAATTCACCGTTACTTTAGTTCAAAATAAAACTATTGAGTTATACTTTGAACTAACATTGATTATATATAGGATTAAACTAACAATAAGTAAAGTAAAAGCAAAGTAAGTCTGTCAAATTAGCAACGCCTACATTTAAGTTACCGTTTTTTATTTAATTACATCCTGATTCTGATTTTGTACAAATACTTTTCTGAATCACCCGTCCCCAAGGGGTTAAAAAGACTACCTCTTGAAAATATATATCCGCTGTCCGGAGCAATTTGGTACATCTGCTAATTTACTGCTCACGGAAACCTAATATGAAATAAATTGGTTTAACTAACAATTCTTTTCTCGTTCCTGAGGTACAAAGGACCTGAACCTGAATACTTTCTTTCGTAACTTGAGTCATTATTATAATCATTTCTTAAACCATAAGTATATGAAATCTATTTTTTTAATTTAAAAAATGGAGAGTGTCTCTTTTTTTTATTTTTTTTTTTTTTTAAACTTGAACTGTTGACAGCTTTTAATATAAAATTCCAAGTGGATATGACTTCAATTTTCTTTTTTCCACTGCTCATTATTTATAATTATTTTTGAATTCCTAAAATTCTTAGTTGATCTTTATTATTTTACTTACATTTTAATCTGCTTTTTTCAAAAATAAATTTTTGTCGCGTCAATTAAAAATCTATTAATTATTTTTGTAGAAATGATTTATCTTTTTTAATCGATTTAATTGAAGATGAAGTTTCAGTACAACCTTGAATCCTATATTTCTTTTAATCCAAAGAGGAATCATCATTAAATATTGCCTCTATAACAATAAGAAAAAAACGAATTAACATACATTTTCCTTAATTACAAGATAGACTACATNTCAATTAAAACTCCGTTAATTATTTTTGTATAAATGGTTTATCTTTTTTTTTATCGATTTAATTGAAGATGAAGTTTCAGTACAACCTTGAGTCCTATATTTCTTTTAATCCAAAGAGGAATCATCATTAAATATTGCCTCTATAACAATAAAAAAAAACGAATTAACATACATTTTCCTTAATTACAAGCTAGACTACATCTGGCAAGCATGTCCAGTCTGATTATATTGAATTTACGAAACAATGCTTACCTGAAGATGATCTTTTTTTTCCTCACGAGTGAGAAAGTGAAAAAAACTTCCATGCGAGTAATTTTTTTTTCCCTTACTACCAAAAGTGTGTCGCCAACGAAGAAACCGTTGGAATTTTTTTCGCTACACATATTTCCCAGGAATCAAGAATGTGGTTCGTTTCCGGTGCATAAGCACAATAGGGACACATGCACACCTAGTAGAACGTTGCACATCTAGCTTCATTTATCCCGAAGTTGCCCCTTTTTGTTCGAAAGAACACTTAAAATGTAATGTAATTACTAGGTGCTGGATTAAGACGACATTTGCATTTTTTTGCAATTTCGGACTCTTTTGCTCTTTTTGGGGTTGTTCAAATATTGCGTAAGCATCTAGTGGGAGGAGGAGGTTTGGAATTTGCTTATTTTTTCTGGCAAGGGGATTAGAAGGGTATGAACAATGCTTATACATAACATTAAAATTTCCTTGTTTTCAAAAAATAAAAAAATGTGAAAAAAAGTTATAAGTGGAAAAAAAAATTTTCAAATTTATAATAAAAGTTATATTTTATGGGAAAGAAATTTCTTCTGCCCGAGTGAAAGCACGTCCTATTTCGAAGTGATACGAAACTATATAAAATAAAGTGTTAAACTGATTAGCTAAGTTCTATTAATAGTTATAACATTTAGTTTCAAAAATTCGCAATATAAGTTTTAAAAAAAAATTAAATATAAAATCATTGCATGAGTTAGCATCTATGTAAAAAATACCAGTTTAGATAAACGTTTACTATCGACATTGTGATTAAAATTTACTTTGGGTTAGCTCAAATTATGATTTATATAAATAAACTGCTTAGAGAAAAGGTGGTAGTAATACTAAACTATCTCTATCGATTAAATTTTATACTCAATGAATTTTCGAATGAACAGATTTTAGATATTTTAACACTAGGTTTACTGGACGCGTCATTTTGACGCATTTCGAATTTTATAAGGAAAATTACAAAACCCGTTTGCATTTTTATTTTATCTCTTGTATCCATTTGATCGAGATAAATATATATTAAAGCCGATTTTCTTCAAAAGCGTTGAAATATTGAAATTCTCTTTGTGGTATACCTATCTCTACTGATATGCTTCAATTTGACTCAATCGTAATTTAGACAAAATTTTGAGTTAACATGCAAACCTCACATTAATAATAAATAGGAATGTAATACCTACTAAGAAAATTTTGCAAATACAAAGTGGTGAATTATGTAAGCCTACGAATTATTTAGATATAGTGGTGGATAAAAATTTACTAAATTGAATTTATTAAGCCAAGAATCACAGTTGATAAACTACCACTTTAAAATATATATTTGTGGCCCGGAGCAAGTTGGTATTTTTGTAAGTGCTGTTATATGTATTCGTTCATGCGTCAAATTGACGCGCGTTCGTAGAGATAGTTATATAAGAAACGTCCGTAAACCTACTGTTAACATCCCTGATTTCCAATTTGCAATGGGTCTCTCTCTGCACACTACAGTTTTTATGCAATTTAATAATGTATCCCTAACCAGGAGTTTTTAAAATACACTTAAGTAAATTCAAGGTGTCCCTACTTCTCTGCTACTTAGGGAGTGGTGTGGATAAGGTGATAATACATTACAGTTTATGATATAATACGTCTTTTTTTAAAGAGAAGTATATAAACCTATACGTTATTTATAAACCTGAACAAAAAAGTAGAAACTAAAATTATCTTTTCGAAAAACATTTTTTTTTTTTTTTTTAGTTTTCAGAACAAATCTAATTTCAGATCTCACATCCCAACACCTGAGTTAGGTAAAATCAACTGCTTGTATAAATGCAGCCAAAAAAATTTTCTCCAGTGTTATACTGAATACTGGCTGTTATACTGAATACCGAAGAAAAAGCATATTAATGATCCTGATCTACAAGTTCAACTTTCTAACCTAAAGCCGAATTTAAAAACTAGAATTCTCAAAGTGATGAATTTTTGTTATTTTTTTCATGAAATGTTTTAGAAATACAAGTAGTCTTACTTTGACTCAAATGTTTTCAATTGCTTGTAAAAACTTATTTTATTAAGTCGTGATTCTGTTAAGAGGAAAGCGGATTAATTAAGGTTCCGCTCGCCGATAAAATTTTAACTGCTTTTCAATATAGTAAAAACTACTTTCTTTTTGGTGCAAATAAAAAAGGGTCATTGATCTTTTTAAACATTTTCAAATTCATCTTCGGTTTCATAAGTTCAGTTTATTTAACCGGGTTCAAAAAATCATCGATACGCATAGAAAAGGCCGATATCACTTTGCTTATTTATTTCACATGTGTCTTAAAATATGGTATGTAGACTAAACAATTCTGTTTTTTATTTACAAGTGGAAAGAAGGTTTAGCGATGCTACCTTACCTGATTTTATTTATTTTAAGGTGCCCTATCGACCTTTTGGAAGATGGTCATTTCACGCCTAAATAAACTTGAACTGCCGCTTTCGTAACCCAAAATTATAGGATGTGTTTTCTCAGAAAGCAATTTTTCTTTCTTATGTGGAGATTTTGTTTATTTTATCAAAGTAAATTTGAATATTAATGAAGAATTAATAGTGTTCTAACTTTTACGAGGATCAAGGAATTATTTCCGAGAATTATCGCTTTGGAAGAATATTTGAAGGTAGTAATTAGTTGACAATCACATTAAGATTACAAGTGGAAATATATTTTGGATTTTGTCTGAACCTAAGAGCATCATTGTAAAATTATCATACAAAATATATAGATGCTTAATTTATTTGTATGCGCCATGGTTAAAAATGGGACGGAAAAGAGTAAGATCTGGTAGTAAAACCTTTTTCAGTTATAGCTTGTTTTAGGAAGAAGAAAATTTAAAGTTACAAATTGAAACTTTGATTGAAAGTTTCGGATAATTTTGCCAACTTTTTAACCGGTTAAAGTCCACGTCATATTGTTAGGACAGTTCTTTTTTTCAAAGGCATTCATTGTGATGGGAAACTTTTTTCAGTATTTTCATTTATCTCGGTGAATTAATTTGGTGATTTTCACTCGGTGATTTTCAGATACCATGATGATTTAGTTATTTCTGATTAGATCTAGAAAATTTAAGGAGCAAGTACTTTTTTGATCTATCAAAGACTTTTTGAATGCTCTAACGGTAGAAAAACCAATCAATTTCGATTATATATTATACCCTTTTTAAATATATAAATTCGGGGCAAACGGGTTAATAGGCTCAGTACAGCGCTCAGCTGCAACGAAGTTGCGTATCACAACATAAGCCTTTGATTTATTTAGGAGTAGTGGTGAGTAAAAATCTTTGCATTAACCCCTTGGGGACGGGTGATTCAGAAAAGCATTAGTACAAAATAAGAATCAAGTTGTAATTAAATAAAAAACGGTAACTTAAATGCAGTCGTTGCTCATTTGACAGACTTACTTTGCTTTTACTTTAATTATTGTTAGTTTAATCATATATATAATCAATGTTGATTCAAAGTATAACTAAATAGTTTTATTTAGAACAAAGTAATGGTGAATTAAATATATCAAACAAATATAACTCTGCCCACAAATAAACTGCTAAAGAAATACTTTGATTACCAGTTTTATATTTTTACCCTGATTGATACTGTCACGTATTTGTGACAGTCGGCGCGATTCCAATGCCATTAGTACCAGTCGCCCTAGGGCAAAATTCAGATCAGAGGTCTAGTGCCCGCTTGCGCGGGCAGGTACCTTGCCAAAATTACACGATCCAGATCCAGTCGGCGCTAAAGTGTTAAAGACTACCCCTTGAAAATATTTATCCGCTGTCCGGAGCAAGTTGGCATCTGTAAATTTATTCTTTTCTTTAAACTATTCTAAAAAATTTTACTTTTTCTCAAGTACGATACAGTTTAATTTATAGGATATAATTTTTTTTCTTTTTTTTTTTAAAAAAAAAATCTTGGTAGCTACTGATTTTATTTTTCTCGACAAAATTTATTGCTAGAATGAAATATCTTACCAGTTTTCACTCTTTTCCATCTCGGTATACATATGCTTTCAACCCTGTATAAATAAAACGGGATGATTTATCTGATGATTTATCTGAAAATAAATGAAATATTATGCTTGTTGTACGTTACACAAGGTGGCTGAAAAATGAGAAACATTAAAAAGGAGTAAATATATTTTCTAAAATAGACGAAAAATGTTTAAATTTAGCAATTACTTGAGCATTGAAAAAACATTTCACAGGTTCTGTTTTTGGTTTTGTTATTGAAATCAGTTATGATAAAATGAAATTGCATATCAATACTAAAATAAACGAAATTTTATAAAAAGAAAATTCTCGTTTCAATTTAAAATAAAAATAAAATTTTATTCATCAATCCAGTTTAGATGCATTCTAATTTTTTGAAGCACTTGTACGCTTCGCATTGATATCGGTTCTGATGAAATGGAATTGCATAAAATGAGAGTGTTCCAGACGAAAGAAAATCTCAAAACAATGTGTCATTTAAAATTTTTTAAAAAAAGTAACCATGAACCCAGTATTTAATGATTTCAAGCTCTAATTCGCATCTTACTGAAATCTGTTATGATAAAACGAAATTGCATGTCCAATTCTAAGATAAACAAAATCTAAAAAAAATATCTAATTTAAAATTTTAACCATCAATCCTGTTTGTACGCATTCAAATCTTGTGAAGCCTAACGTTTTTGAAATAAGACAGCAGCTGTTAAATCCCAAAGTACAAAGCTGTGTACCACATAGAAATCATAACGTTCTATTTATTTTTGAACTCATAAGATTTGTAATGTAACGTATAGCGGTTTCTCAAACAGATATTTTCCTGTTTTTTTATACAAAGAAAGGGGGACATAAATTCTTGGGTGAGTCACGCCGGAAATCATACCAAAAGGTCTTGTGAACAGGACACCCCTCTAACCAATTGTTAATAGGGAGACCGTTAGATTCTTAAAAGCAAAGTCTCCGAGTTTTTCTGATTTTTGAAATGGAATAGGAAGAAAAAAAGGCTATTTCGTCATCTAAGTGCTGATTTAATATTTTGTATAGTTAATAATGCCGATATTAAATTCAAAGTAGTCACGTCTGATATGCTTCAATTTGACTCAATCGTAATTTAGACAANATATAACTCGCAAAATAAGTTAAACGTATCGAGGAATACATGGAAAAATTATAGTAAAGATTAATGAAAAGAGAAAAAAAATTAGTGAAATAAAATATTTAAAAATAACTTTATTGAAAAACCTGAAAACAATAGTGTTTTAAACGGAAAAGAATATTGTTGTTATATTTATCCATAAAAATTCCTCTAAGATGTTTTAGTTTGCAAAATTACGCTAAACATTTTATTGAATTAATTAAAACTTTCCAATAATTGAAGAAAAAAAAATTTCTATCACTTCCATTTCAAAAGTCCTTAATCAATAAAATGAACAACGTAGTTGATTATTAAATAATCTAAGCAGCCATGGTTCACCTCTTCATTATTATTATTGCTGATATTATTTTGAGCTTAGAATTGATCAAAAGTTCTACATAACCGAATATATTTAATATTGAATATATTTAAAAGAAAATCGCGATTTTTTCCACATTTAAACAAAATTAAATAAATAACTGCTTAACATTTTCAAAAAATATCATTTCAGTATATTTTTCAATTTTTTGTACAAATTAGTAAGATTTATCAATAAAAAAATTCCTCTAAAATGTCACACTTTTAAAAACTAAGCTTAGCAATTTAAAAAAGGTATGAAAAAAAATTTAAAAAAAATTTACTTTTCAAAGTTCCCTAGTCCTCAATATCAATAAAAAAAAACAAAGAAATCAATCCTTTATAACTACCATTTCAATGTAAATATAGATATTTTATTATTATTATTGCTGATTATTGCATTATTTTATTATTATTATTACTCATAATCATATTTGGTATGACAGACCAGGCTGAGCCAAAGCCTTTTTGCTGAAGATTGCTACAGGACAATCTATTTTCCTATCAAGACTGCCAGTCTTTTAACCGAATTACTTTAAAATCTTATTTCATAAAATTGAACCCTTGTTGTTTTGGTTTCCCTCTTTTCAACTATTGCCAACTAGTATTAAACAATTATATTGGGCTTATACTGGTTTCCTCACATTTGTTTAAATTGTATACGTAAAACCTGATGAAAGTTGAAAATACTTATTTTTCTTGTAACTGACGCAGTTCAAAACGTAAAAAGTGCCAGGAAATTAGTTTTGTTACGAACACTAATTTGAGAATTTAATGATTATCTGTACGCCCTACAATACATTATTGAATTCATGATTATATGTTTATAATCAAGCAGCTGCGATAATTTTAATATTGAAATGGTTCTTAAGTTAAACAATTTTTTTTACTCAGTTTAAACTTGATTTAAAATGCTTGTATAATCACTTTGCATATATTGGGTTAATATCTAACCCTCTCAATCGTGCAAGCTCGGTTTTAAAGGGATATTAGAAGTGGTCAAAATAATTCGAGTTCAAGTTTATTCCAACAAAAATAAAATTAGAGCATAAAGTTTACTACTTTTAATATGCAAGAAAAATTCCCCGGGAAAATGGCATGTTTCCATAGCAACTTGCAAAATGATGGTGGAGGTGGTTTATCTTCTGACCGTAAATCAGTAACTATACATAAAATCATTTTTATATTTCAGTTAGTCCTATTAAATATTTTAAACGAAAGAATGTGAAGTATTTGTGTTTTTTCTTTTCCAGAATTGAGCAAAGGTGGGAGTGGTGTTGGAATGATGAGGCACAGTGTTTGTGTAGAAGTGCAAGACCTAATCCATCTTCCAGGTCCTCTTACTGAGGATGCACTGCTCAGGACGCTCCATGCCAGGTTCTTCAACAGGGAGTATTTTGTAAGTTACTTTTTTTTAATCAATCAACATAACTTTTCCAAGACAAGGGAGAATTTAAAAGGCAGTGACAAATGTGCCATGTGGCCAGAGATGCCAACTGCTCCGATCGAGTCAAAATATTTTGAAAAATAAGAATGTTTTATATAAGAACGTTTGAATATCTTTGATAGAATGTATTGAATGCTCCTTTACTGCCATTTTATTAAGATTGCTTTTAATGGCCACAGTTTATTTATGTTTCAGGACTTTTTTTTTTTACACTTAACTCGTTTTCAAAATTTTTATTTTGATTTTATATTATTTTAACTACCATCTTAACATAAAGTAATTGCATATATCTTATGTACACAGTTTGTACCATCCATATACAAATTTATCACGCATATTTTGAGTACGGATATGTGTTAAATTAGTTAGTATGGCAAAGTTTCGTCAGTTGCATATTACAATAAGTAGTTGATAATCACAAAATGCCATCATTTTTTTTTTTAAATGTTTCTTGTATTTATTAATGTCACAATAATTTCAGCACCACAAGGAAAAATGTTCCTCAAAAAGTTCGATTGTTGAATCTAATTTATTTGGAGATTTATTTGTAATAATGTTTATATTTTTTCGGTAAAATCCACATTTGAAAAAAATGTTTGCGGTGTTTAGAGAAAAAAGTAATTTAAACGTTCAACGAATCAGTTTGATTATTTGCTTGTGCAGGGGATTTGTTATTGCAAAGTATGTGTTAGATGCTAAAGTTACAAGCTAATTTTTCTTAAAAGGTAATAATTAATAAAACAAAGATATTTGAGTCGTGGACTGAGCAGTAATATGCAAAAGGTGGCAAAGATCAAGAATTTAAATAAGTGGTCGTTTGTTGAATGTTAAACCATGGAAAAAGTTTACCGCGTATGACCGCAACTTAATATGTACAGAAGGAAGTATCACAAAAAAATCTTCGTTTTAAAAAAATTGCTTTTTCAAGTAACTAAATTGTTACACTGATCACAATTTTTACTTTATTTATTTATAGAATTAAAAAATACAGGGGTTGGACAAAAATATGGAAACACTTCTACATTAAACTCTAGGAAAACAATTTTTCTCTTAAAGGCAAATGTAATGTATGATTTATATGATAAAACAGTTGGCATAATTTAAAAGATCATACTTGAATCTTTTAGAAATGGCGTACTTTTTATCCATTCAAAATTTGCATCGCCCAAAAGAAGCGCAGAAAGTTGAAAGCTTTTTTAATATAAATATCACAATCCTATAGCATGATTTCAAAATTGTTCTTATTAAAGCTTGAAATAAATTATCAAATTCCTTTCCTCATTTTGGGGGATCCAAATTTTGAATTTTGCATGGTTAAAAATGACCTCATTTATTAAAAGTTTCAAGCATGTTGTTTAAAATTGTGTCAACTATTTTGTCAGGCAAAATCTTTTAAAACATTTGTTGCTAAAAAAGACATTGTTTACATAGAGTTCGTATAGAAGTGTTTCCATATTTTTGTCAACCCCTGTATATATGTCACCCGAAACAAATTAAACAAAAAAAAATTTCTTGTTCAAAACGTAAATTTAAGAGAAATTTAAAGTATGAAAACAAAAAAAGCTTTAATTTTGGAAAAGTTTTAAAATCAATAAAAATAATAATAACAACAAAATGTAACATTTATTTATCCGGAAACTACAAGGGAAAAAAAATTTCCATTAATAATTACGCATAATTTTTATTCCAATCCTTAGGCTCCGTGAAACTGACCAGCATCCTCAAGAAACTAAAAAAATTTGTAGTAAAATTTCTATTCGAATAATTGAAAACTAAGTGCTATTAAAAAATTTATTAAGAAATCTTTCCAAATTTAAACACAAATCACTTGCAGAAATAATATTTTTAAAAATATAAAAAAAAGGTAAGTTTTTTGCACCGCTGGTTTGAGTGTTGGCTGGGGCTGTGAATTAGATTTTTTTTTTCGAATAGCAGGCACTGAACTTTATTCGTTTCGCTTTAGAAGATGCCCGAGTTGTTACTCATTTCGCGTTATCCAGTGGGCACCTGTGAACCAAAGTCATGGAGGCGAGTAACATTGCCCACGCCACACTGCCACAAACCCGTTCATAGGGTGGGCCACATTCACACATCACACACAACAGAGGGCAACACAAGAGAGAGAAACATCCATGCCCAGAGCGGGATTCGAACCCGCGGCCATTGGCTTCGCAGTCTGGCGCGATAACCTCTCGGCCACCTGGCCGGTTGAATTAGATCTTGATAGCAGAAAAAAAATCGGCGTGTATTGTAAGCCGCAAGTAGCACGCTAAAAGTGTCACGGCTGAAAGTCCCCACGTTAATTGTGTTGCGGAAGTTAGGAAAGAGAGGTACCAGCTCAGGCGCTGTCCACGTCATCTCACCAGGGTAAAAACTACGTGGCATTCCTACCCTGGTCTTTAAAAGATAGATTCCTGAAAATGGGGCAAGTTGCGTGGCCGGGGTTGAGTAATGTGTGTATTAAATATGATGAATAAAAAGTTGCATTTACTCTAAAAGTTTAAAAAAAAAACTTTTCCACAATAAAAGCTATGTTTTTTTTTCTTTCTAATTAATTATCAAGCATTTTGACTCGTAACTGTGCATGAAAATGTATCGTCATTCTTTCAAAATTAACAGAGAATTTTTGAGAGATAGATAAAGGAAATATTCCATTTGTGTACTCTAGTCCCATATCCACATTTGCCCCCCTCTGACCTACTATAAAGTTAATAACAAATTATGGTTAAGTAGTTAATAACATCGTAAAATTAACGCTGAAAAAAGTTTTAAAAAAACTTTAACCAATTATAATAAACAAAAATAGCGAAAATTCGTGAACGCGTAAAAAACATTATTAATACCCAGGGCAAGAGAAAATTAAGTGATTTAGTTTTTGAATATCTGTAATCGTGATATTCCCAGCATTTTCCCTTCAAAAAGCTACTTTAAATCTTTTGTGGTCCATTACATCCTGGTGAAAAATCTTGTATTTTGTTATTTTCCGTGTCGTAATCAATCATATTTGACGAATGTTTCTTGCATAAACGTCTGTCAGCAACTCTTTCTGCCACTGCGAGGGAGTGATTCGTGTAGTAATGAATCATCTTTATTTTAAATTATCCCCATCTAGTTGGTGAAAACGATTCGTGATGAATGAAAAATGAAAACCGTGAGTTAAAACTATATTTTTAACATTCAATACATTTAGTTAAATTCAACATTTTTCTTGTAGTAAATAGCGGGATGTTGTTCGAGATTTCTCTTAACTAAAAGTGTATAAGAAATAGTAGTTTTGAACACTGTTTATCCCATTCAAGATAAACGTTCCATGAACTCTGATTGCTCAATTACTATACTCTTAGAATTTATCTTGAAACAAAAACTTTGATCATCACCTAAATTAAGGATTAAATGAACGTTAGATCTTTAATATATGCTAGTAGGCTGCGCCCCCTGCTCGCTAACGCTCGCCAACCAGCTTGTTTCGCTCGCTACTAACTTAGGTACATTGCAAATGCACAAAATTCTGAAAATTCAAAACAATCATTCAAATTAATATAACAACTTTCTTTTTAAAAAAAAATGCATCTTTTTAGTAAATACTAAGTCATTAAAATAAATTTGAATTCAAATAAATGACATTTAATTCGCTAAACCTATTAGAAATGTGGTATAGTATAATTCGTAATATAAATCAAAAATCTTTAAATAAATTCGTAATATATAAATTCGTGAAAAAAATCCGCTTTCGACAAAATACTAAAATAGAGATCTATCGACAAAGACTACTCACTTCTGCCTAGCTTAATAATATGAGATTGCCGCAGCTGATGCTCTCTGGTTATATCAGTTTCCGTTTTTAAAAGCGCTATATGTTGAGCCACTTCAGCTAGATTTGGCATGTGACATTTTTAGCGACAATCATTGGTCGATTCGCTGTGTAAGTGAAATAGTAACGTAAACAAAACAAAGCAAACGTTGGCACCGGCGGAGAAAAAATACAGCCAAAATTTGGCAGCCACTAAGAGAATTATATATATTAGATATATCATTAAATACAATTTCAGTACCTAAATTAAGGACTTCATGAACCGTTCAATATTTTTCATTTTTCAATAACAATGTATAAATATTATTACCACTATTATTTATGAATTATAATTTATAAAATAATGTTTAAATCTTCTTAATGGATATTTATTAATAAAAAAAAGGGATATCGAAGCTATCATTTGACCATTTTAGACATTAAAATAACAAAATTATGTAAAAAAAAAAGTTTACAGATATATAACTCTAGTACTGGTAGTGAGAACTGTTCCTTTTTTCTAATTTTTAGGGAAAAAAACTCTTTGTCCTTCGACTATTCATTAGCAATTATTATACTTTTAATATAAACTTCTTGTCCTATTCATAGCAACTGACTCTTGCGGGAGAGTTTATAAAATTTGAAATGATGGCGAAACTTCTTCATCCATGAATTTATAAAGTTAATTTAGAATAATTTTAATCACTTCTCTTCTTCTCATTGGCTCGACAGCCCAGGATGGGCCTTGGCCTTCTCAACAAGCCTATACCAAGACATTCATCCCTTAGCCAAGGTTCTCCAGTTTATTATCTCTAAAACTTGCAGGTCCTTTCCAAGGCAGTCTAAAAATTTTAGGTTTGGTCGTCCTCTTTTTCTTGTACCTGTTGGCCGGGCAGTGAAAACTGTTTTGGTTGTCCTGCTATCCTCCATTCTTATAATGTGACCTGCCCATTTAACTTATTAAGCCGTTTTTACTTATTCCACCAAAAATGCTTCGCAGTAATTTTAATCACTACTACACGTTAGAAAATTTTAATATATGCATATTAACCATAACATGTTGTGCGTAATCTCTGACCAAAATATTTTTGCTAAATAAAATAAATAATTATTTTTGACCACCAGGCATTTTTCTCCCACTAGAAAAAACTAATTTGTCAAGAAAATAGGGCTAAAATAAAAGAATTTTTTTTTCTACCACTAGAAAAAACTAATTTGTTAAGAATATAGGGCTAAAATAAATGATTATTTTTGACCACCCTCACGTGACTGTAGTATAGTAAATAAATATACGTTCTAATTGTAAAAAGTTCTTTTTGGGAATTTTAATGGATAGATCTATTTCCTTTGTTTAACAAATATACTTTGATAGATAGGAATAAGAAAAAGCAATTATTTTTTTACGAATTTTTATTCATTTTCCAACAGCGAACATTTTTTGAGGTTGTCTACAAGTAAATTTAACAAATAAAATTAGTTATCGACTTATGTTGAGTTGAGAACGTGACACGCAGAAATGTGACGACTACGTTATTAAATAAATTTTATGAACTAGCAAGCAACACAGATTCTATGTTAATGTGCACTATTTTCTTCTCCACAAAGGCTTAATGAGTCAGCTTCAGTAGCTATGAATGGGCTGATGATCCAATTATAGAAACTGTGTTAACATTTTGTGAGGTGTACGGATGAAAGCTGTTGTACATGGTTTAGCAAAAACAGTCAAGAGTAATGGAACCTAAATTAGATAATAAACTATTTATACATTTCTTTTATAGCACCATAGACTCATCGGGTATTTCTCTAGCTATCTAACACCCAATTTTCTAAAAAAAATATCTGCACTCTGCCCTTTTTAAGGTCTGGAATGAATTCTGGACGGTAATCCACAAAGCTTAGTGCTCAAGTTTATAATTTAGTACTTTAGATAGATAGTTTGCAATTTAGATTATAGTCTGAAATTTAGAGGGGGAAAGCAAGTTTACTTTGATTAACTTAATCTTTAATTAAAACCTCAAGGGACTAAAAGTTAAAATTTTGAAGAGTGGTACAATGCTTTTAAAACTGTACTTGACTATGCTAAAATTATATTTTGATGTTCCTCCTGTAATGCAATAGTTATTCAATTCCAAAACTGCGTCAATAATAAAACAAATCTGATTCCTTAAACAAAAATTTTTAAATTCCTGTATTTTGTCAAACGAATCAAATTTAGCGCATCATTTTGACTTAATGAAACATATGCAGATATTTCCCAGCAAGAAAATATTAGAAAACAGTGTTAATTGTATTTTTAATACGAGTAAAAGTATTTAACATCAATCCTTCAATAACCATTTCATTACACAAATGAATGATTTTTTGCATTCATTCATTGCGCAAAACGAGTTGGGATGCTACTAAAAAATGCTGTTTAACCTCTGTTTTTGTNCATTGCCAATAGCCCATTAAGAGCTAACATAAGCACATAACATAACTAATACTAACATAACGTTAACTTGCGAATATGGGTGAAAGCCCTTATATAGCAAGACGGAAAAGAGAAAGACCTGGTACGTAAAACATTTCATTCCAGCATTTTTTTCGAAAAAAATTAAATATCTGTAACTATCAAGATTTCTTTTATAATTCTGGCATATATATAAAACTGCTTCTTTTCCAAGATAAAGTAGATATTGTTGAAAAATTTTAAAAAATTATAAGTAAACTCCTCCCCAAAATTAACTATAATTGAAATGGTTTTACTACCAGCCTTTCCTCCTTTCCGTCTCGCTTTCACCCCTGCTTGCGAACTTGTTTGCTCCAATATTGCTTGATAGGTCAGCTCTGATAGTATAGGAGCCTTACTCTTTACTATTACACGTATCACACCTTGTTTAAAAAGTACAATTCTGTAAAATAATAATAAAAATTTATCAACAAAAAAAACTCCGATAAGTCGAAAAATAAAAATTTAAACTAATATCCAAGATGGCGAGGTACGATGCTTTCAGAATGCACTATTAAAGATGTAATGTCGCACGAATAAATTTTAATGGTTGATTACAGATGATTTACAACAACAAAAGGAATAATTTCACATACATAAATTCTTCAAGACTAACATCAAGAAGAAAAATAACTGCTTGTCATTTTTATCCAGCCTTACATGAAACACAGAAAACTAAAACAATAACTCAATAACAAATTCCGAAGTTACGGTGTACGGGAAGAAATTGAATGCAAATGGAAATCGAAAGCAATAAACAAAAAAAGGAATAAATAAATAAAAGCATTCATCAGTAATAGAAAGTAGCCTTAATTTTAGGTATATTTTAGTTACGTTCTTTCAGGAAGGTGTGAGTTAGAGGTCAGGCATTTGCTTCTGAAGTTTTGCACGATCAGCCGGAAATCGTGACATCCACTAAGAGCCTGGTCGTGATACTGTGGTTGAATACTTTGCTTTCAGGCGGTCAAGGGCAACAGCGTAACTGATCGGCTAGTTTAATTTAAAGCCAACTATAAAAGTGCCTTTTAATACTTAATTATGGAGATGCCTCACGATATGGGTTGAGCATAACACAGTTGTTATATCAGGCGTCAGATATCTGATGCTACAAGTGATAAGTGTTACAGTTTGAACCAATCTCTGTAATCGCAAATGATTTGTAGAGTAGAGAAACGAGTGCGATTTGACCACCTTCGATGCTGCAAAGCACATGTGGTTTAAAAAAATGAAAGGGGCATCACTTCTTTGTCAAGGAAATTTTGTAGCTATAAAACTAGAAATAATTTTCATACACTTTTTGCTTATCTGATGCTTACAAGTGATAAGTGTTACAGTTTGAACCAATCTCTGTAATCACAAATGATTTGTAGAGTAGAGAAACAAGTGTGATTTGACCACCTTCGATACTGCAAAACACATATCGTTTAAAACAATGAAAAGGGCATCACTTGTTTGTCAGGGAAATTTTGTAGCTGTTAAACTAGAAATAATTTTAATACACTTTTTGCTTATCTTTTATGACACAGTTGTTATATCAGGTGTCAGATATATGATGCTACGCACGATAAGTGTTGCAGTTTGAACTAATCTCTGTAATGAGTTAATGACCAATGTTGAGTTAAGGACCAAGTGTGATTTGACCACCTTTGATACTACAAAACATGTATCTACCAAAAGAAAAACGCGTTTCTGTTTTCAAAGGAATATAGGTATAAAACAGGAAAACACTTTTTTTCTCTCTTTTAAATATGCATGTATATTATAAATTTTCATTCGAAGTTTAGTTGACGGACTCTGCGACGTTAAATCTTTGTACGATCATGCAGTCAGAAATATTTTCTTGCACTTTTTTTTTTGTTGTTGTTTAAGCCTGCTTTTGATTCAAAAACATGGACGTGGAATGCGAATTTGACGAAATGTATTGATGAAATTTAGAAATGAATCGTGTAATCTTACAATAGTTGGTTTATTCAATGAAAAAATAATTTTATTGGTTTTTGTTTAACATTATGGTTGTCTAATTGCACTAGTTCAGTGGTCGGCAAACTTTTTAGCCAAAGAGCCAAATATGAATATTACAATAATTTTTAAAACAAATTGGGAGCCAAATCTGCTTGTTTAGTAAACTTTTATTACACTAAATAAGTAGTACACTAAATAAAACTAAATTTCATACTTAATAAATATTTATTAATGCGAGCAATGTGCTTGCATCTCCTTGGAAAGTTTGAGTAAGTCAGGTTTGTATGCTGTTGTTTTTAATTTTAGGCATGATTCCAAGTTCTCATCAATAAGAGGACTTCTCAGTTTACTCTTGATAATGTTCATGCTTGAAAAAGATTGTTCGCATATATATGTAGAACCGAAAAGGTAAAGAACAGCAAACGCGAGCTTTTTCAGCTGATCGTAAGAGTCAGGAATACTATTCCAAGCGTTGAATATGATCATGTCTTCCTTCTCCAGGTCATTCAAAGCAGACCACTTGTGTTGTGATGCCAATTTGTACCCAGACTCCTTTAGAAAAAGTATGCACGCATGCTTGTGGTACCTTTGTATCACACCGGAGTACCCCAAAAACATACGAACAATTTCAGCCTGTAGCTTGTACGTGGTTTGTGTTTACGTTTACGAAAACTAATAAACTTTAACTCGATGTTCGTTACGTATTTTTACTACAATATAAAATTTTAATTACCTATCTACCTTATTTATTACCTTTTAATTTAAACAAAAAATTATACATGTTCTCGATTTATAGAAGAATTTTAATTTATCAAAATAAGATGTAATTTTTTTCTTAACAAGTTTTTTTTAAAATGAAAATATTATTGCGCCTTCCGTGGACATTTGTGCCAGAGGCGCACTTAAGAAGCCAAAGAGCCACATGCGGCTCCGGAGCCGCACTTTGCCGACCACTGCACTAGTTCCATAAGAAACTAGATATATTTTCACTATTTTAAAATTATAAATTATATTTATATTAACTATATTGACTAAGTTAACCCATTCGCGCCGACTGTCGCAAATACGTGCCAGCATAAAACCGTATCAATCAGGGTAAAAAGATAAAACTGGTAATCAAAGTATTTCTTTAGCAGTTTAGTTGTGGGCGGAATTATAATTGTTTGATTAATTTAATTCACCATTACTTTGTTCAAAATAAAACTAGTTATACTTTGAATTAACATTGATTATATATACGATTAAACTAACAATAATTAAAGTAAAAGCAAAGTAAAGCAAAGTAAGTCTGTCAAATTAGCAACGACTACATTTAAGTTACCGTTTTTTATTTAATTACAACTTGATTCTGATTTTGTACGAGTGCTTTTCTGAATCACCCGTCCCCAAGGGGTTAAAGGAAGTTAAATAATCAATAGAAGTTCAATAATATTTTTTTTTAAATATTAATAATAATATGTTCTATTCTTTATCGCGGAATTCGTCAAAATCTGTGAACTGCCAAATTTTTCTGTTCACAGATTCACAGTTTTACGAAAAACAAAGCATCTTGAATCGCATGCCACAGCAGCTTTAAAAAGATAATCTACGTCCATTGTAAATGTTTGTATTGATTTTGTGGTCAAATTTAAAATGATATTCCCTTACGTTAACGGTGTAAAATTTCTTATTAGGGAGATTTCGCACTTTCACTTTAGCTTCCGTACGTAAGATTGAAGGAACAGCGCATGCCCCGATAATGAAAGATGCTACGTATCTTTCAGTAGTACTTTTTAAGAGAAAGTTCAAAACAATAAGGGGCTATCCACAAATTGCATCGTGCATTATAAAACAAGCTTTATTAAAAATGAGACCGGCATTATGGGGGATCATCCCCCATAGAAGTATGTTTTCTTTTGCAAGTTTTCTTTTTCTATACCATCAAAGTTAGTTTCCGGACGATTATTGTAAGGTATTATCATTTGTTATTAAATGTTGTCTGATGATATAAAATAAAATTCGTGAAAACCCGTTTCGAGCTTTCTTTTGAAAAGTACGAAAACTGCTTCGAAAGTTGAGTGATATTTTTTGGATTTTTAAGATCTTCAAATAAAATATTTTGTATTAGTTGCCAAATACGATTCACTACAAAATTATAAGAAAACTTTTTAAAATTTTTCAGTGCATGTGCAGTATACAAGAACAAAATAACTCATAACTTGCGCAGTTTTTGAAGAATTTTTTTTTAAATCGACAATTTCGTAATTAATCTTAAATTCTCCAAAAAATTTTTGTTGAATTAACGAAAAACCGTAAGGTGAGAAATTATTTTTTTATAAAGATGTTCATATCTCCATAAATATTTATACTTTTATTACTCTAGTTTTAGGGAACTTTATACAGTTATTAAAAATTGTAACTAAAGTAATAAAAGTTACAAGTTTTTTGTTTGATTTTTTGGGGTAAGATATAAAAACTTTTTTTAAA
>NC_092213.1:38447429-38505268 GCF_043381705.1 Parasteatoda tepidariorum
ATATATATATATATATATATATATATATATATATTTGCTACAAAATAGCTACATATTGCTACAAAAAAATTATATTACTATTACTGCCACTTTATAATTTTTTCCAAGGTGCGTAGCGTACGAGCGCTGTTGTTAGGAAATTTAAAAAGTGGTGCTAAAGTAAATAAATTCTAATATGGAAGTTACAATTTTCCTCTTATAAGCTCTTTTTTTCTTTTTTTTTTTTAATTAGAACTTCGATTCTCCATATTTTGCGTCTATATTTATTTTAAAATATTAAGCCTGCCAACTGCTCCGCTTTCGGCAAAAGATTTTATAAGGCTGTAGCAAGTAAGAACAAAATTTTACTTAATCGCGTTAAATTTCGCCACCACTTTAAAAGGCTATCTAAGAAATAAATGAAATAAAGCGTCATGTTATTAAAATATTTAAATGTTAAGGTGAGCAACAAAGATTTGAAAGAAATTTAATGACCCAGGAATCAACCGAAATGACATTCTATTACAAGCAAGTTATCATTTTCATTAGCATTAAATACAAACGTAACTAAAACATTTTGTTTTCGTACTTTTACAATCACTTTTAAAATGTTTTATAGACTGTAAGATTCCTGTTTAATGCTTCAATAATGGCTAAACCTAAAAAGTGGTCTATATATAAAAAGTTCCATTACGAGAAAAGAGGTAGTTCATATTTGTTACAGGGACTGCCACAGGCGACTATAAATGCAAAAAGTGGTAGAAACTTAATTCATTTTTATTTATTATAAGCTCTTTAGTTAGACAATAGTAACTACCACTAAGACTTAAATTTCAAATTATTCATATTTAAAGTAAAAGCATTCTTCGAATTCAGTTTTAATAGTAAACTTGAAAAAATATGTTACAAAAAGTTGCTAATTTTAATCTCTCTTAACCGGTTAACGCCCAGCGTCTTATATTTAGGACAGTTCCTTTATCAAAGACACTCATTGTGATGGGAAACTTATTTCAGTATTTTCATTTACCTGGGTGAATTAAAATATTTTCAGATACCATGATGATTTAGTTATTTCTGATTAGATCAAGAATTATAAGGAGCAAGTACTTTTTGCATAGTTGATAAAGCTATATATTTAGGCTTAACCATTAATAAAAAACTGACCTGGTCTGACCATGTAAATAACATTAAAAATAAAGTATATGCAGCAACCAACAAANGGAAAAAACAATTAATTTCAATAATATATTATACCACGTTTTCCATAAAACCACTTTTTGTATCATTTCATTATATAAATTCTGTACAAAACAGATTAATAAAACTTTGAAATCGATTAGTCACCACTATTTACATTTTTAGTCGCCCGTGGCAACCCTGTGTTTACACAAAGATGAATTTTCCGTGCTTTGATTTATATCATTGATACTTTGCTGTAGATAGAACTACCTTGTTGACCGTCTTTTGAGGATGGTTCTTTTTTTCCTACAAAAAAGTATTCCCGAATAATTTAAGGAAAATAATAGATTAACCCCTCCCGGAAACCAGCTATTAATGAAACTGTTTTGCCAACCAGTTTTTCTTCATTTCAATCTCGTTTTTACCACTGTTCCAGAATGTGACCACCTTGGCTAGGCACCAAAAGAACATAATCAGTTGGTTTTTTCATTAAAGCGCTCTATAACACTTTGTTCTTACTATTTGAAATCTTTACTTTTACATGAATTATATGCTTTTTTTTCTAGTGGGGAAAGTGGTAGCGGCAAAACATATTCTTCAATGTTGCTGCTACGGCAACTGTTTGATGTTGCCGGTGGTGGGCCGGAGACGGATGCCTTCAAGCATCTGGCTGCAGCCTTTACAGTGCTCAGGTCACTGGGCAGTGCCAAAACTGCCAACAACTCTGAATCTAGTCGAATCGTAAGTATTTCATTTCCCCCTCATATTAATCGAAATTAAATCAGCTCAACTATATATAACCATGATTACAGTCGAACCTCGTTAAAGCGAAATCGGAAGGGACTATCATAATTATTTCATGTTAACCGAATTTTGTTTTATCCGATACATCATGAAAACAATTTATTACTTATTATTAATGCATGTTATGTACTACATTATGAACCAAGCAAATTAAAATAAGCTTAAAAGTTTTAACAACTTTATAAAATAATTTTATTTATTTGCCCATCTGCTACTTCTAACAAAGAAAGAAAATAGAAAAAGCCTCAAAATGAAATAATTGGGATTTTATTCACATGCTTATTATTTTTGCAGTGTCCAGTTTCCCTTCATGTTAACACGTTGAATGCCACGTTAGTTTTACATGGCTTGCTCGTCTGGCCATTCGGTAAATAACTACAAACTAAATTTGCAAATATTAGACAGATTTTGCTAGTTTATGAAAAGGTTTAGCATGATATATTCTGAAATGAGAGTGCATGATTCTAAGAAAAGTGGTGAATTATAAAAGTCCACGAATTCTTTAGAAATAGTGGTGGATAAAAATCTACTAAATTGAATTTATTAAACCAGGAATCGCAATTGATAAACTACCACATGAAAATATTTATTCGCTGTACGGAGCAAGTTGACATCTCTGTGTGTATATAAATAAAACTATTTTTGCGCGTTCTGTAATTTCTTCAAACCATTTTAGTAACGATAATAATATTTAAAAAAATTTTAAAAATTTACTCGAATTATGTGTTTTTAATAATCTTGGCTTCACCGGTGACCCCTGTGGAGCTTCGAACAAACTCAGTGCCGGTCGGTCTCTGGTGACCCCCATGGCATTCAACGTGTTAAGCGATGATCAGCTGGAAAACTTACTGTTCAATATGTAAAATACAACAATAATTGATTGCTGGCTCACGAAACTAAACATGTGTTTCATGTAAAGTGATATTTCACATTAAGCGGTTTCGCGTTAATGACGTTCGACTGCATTGAGTCGCACGAAACTAAATGAGACGCAGACAATACTTTGCGTTTAAAGATCACGACAGCCAATTCTTACGTTAGTAAAATTGTATAAAATATCCCGTACATTGTGTACACGAATTAAAGTGCCTAGTTGATGAAGGTTCTAAGTGATATCCTAGAAAAAATTTGTTTAAATTTGTTAAATTGCGTTTAAAGATCACGACAGCCAATTCTTACGTTAGTAAAATTGTATAAAATATCCCGTACATTGTGTACACGAATTAAAGTGCCTAGTTGATGAAGGTTCTAAGTGATATCCTAGAAAAAATTTGAAGGTTCTCAGAGAAAATCTTATTTTGATCTTATTTAAATAAACAAGCGGAATTTAATTTTGCCACATCTTTAAATTCCACCGACCTCACCTGATGAAGGTACCGAGAAACAGTCTTTGAATGTTTTTAGAGTGGAAGAAGGTTTCAAGTGCAATTAACAACAAACAGTCACGCATCGATTTTTCATCAATTTAAGAGCTTAGTAGATGAAGGTAGTGCGAAATGATATTTTAAAAAAAATTCTGCACAAGATATCTTAATTTGGTCTTATTTAACTTCATAATTTCATTTGGTCATGTCTTTAAATTTTGATGATCCCAGTGGATTGAGTTACCAATTAACAATCTTTGAGTGTTTTTAAAGTAGAAGGCTCAAGGTGCATTTAACAACAAAATTGAAGTATTGATTTTTCAATGATTGAAGAACTTAGTGAATAAAGGTTTTAAATGATACTTAAAATAAAAATAATAAATAAATAAATTTTAAAAAGTGAGAATTTTTAAAGAAATCTCTTAAGAGACCGCTATACCCCTATTGAAACTCTTCATCGCAAAATTTCTTTCACCTAAATAACTTTTTTTTAAAAAAGAAAAATAATATTAAAAAAAAGTAAGTTCTGGTAAAACATAGAGTAAACCATGAAGTTTCGAATGCTGTAAAAATGCTGTCAAATTATGAAAATGTTAAAAATTTATTGCATGATACTTTTTTTTAAAAAAGAAAAATTATATTAAAAAAAAGTAAGTTCTGGTAAAACATAGAGTAAACCATGAAGTTTCAAATGCTGTACGAATGTTGTCAAATTATCAAAATGTTAATAATTTATTGCATGATACTTTCCTCACCGCATAATCCTGGCATAACTTGTTTGGATTTTGACATTTCGAAAGCATTTCTTCATCATCCGAAACTTCTTGGTTATTCTTCGTAGTTTTACCTGAACTTACTTTTCTCTAAACTTTTTCTTTTTTAAAAGAAGGAAAGAAAAAGAAGGAATGAAAAAAAAAAAATAGGTGGTGTACTAAGTATTAAGTTGTACTAAGATATTTTAAGTTGGCCAGATTTCAAAATTTAGATGACCTCAGAGGATGATGATTCCAAGTAAAATATTTGAGCGATTTTAAAGTTAAAGAAGGTTTTTAGTGCATATGAACCGAAATTTGAAATAATTTCTCTATATGAATAGCTGCTCATTTTGAAAAATTACAACAATCATCTAAAGTCGTTGATTTTCTTTTTAATAAAAAAAGAAAGAAATTGAATTTAATCAAGTGATTACAGTTTCGGCGATAATTGCAAACCTACCATCAAAACAAATTGACAATGATGATTAATATAGCCCTCTTCTTCAAAACAGAAAGATCATTACATTGTCAATGACATTGAATTAACCATGGATCATTAAAATTATAATTTGTCGGTACTTTTATTTAAAGCTTTAGTGATATTCTTAAATAAAGAAACGATTATCCCGTATCATTTTGGCAAAATAAATCGTCGAATCAAAGCATTATTTTAGACACCAGGAAAATTGCAATGCCTGAGCAGACCATTATCTCGAGTTTTAATTAATGGATTAAAGTGTAACAGGCGTGGTACGCAAATTGAACGCAAGTTTTTTTTATTAATCGGTTTTGCAGACCTCTCCTCCCCCCCTACTTGTTTTTTGGTGTAATTCATTATACCCATAATACGCCATGAAGAAATTGAAAAAAAAATCGTAGATCATCGACTTTGATCGGAAGAATACCTAAATAAGCTAATTTAAATTTAAATTGCTGTTTATTAATTGTTATCCGTGATCGCTGCTTGGCACAAATTTATATTGTTATTGATGATAGGATAAATCCATTTATTATAAGAAGATGACAGTATAGATCTTGTTTCTTGTGAGACACTTTTGAACTATAGATCCACTTTACTTGAGACAATTTTTACAGTCAAAGTTCTAATCTGCATCTAAATTAGATGAAAGAAGATTTTACATCATGTGAGACACGTTTCAACGATACATTAATTTTACTCCGTACAATTGTTTTCGTCTCCGTTCTATCTAAAACAGACATTATTTATCGTGAAACTTAAACTTCATATCCAATTTACTAAGTGTAATTGTTACAGTTTCAGCTATAAACTGCTTTAAAATTCGATAAAAAAAGATTAATTAAAAAAAAAAAGTTTCAAGTATCAATTCATTTTACTAAGTGCAAATGTTACAGTTTCTGCTCTACTCTTGGATTAGAGACCATGATTTCTGCGAGAAACTTCAAAAAGTAGTATTTAAAATTATAACTATCTTGTTTTAGTCTGATTTTTTAATCCGAAAAACATTCAAAAATATATAATAGCTTTTTTTATTTGCTCGTAACATTGTTTCTTTGATGTATATTTAATCTTAATTTATAGATATGTAAACTTTAACTGAAAAATGAAAATTATCAAATTAATTCTGCTTTCAAAATTTCTAAAATTGTACTCCTAACCATAAAATTTCGCAAAAAAATATTAAACGAAATAAACGTTAAAGGAAAGCATGCTGGTCAATAATTGTTTTTTTTATTTATTTAATTATTCTAGTTATTTTATTTTGAACGTTTGGAGTGCCTTAACGAGTAAGTTAAATTCAAAATTAGTTAGCAAGACGCACGGAAAAATTGGTGGGCTTATGGTTTTTATTAAGACTGGTCACAGATTTTCACAATTTCATAACCACATTGAACAAAACGTTTCCTCCACATCTGAAAATATGACACAATTATATCAAAGTAAAATTATTCTCAATTTTTCTGTAGTTTAATTCAATGAATGGGAAAAACTATTTAAATATTAATTCATCTTTTCCAAACGCTTGTACTTTTCAACCTTTTCAGATCGAAGAAGAATTTTTATCTTTCTTTCGAAATATGTAATTTTTTTTTCTTCAGTTATGAGCTACTAACTCCTTCGTATCATAATCCTATGACCCTTAAATCATTAATCACTTTCTTTAAATTGGAAATGAATTTTTTTCCGTCATCTCTCAACACTTTTACCTTGAACGGCAACTTTTTCTCTGGAAACACGACCCGATATTTGTCATCCAACATCTTCTGCATGAAAGATTAAAAAAGTGTCCCCGTGTTGCCTACAATTTAACTATCGTCATATCGATCTTTAATGACCGATACGGATTCCATGCGGGGCTCCGGCTGCGTTCCTTCGAATCAATCATGGGGAGGCTCTCAATTCGGTTCATTTAATAATTATTGAGCACCAGTAATTAAGCCGTGAGTTATACTACACCTTTCTGGTTTTTACCGAGCCTCCAGTCACCCGAAAGATGACAATGACATACGTGCTGGAGGTTGAGTCAGCACATCAGATGAATACAAATAAACGAAAGACCAATAAATGAAAACAACTTTGATTTGGAAATTGGCAAAAGAAATCTTATTCGGAATGCTTAGGGACAGGAACTCCGGCTTCTGGTCATTGGCTCTGAGAGAACCTCAGGGCACGTCAATCAAATGGATACGCCCATCACTTACTAAGAACCAATCCAATCAAAATACCATTTCGGCGTGGGCGACGAGTTTAAGAGAAATTGCTGAAAATTAATATTTAGTAACTGTTTATCAGGTGGACGTTTTTTTTCTTTCTTTTTTTTTAAAGATGGTACCGGAAGACTCCGCAGATAGTGGTCATGGTATCTGCGGTTGATATCATGAAGATATACGCCCTTGTGTTCATTATAATACTTATACATTTTGAGAAGCTTTTAAACGCTGACTCTTGGGGGGGGGGAATTATTCTTAAATCTTAGAACGATGATTATATATCTGGTACTTGACCGTAAAGCTCATAGCCATCAGAATCCCGTTAATCGACGGGTTTCAAGGTTTGTGCATTCGATGGTTCGCAGAAGTAAACAAAAAGAAATTTATAACAATCACATACGTGAATTTTTTTTTTCATCTTAGAATTAAACTCTTATGAAGATAAAAAAAAAAAGTTAGAAGTTTTCAACTTCATATTTAGGATTTTATAATTCATCCTGATTATGCGCGTAGATATAATTTTAAAAATCGTTTAGTGCCTGAAATTACAGTTTTTATTTTCCAGTTGGCTGTAGTATACAATAGTTACAGTGCTGGCAGTTGTCGTAGTCAGTAGTAGTATACAAAAAAGAATTTATAACAATCACATTTCTGAGTTCTATCATTTTAGAATCAGCCGCATTCTTTAGTGTGATATCTGTCCCCTTAAAAATTGTCCCTGGCTTCTTTTTTTTTCCATCTTCTTTTTTTTAAAGCACTTTTTTAGATTTGTGTCTCTCAGGATTTAACCATTTGATACGGAGAATGTTAGAAGACTCTTCAACAGGATGATTTTTTAGATCGTTTATCAGCAGATTTCAAGGTTTATCCAGTTGGTGACATAAATACATAAAAAGAAACTCATAGTAATCGATTTCGTGAATTTTTTCAGCCTTGAAATTTGAATCATGCTTCTAAAAATAATTAAATAAGAATCAAAGCATTTTCTATTTGATATTTTCCAAGGTTCTACATTTGATTCTGGAAATGCGAGAAGGACTTTCAACAATATATTTTTTTAAAAAATCATTCATCGGGTTTATGCAGCTAAGGTTTAGCAAAAGCATGCGAAAAGAAATATATAACAAACAAATCAGAGTTATATGCTTCCCTAAAAATGTGAGAAGAACTTTTCATATACCTTATTGTTAAAATGATGTGAGATAAGCTTAGAATTTGCTCCCTAATTCCCCCACCACTGAAATTAATTCAGAGTTGTTTATATACCGAAACTGGTAATGGGACCATTTCTTACCTAGCTTGTTTTTGGGTACCTTGACTACCAAGACATATCAAAAGTTATAACGCACATGCGTGATTGTTTCTACCATGAAAAATAATTGTTGTAAGTCTTGGTAATCACGGATATTTATCCCTTATGCGAAAACAAGCTGGAAAGAAGATGATCTATCGTGAAAAAAAAATCCATCATGAAGCACTTGCGTTGTTTTTTCAATTGCACGGCAGAATAAGTTACTTTGGCCCTTTATATTTACGTTTCAATTATTGATATGTAGTGGTCTACAAAATTCTCAAAATTCGAATTCAATAAAGGAAAAAAAAAGAAATATTTTACTTCTGCTACCATTGAAAAAAAAAAATTCCTGATACTACGGAAATTCCGTAGTAGTTGGAGGACATGTTCACAGGGCCTAGTGTCAAATTTCCTATGGATATAATGTAGCTATATTGTTAAAATAATCTGTAAAACCTAGAGTTTTTTTTTTTTTGGACCGTTTTTTCAGAAAATAAATAAATAAGTACTAGAACAAGTGTTTTATTATTGTGATTTATACAAACAAGTGATTTCGATCTAGTTTAATAATATTAAGTCTACCGGAAATTTCTGTCCGCGAAAGTGCACGCCTCATTTTACATTAATGCAAAAGGTTTTTTTTGCGAATGAAAGTGCAAGGGTAATTACTGTTAAACTAAATGGTAATGTTCTAGCTTAAAGGGCATGTGCAAACATATTCCCACTTGTTACGAAAGTTTCTGTCAGAACGAGGAAAATCGAAGTATGAGAATAAAAAGGGGAACTGAATTTTTTGATTTTCGTCCAAATATCTCGATTCGGTAATATCTTTCAAAACATTCGAGATATACAGGGGGTGGATAAAACAATGGAAACACATCTATACTAACTCATCTTTTCATATATTTCTCAAGAAATACTTAGAAAACTATTTTAAGTGTTTAGGTTATGCGATTTCTTATACGTATCAATAAAGTTTAAAGCTTTTAGGGGTTTGAGGGACCGGTAACAAATTGCGAAGTTTTTGAACACCCTATGCCAAAAAAGACAGTGATATGCTTGCAACTTATGTCAATAAAAAACTAATTTTTTTGATTTACGTTTTTTTACTATATCTTTTGAAATATTCAACAGCATCAAAACAAAACTTTTAAAGTAATTTTTACTAGATGAAAATATCATTTTAAAATTTGAAGGAAAAAAATTCGTTAAAAATTGCGCAAAACATAAGTATTTAAAGCAATCCTTTTATACTGCTCTTGCGCATAAAACATTTAAATTTTTATTTCTTCATAAATTTGCTTTGAATGATATTTGATAATTTCTAAAAGCCGTCCGATTCGAATATCTTGAAAATGTAAAAAGTTTCTAGCGATTTTATAAGAAGTTTTTGTAAAAATTGGGAAAAAAAAGTTCTGAATGGTAAGGGGTTTTCCACAAATTTAATTTTGTACTATAAACAAGATTTATTAAAAATAACATCGATATTATATAGGACCACACCTATTAAATAACGCTTTATTTCATATGTTTTATTTCCTATTAACATCGCATTTCGTTGCCTGGATCATCATTTTAGGATGTTATCATTGGTTATTAAATTTTGTTTTATATTGCAAAATGGTATTTGTGGAAAACCCTTCATTATTTATAGCTTTAATTTAAGAAAAAAAGTACAAAAGCTACTAAGAAATTTACAAGAAACTTTTTACATTTTCCGGATTTTCAAACCGTTTTTTTTTTTTTTTTTTTTTTTTTTTTTTTTTTTTTTTTTTTNTTTTTTTTTTTTTTTTTTTTCCTGCACTGAGTTGCCAAATACGATTCTAAATAATATTATGAAAAAATTATGTTCTCCGCGCATTGACTGTCTCGTTAAACCCCTAAAAGCTTTAAACTTTTTAGATATGTATGAGAAATTGCATAACCTTAATACTTATAAAGTTTTAAAATAATTTTCTGAATATTTATTGAGAAATGTGAAAAAATGAGTTAGCATAGAAGCGTTTCCATTATTTTTTCCCACCCCTGTAAAATTGTTTCCCATCTAGAGTCGGTGGAATGAAATAATGCGATTTTTTAAGGAATTCCTTTTTTCTGACAAAATTTTACCTGTATAGTTTTGCACGCTGCATTTTCAGAAATGTAGTTTAGCACCTTCATACCAAGCAAAAAAAGTAACATTTGAAAAATTTAAGCGCAGACAAATGTACAGTATTAAATTACTTATGCAAAATCCCTAAATGCATATGGGGAAATTCAAAAAGTACGTACACAAAAATGGAGAAATTTTAACACCCTCCCCTCCTTCGTACATTACCGTACATAAGGTCTTACCCCCCCCCCCCCTTAGAGTACGCACATTTTATTAGTCTACCCCCTTTTTCATGAAAATTAAAATAATTATCTTTTAAATAAAATTAAATATTTATTTAAAATGATTTATTCATCAAAGTAAAATTTGAATTTGGTGTATGCTTATAATGTACGTACTTTGCATAATACCTCCCCCCTCCCCATCGTACAAAACCATACAAAATAGCAAATCCCCTCCCTCCCCCTTCGGGATGTATGTACATTTTGAACGGCCCCTAATTATATCGTTTGAACTCTTATAGAAAAAAAAAACTTCGTTGTAGTTTTAAGGTATCGAACACTATTTTTCTCAATATCACGGATAGAATCCCCTATGTCCCACAAATTTATTATGAACAAGAAGCATCGTTAACAAAGAGAATCTCAATGAATAAAGACGTTTTTCCAAAAGATCCCAGTTCTGCTAATTATCAGAGTAAAGTACTGATAATTAGAACATTTCTTTTCAACAAAGAAAACTATTTTTAACTACTACTATTTATTTTTTTAGCAGCAAGTAATTAAGTAATGTATTAAGTAATAGCGCCCAACCTATAAACGGGTGTGATGTATGGGTGTTGCGAAAAGTCGACTTCTTGGCCATAGATGGCGCCACTAGAAAGCAAGACCAATCGCATCCCCACTGCCTTAATGGCCGGTGACAACAATAACATTAAGTAATAGCAGTCATGGATAGTTTACTTCATTTGAAATAAATTAATAGATTAAATGTTTTTATTTAGTAGCACTTAATATTTTCTAAAAATTGTCTGCTCTCTGAGCTTCCGAATATTTTTACTATCCTATATTTATATTTCTATAATTATTATTTTTAATTCACTAGTCACTTTTCCCATCATTGTGGGTAGACCATTAAAAGGTTGTTATGATATTTAGTGGTCAAAATGTAACTAGATTAAATGTCATTTTTAGGGTCACTTTATCGAAGTGCAAGTAACAGATGGAGCTCTGTATCGAACCAAAATACACTGCTACTTCTTGGATCAGGTAAGTTAGGATCACTTTTTCGAATCAAGTTTTTTTCCAACTTTTATTTCATTTTTTTTTTTTCTTTCTTATTTTTTCTCTTTTGGGAAAAAAATCCATTGACTTTAAATGTCATCTTAGTCTCATTTGTTTTTTTAATTTAGTTTTTATTGCATTGGTTAATAGGTTTTTAGTTTGTAATAGCAATAGTATTATCTTTATAAGCTGAAATGCTATTGAAGTATCTATAAAATATAATTTTAGCGTTTTTGTTTAAATTAAGACGTTGTGTGGAAATGACAAGTCAGCAATGAAGATAATTTTAAAAAAAATATGGTTGAAAATTTAGGTGGATGCAGTTTATTAATTCTCGTTTTAGTAATTTTTAAAGAATTTTAAATGTAAAATTTATTTTAGGATACTTTTTACTTTTACCTAGTATAATATTTTTACCTAGAATGGTATTCTTTACAGTTACCTAGTAAACATGCACATTTCTAGAAACTTATACAGGAAAATAACAGCTGCGGAAAATCTAAGTCGGCATTTAAGTACATGAGTGACTATCACTACATATTTCTTCGGAAATATATCTGTTTAATAATTCTAAGCGGACTTATCTTTAAAGTTGTATCTTAACCCTTTAATGGGCCCTTTATTTCTAGTAAAGGTAAATTAAAGTTTTTTTGGAATTGAAATTGTTTTAAGAACAGTATTTGATATAAAAAAAAAACTCATTTAGTTTATAAAAATGCCATTTTTTTGGTGGTAAATATATTTAACATGACCTATTAGGAACTTACTGACTTTTATTTTTCTTTATTTATAAAATAAATTCCTTAAATGTTGCAAACTTCAAAAGGAATTATGTATTTTATAACTTATATACGCTTTTTAAAAGTGACAAATGGTTTCCAATTTTATTCAAACTCACTTCAAGAAAGCTGAAGTTATTGAAAAATGGAAACCTAAATTAAAAGTGGTAAAACGTGGTGGTAAGTATATGAAAAGGGTTAAAAAAGGACAGAAAAAGAAATACATTCACTGCGTAAATCTTGAATTTATTACTACAAGATTTTTTTTTATATATATAACTTTATTCCGTTTATTTTTCAAGGACTATAGAATCCTGTTCAATCAATATCGAAAAGTAAAATCAAAAATTGCAGAAAACTAATGTTTAGAGCAGTGTTTCCCAACGTGGGGCCCATGCCCCACTGGGGGGCAATTTGATTGTTAAGGGGGGCAATTCGAAAATGGACTCGACTAGAATTTTACCCATTTGCTCCGGAACATTTAAATACAATGTTAGATTTCGGTGCCAAAATTGAGAGAGAGAAAAGTAAATTCTTAAATAATTGCGGTCAATAAATATTATAAATTCGTTTGATGAGACCAAAATATCAACTTGGGTTTTTGGCGTCGTCAAGTTAACTAACCTATGCAGTTGTTCGCATCTGAATGGCCCGTCGCAACTTCTGTAGTGTTTCGCAACATTCAGTGATAGAAATCAATACCATAGTATGTCTTTTATGCCTGCNTATATATATATATATATATATATTGCAATCCTAAAGTATGATTTCAAAATTGCTGGTATAGAAAAAAATTATTAACCTCCAACGCCCATTTTGGTCAATCCCAATATTGCATGGGTAATAATGGCACCATTTTTAAACGCTTCAGGCATAATTCTTCAAATTACGAAAAAAGTTTTGCTATTAAAAATCATCCAAAACATTTGCCAAAAAAAAGAGTGTTAATATCAAGTTATTATAGAAGTGTTCACGTTATTTTGTCCTACACGTGTATGTTAATTTTAGAGAGAATCATGAAAAACATGGTTTTTATGATGGCGTTTAAGAACTATATTGTTCTAATTTGTTCAGCCTTTTCAGTTATACATTTTAATGTTAATTATTTTGTTTGCAGACACGGGTCATACGTTTGCTTCCTAATGAGAAGAACTACCACATATTTTACCAAATGTTGGCTGGTCTCACTCAAGAAGAACGCGGTAAGTATGCCAATAAAAAAAAAATTTCGGTACATTTCTTTGTTTGAAGTGATACTGCTTTTTTTTAAATTCAGGAGTTTGAAATCATTTGAGAACATAAACATGAAGTGGACTCTTTTTAACTCAAAGGTGAATAGTTTGAAGAGGCCTTAATCCCCTTTAAATTTTAAATTTGAATTCGAAACCTGAGCTGTAGCAGATCTTAACTGTGCAAACGATTATTTTAAATTACTAAACTGAAACATAGACGTACTTTTTTAGAACTTTTTTTGATGGATTTAAATTCTTCAGCTCTTGGAATATAGGGAGGGGGTGACATTGAAACATTGTGTATTCCTCATCATTAATATATCAATTCAGTGGGTGTGCAGCTTCAAATGTATAGTTCCGAAGGCTAACTGCGTTTCATCTAATTCAGGAGTTTGGGAGCAAATATCGTGGCATGTTCTAAATAAAAAGAGAATGTTATAAAGAGGAAGTTTTATATGATTTTTACTTGCGAGTTTAGTACTTGATCATTTGAATCAACTCAGAAACGTGACCAAATAACAGAGGTAGTCAACAAGTTTCACCAAACTAAAATTTTTACAACAGATATGTGGTTATTTTGACTTGTCTTCAATTCAATTTATGCATTCTTTTTTCAGCACAACTAAGTCTTGCTGGTTATTCCTTACATAATCTTTGTTACCTAAATCAAGGGGATATAACACAGAATGAAAGTGAAGATGCATCCAGATTCGAGGCCTGGAAGGTAAACTCTTCTTTCCAATACCTTTTTAATCTAAATGAAAATTTTAGTGCTTAGTGCAATAGTTGTACTCGTCTTCTGGGGAAAATACCACTGTAAAATTTAAAGTGCTTACCAATATTGGAGAAAATTACTTTCATTTCCTTCGTTTCAGCTACTTATTCTTCCTAATGAGTAGCTTTTAATAATCAGATTTACCGGGTCCGATATCGCTGGTAGAATATGACAAACTTACTGTAATAGGATTAAATCTGACAGTAATAGAGGGAATTTGATAAACACGGGTAGTAATAACTTTTTGCCTCTTTTTACTGCATTTTATTTCCCCAGACAAATAAACTGGCTTCGACCAAACTTCGCAGCTACTAATGATATAATTCACTTTTACAGAAAGTAGACATGCATAATTACTTTAAAAGAATATCGTATCAGTAACCATCATTCAAAAGAGAACATAACAAAGCGTAGTGGCAAACATTTAGGAGAGGCGGAACAACATAAAGATAAAAAATTACTTAGTATCTTATGACCAGAAACGTCAAAGGAAGGCTGTAGGAGATCTGAAAGGGT
Source organism: Parasteatoda tepidariorum (assembly GCF_043381705.1). Lineage (NCBI taxonomy): Eukaryota > Metazoa > Arthropoda > Arachnida > Araneae > Theridiidae > Parasteatoda > Parasteatoda tepidariorum. The sequence continues at coordinate 38,462,173 of NC_092213.1, forward strand.
ACAAGAGAGTGATTAATTGGAAACATTTATTGTAAATCATGTGTTTAAGTAGCTCATTCAATTAATACAGTTCATAATTTTACAACATTTTCTCCTATTTTGCGTCATTAAATGATAAACATGCCTATTCCTGACACTGTTAAATACACAGGGAGTTTCTTTGATGGCAGCAGCAATGCAATTGAGTCTTTTTGAAGAATCCACAGATATACGATAACTTTGAGAACTCTTCAAAGGAAGAAATTATGGCTGGATAAATCAGGAGAACACGGGAGCCACCTATCAGTACCTTTGTAGTACTTTTAGGCACGCCATGACAGTTATGAGATGCGGGGCACCACTTAGTGGTCCACAATGAATTGGCCAATCATGGGATGTTCGTTCGTACGTTGTAGTGGAGCTGGGCGTTTGAGGCCTTACGGCTCTTTTTCCATTCATCCTGAAATTAGGCTAAAAAACATGCATGACTAAAATAAAGTTTGGTGAGCAAAATGGAGTTCGTGAGAGAAAAAAATGGCACTTTGACATTATTAGGTAATAACAAAATTGCAAGTAATAAAAAAGTACACGAAAAAAGGTAAAATTAAAGTACAATGAGAGAATAAACGCTGATGAATATTTACAGTTTGGAAATACATACAAAAGGTTAAAGGAATGTGAGGATGTGTGTATTTGTGTAAGTAAGTGTGGTTCTGTTAAAGTAGAGACCCGGCAGTCCTGGTAATTACCACTACCTAACATGGGTTGTTATGTAATTCTCAGTCTTTATAATGTGGCTCTAAATTTTAAGAACTGGTAACTATATTTCTTAGTCTCCTTTATTTTGAGTAGTATGGTGAAGGATATGAGCCAGTTAAAAAATATTTCCTAGTAAAAATCATTTTGTACAAATAACTCATTTTAGAAAGAAAAAAAAAAGAGTACTAAAATAATTGAAAATCATTTGTTGTTCTAGTCCTGCCTCTCAGTCTTGGGTATCCCGTCCATGGATGTTGTACGAGTACTGGCTGCTATACTGCTGTTAGGAAACATACAATTTGTGGATGGAACGGGAATGGAAGTCGATGTCAAAGGTGGAAATGGTATGTGTCTGGAGCCTATTTTAAGAATTTTTGTTAGCTTTCTAAATCATCATGGATATTTTATTAAAATGCAACATACTTTTAAATTGTTTTTTGTTACCATTTTGTTTACCATTGTCTCCGACGACGTAAAATATTTAAAACCATTTTTAAGTAATTTTTTTAAGTCTGCTTTTCATCAAAGTCTACGAAAATTAAAAAAATTGTAGATGAATTTTTTTTTTTAATTTATTCTCTTTTAAGATGTCTCTTTACCATTCATCCACTTGGATGAAAACTTTTTTTTTAATTATTGTCTATTTAAAAACCTCATTATCTATGATTAAAAAAATTGAACTTATTATGTATAATTATTATCTGTTTATGAGGCTACTTCACTATCTTCTATCATGACAATGGTGAAGAGACAAAACTGCAATTTTGATAGTTTTTGTCTCTTCATCATTGTTTTTAACGATGAAAAAATTTGAAGCTATTTTTTAAATTGTTGAATATTTAGAAACCTCTTCATCATTGTCTATGATGATTAAAAAATTTGATGCTATTTTCATATTGTCGACTTTTTGAATTTAGACAGGGACATTTCTTTTCTAGAATATATATATATATATTTTAATGCCTTTATGTTTTTTCGTGAGATTATGTCTTAATTTCAATTTAAAACATTAATAGTTCTTCTTCTTTTACCACATTAAATTATTCACATATTTACACAGTTTTTTTTCCCTTTTTCTTTAGCTGAACTAAAGGCTGTTGCAACTCTTCTTGGAGTATCTAGTGTGGCACTTTTCAGGGGCTTAACGACACGAACTCACAATGTTCGAGGACAACTAGTGAAGTCTCTTTGTGATGCCAAACTTGTAAGCATAACACATTTCACGAATTAAAAAGTCTCTTAAAATTACCGACTATTTAAAGACTAATTAAAGAAGAAAACAGAAGGAGATGTGTGCGCATTGCTGCGTTCTACTTAGAAAGTCAAGTTTTTTTTATTTTCACCAAGTTACAAACTACAAAGTTCGTCAACAATTGGAGTTGCTGACTAAATAAGACAATAAAAACAATGTCTTCTGCTGCATTTTAGACCATATTGGCTATTAGTTCGGACATTAGTTATTTTTGTCCTCAGTCTACGATACGACCCTTTGCTTTTTTAAATTTTGGTTATTATTAAAACATTGTTTTATAGTTTTTCCAATCTGCAGCGCAACCTGTTGATGAACTTTGAAACTAAATCCTGGTGATAATAAATTTTATGGTTTATTAAGCAGGACGTTTCTTATATCTTTAATTGATTTTTTGAAATTTTTAGTCCGTTTTGGAAACATAGAAAATGAAATTCTAACATGAAAAAACTATCTTTAAAATATATAAGAACAGCATTATTGACTCATATACAGGGATAAGGGAAAAATTAGGAAACACGTTTATACTAATTCTATGTAAACAATCTTTCTTTTACTAGTAAATGTTTTGGCAGATTTTATGAGGCAAAATTGTTCGCACAGTTATGAAAAATCATGCATGACAGACTTTTATAAATCATGTCATTTTTACCCATGCAAAATTGGAATCGACCAAAATAAGGAGAGCGAATTAATAACTTATTTTAAGCTTTAATGCTAGCAATCTTAAAACTTTGTATATAGAATTGCGATATTTATAGTCCTTTGCCAAATTATTAGACGCACTATAAGATTCTGTCGTATCTTTTCTTTCGTGTCGGATATCTTCGGATTTCTTCGTGATATTTCGTTGTTTGAAAATATTATAGCATTAATGAGAGCCTTTACTGCAGCTTTTTTTACATAGTGAAAATGTTCCGATTGTTTATTTAAACACTGTACACAAAATAAACAAATATCTGCAAAGTATAAAACTACGAAACAAATAAGCACAGCGCATAAAGCCACAAGAACGCGTCCGTAACTGACGCACGCGCAGGAACGCGACTGAAACATGTTTGAGCTTGTTTACGTTCGTGTATCAATCGTTTAACATTGTAATGCAATACATTAAAAATAAATACAAGTAGGAAGTACAATAAAAAAATCTCCTGAATGAAAATCCATTACATGTATGTTTAAATATAAGAGAAATTGCATACAAACTCGTGCAAAACATGTAGTTATTAAAAAACTACAGTGCGTCTAATAATAAACAACCCGATATTATTAAATATATAAAAATAAATAGAATGAATTGGATGGCCCACGAGATTCGAATGAGTGATGACAATACAATAAAAAAGAGATTGCTTTTTAAACCCACTGGAACAAGAAAGCGGGGAAGGCCGCGGTTGAGATGGGCTGACTTGGTGGAGTCTGATTTTCTTGCAATTAATTTTATTTTATAACCGTCGTTGAACAGCCGACCCAATTTCATGGGTTAGCCAGTGATGTTTGACTTCATTGATCTGCTGGGAACCGTGCCTTAACGATCAGTTCACTGAGGGNTGAGGATATTTCACGTCAGCACTGTGGTCGGTGCAAGTCTGGTGCGGAATTCGTATCGATTGGGATTCAAACCCGGAGAACGCTGTATCCCCTGAGCCATCGCGGCTCTTCTTGCAATTAATGAAAAGAATTGGAGATCAAAGATAAATCGAAAGTCATTATGGAGAAATCGTCAAAGGAAGGCACTGGCCCACATTGGGCTGTCTGGCCAACTATGATGTTGATGATGGGTTTAATAATTTAGCCAGAGATTGTATGTAAGAGGGCTTTTAAAATGATAGTATTACTAAACAAGGGGAAAACTAAGGTTTCCAACTTCCTATTTTCATTTTGGTCAATGTTAATTTTGCATGGGTAAAAAGGACACCATTTCTAAAAACTTCTAGCATGATCTTTCAAATTGTGCCAATAGTTTTGCCGTGTAAGATCTTTCAAAACCTTTGCTGTTAAAAGAAATATTGTTTACATAGAGTTAGTACAGAAGTGTTTCCATATTTTTGTCCCACATGTGTTGTTAATTATTAACTTTTAAATAACGTATTCTTTTACATATTGTTATTCAAACATTCTAAATGATTATGTTCCTAGGCCACCTCCACTCGGGACGCCTTGTCCAAAGCTCTGTACTGCCGAACTGTTGCAACAATAGTCAGAAGAGCTAACAGTTTGAAAAGACTTGGATCCACATCCGGGACATTGAGTTCAGACAGCAATGAATCTGTCCATAACCAAACAGGTGATTAGTTAATAATTGAAAATAATTCTTTTACTAATACAATAACTAATTGTAGTACAGAGCAAGCCATCAAGACCTATGTAGGCAAAATGGTTTTTGGGAGTCAGTATTTCTTTAAAATTTACACTTACTCTAACAATTCAACTTTTCACTGACAGAAATAGATCGAATTTTATGAGCTTTACTGGAACAGCTAGAAATCCATGAATCTTTACACTAACTGGAATAGTCCATTTACAGCTTACGAAATTTTTTATTAGTGCGTAAATTTAAAATTCGTGACAGTTTATTGGAACAGTTCGATTTTTGGAGAACTTTACATTTGCCAGCTAGTTTAAATGTTATGAAGCATTATACTAACAAAAACAGTATAAATGTCTTGAAACTTTAAATTAATTGTTAACAGTGCTTTTATAATGGTATAAATATAAATTCAGAAGTGCTACTGCTCCGTTTTCTGTAAAAGTGTTAATAAATTATTTACGAATTAAATAGTAACAAGTGTAGAATAAGGATAAAAACTTTTTAAAAATATCACCACGAAATAACTGCAATAAAATTGCATTTAATATGATATTTTTAATTTTTGATGTCATGTAGTGATGGAAAAATGCTAACCGGGTTTAGCTCTTTTTGCAGTCGAGATACCAACTTTCAGCCTTAGTTATTTGCACATTTGCAAAGTTATTCCGATTTATGGTAATATTTAAAATGGTAGTAAGTTTTATGATTTAACGCTTTGTTATTGATTAAACAGAGATTTAATTTAAAATGATTTCACCCACCACTACCAACAAACAATTTAAACGTGCCTAGATAAAACCTATTAATTGGGTATAATATAGCCTATGTCACAGGTTGTGTTGTTCCTACTAAATTTAACCCATGAACGGCATTTTCTGCGAGCCTAACTTCAAGCCACAAATAAACAAACGAAGTGTTTGATCGTTTAAATAGCTGCTCNGTACATATCAAATCATGTTTTATCTTTATTTTTAATTTAAGTCTACAATCAATATTTCTAGTGTTAAGCAAAAACGTCAATTTGTCATATTAAATTTTTTCATTGTTTTATTAATTCACAAGCAAACGGCTTGATTTTTTTTAATGGCTACCACAATGTATTCGAATGAACTTCAATGTATGTCATAATTAAATGTGTGCTAGTTAAAATATAGAAATTTAATGAGTGAAATATGTATCAATTTATGTTAATATTTATTTATGTCAACTTATGTATATATATATGTCAAATTATGTTTATATTTATATATGTTTACTTAGATTCGATGAATCAGATATTCAAATGTTATATTTACTCAAGCAAAGTGCTTGTTTTTCTATTAGCTACCACATCGACTGCTAAATTCAAACTGTCATTACTATAAATTTTCTGTAAATTTCTAAATGCATACCTGCCAACTTTTAATCCCTTCCATTATAATTTTTCCCAGTGGTATTTAAATGGAATTAAAATTTCAATTTTAAGCAAAAAAATAAGTTGTATTTGAAAACAATTAAGCTGACAGCCATGATAAGTACCGCATATAAATATATGTGCTTAATTTTTTTAAGAATAGTGGTGATCAAAATCATTTAAAAATTAAGTTTATAAAAGAAAAAATAGTATATATTTACTACCACTTTAAATATGAAAATAAAATTTTACGCCAAATGCCTAAAAGTTGGCAGGTATGTAGATGTATGGGATAGGGGCCGCTAAGTGGGCCAGGTGCTCAATTTTTGTAAATAAAGTAAGATATGTCATGCTGAACCTTTTAAAAAACTAGCAAAATCTGTTATTTGCAAATTTAGTTTGCAGTTATTTACCGTGTGGCCAGACGGGCAAGCCATGTAAAATTAGCGTGGCATTCAATGTTTTAAACTTTTCAGTACAGAAATAGATCGAATTTTATGAGTTTTACTGGAAGAGCTAGAATTCCATGAATCTTTACACTAACTGGAATAGTCCATACGCAACTTGCGAAATTTTTTATTAGTGCGTAAATTTAAAATTCGTGACGATTTATTAGAACAGTTTTTTGGGAAACTTTACATTTGCTAGCTACAGTGCTTTTGTAATAGTATTATTAAAAATTCAAGAATGCTACTGCTCCGTTTTGTGCAAAAGTGTTAATAAATTAGTGACTAATTAAATAATAACAATTGTAGAATTATGATAATTGCGCCAACCTTTTTAAAAATATCCCCACGAGATAATTGCAATAAAGTTGCATTTAATATAATATTTTTAATTTTTGATGCTATGTAGTGATGGAAAAACGGCTTAAATGGAGAAATGCTTACCAGGTTTAACTCTTTTAGCAGTTGTGATATCAACGTTCAGCCCTAGTTATTAGCACTTTTGCCAAGTTATTCCGATTTATGGTAATATTAAAGTGGTAGTAAGTCTTATGATTTAACGTTTTATTATTTATTTAATTTAAAATGATTTCACCTACCACTGTATATAAACAATTTAAACATACATAGATAAAACCTATTAATGATGTGAAGAAGTATTTGAATGCTAGCTAAATAAAATAACCTAAGAATTTAAAATGGCAGTTAAATTTTTTGCTGTCATGTTTGATCCTGATACGTAGAATTATTATTGGATAAACGAATTTTACAGTTGTGTGCAAATATTTTTAAATTCGCTTTAAAAAAAAATCTCGAGACATGATGGCGATATACCCAAAAAGTAAAATTAACATTAAGGGGCCCAAACTTTGGATCGCATTCCTGATCAAACTATGGGGACCCTGTTTCCCAGATTGCCTCTACCTCCGATATTTTGAAGGTCAGAAATCCAAATCAGTCGAAAAGAAGACATATTTATTCAAAAAAAGTACGTTTTTGTTTCTGATTTCGCAGCTTAAAATATCGTCAGCACTAACTAATTAGCATATTTCTGGTTCAAACCATTTGAAATGAGTCCTAGAACGTGCAAATCTGATCATTAGATCAAAAGTTATTTAAAATAATCCGTTTTTTTTTTTTTTTTTTTTAACCCTTAAGCGCACTGTACATTAGGACCGGCTAGTATCTTATTCTGTTTTAAGTGATGGCGGAAAAAAAATCTGCAGCATTTATTTTCAATATCACTTCAATAATTAATTCACTACCATTAGGAAAAACTTTTCTGAAGAGCGTAAAAATCACATTACAAGTTTTTATTTGTTTAGTGATACAAATATTCTTAAAGACAGCTTGACTTGGCGTCATCTTTTATATTATTTATCAACGTTATCATTAATATGAGCTTATCTGGGCGGCTGCCGTGGACTGGACTGGCCATGCTTTCATACGTATAACAGCACACTTGTCGCAGTTTGGTGACTCCTCAATCAAATAAACCTTCTAAATATTGAATTTAGTAACTTCGTAGTTTGTATTTGTTAAAGTAGATAAATTTCTGAAACATTATTTAACTCTCCATTGTAAAATTATTTGTTTATTATGTTTCAGAAAACAGCAGTCAGCATGCATCAACGCTAGGATCTGGTGGTGTGAAAGCCTCTAAGTCAATGACAGTGCTCAATTCAGCTGTGAGGCATGCAACGGATGGTTTCATCGGTATACTCGACATGTTTGGATTTGAAGCCAGCAAAGTAAGCTAATATTGGTCAGGCCAGTTCAGGGGGGAGTGGTCAGTGTTATCCGAAAATGTACACTCTCTAAATTAAACTCTCACTTTTGATGATTCAGCAATCCTTGAGCTGTATCGTTGAGCTTCATCGCGAAATTACGTGATTTATGACAAAGCGTGAACTCTAAAATATATGACGAAAAAACTTCCTCATCGCTGTGCATTGTGGGAGATTTTGAACTATAATGATTAAACTGGAATGGAGACTAGATGATCGAAAATAAAGTGACGAAATAAGCCGACCGACCTGTATCCTGGTCAAGCAGTTGGCTTCGTACCAGCTAGATCGTGGGTTCGAATCCCGCTTCGGACATAAGTGGAAGTTATCTGTCTTTCTTGCGATGTGTGGGTAAAATTGATCCATCTATATGGTGCCCATGATAAAGTAATTATTAGAAAATTAAATTAAAATTAGTTTTGCGTGGAGCAGAAAGCAGGAAACGGCTTAGTCAAAACCGAAGAAAGTTTCGTGAAATTTGAGCATCCATTTTTTACACTGATTCTTTAACATTTGCAGTTATGAAAAAGTTAATTTCGTTTTGAACAACCCATTTCCGGAACAGTTTGTATTTGTAGTTTTATTTACGTCGCACTAGAGCTGCACAATGGGCTATTGGCGACGGTCCGAGAAACGTCCCTGAGGATGATCCGAAGACATGCCATCTCCGTCTTGATTCTCTGCGGAGGGGATGGCACCCCCGCTTCGGTAGTCCAACGACCTGCGCGCTAAGTCGAGCACTTTACGGTTGAACAGTTTAACGAGGACCCATACCGCACATCCTCGATCCCTTCATAGACTGATCCAAGTGGCCACCCACCCGCACACTGACCTCAGCCAGTGATGCTTGACTTCGGTGTTCTACTGGGAACCGTGTCTTAACGACCAGTCCACTGCGGGACCATTTCCGGAACAGCAAAATGTCAATTATAAATTTTAGTCAGGCAGAACATTAACACGCACGACATTAGAACGGTAGATTCTAAATGAAACGACATACTTTAGCTTCTTGTTATTTAAAGAATGGCGGTTGATACAGGCTTCAAAGCAATTGATTATATGCTTCTAGTGGTCTGCAACAATTTTTGAATTAGTGCTGCCAAACTGGATACACTGCGCTGGAAAGGGTTAATGGGTTAATCTCGATTATCCTTGATTGTTATACTACTTTATTTCAAAACATGAAGATGTCATACCACATTTAATGTGATTCCTTTAGTGTTCACTATTTTGTTCTCTGATTGCAGCCAAGTCACTTAGAGCACTTGTGCATCAATTTGTGCGCTGAGACTCTGCAGCATTTCTACAACACCCACGTGTTCAAAAGTAGCATAGAGTCTTGTCGAGAGGAAGGGGTGCAGAGTGATCTGCAGGTAGACTACGTTGATAACGTTCCATGCATAGACCTCATTTCATCACTGGTAAGTCATCTTTAAGTAAAGTATGTGCTGAATTAGAAATGTATGGGTTGTTTATATGTAATGCTATTACAATGATGTATATTTGTTGTAGTATTATTACGTACCGAGGATCTTAAAAATAAATATTAATTTTAAAGTTTAACACGTTGAATGCCATGGGGGTCACCGGTGACCGGCACTGAGTTTGTTCGTAGCGCCACGGGGGTCACCGGTGATCGGCGAAGCATAGATTATTAGAAACACATAATGCGAGTAAATTTTTATTTTTTTTAAGTATTATTATCGTTACTAAAATGGTTTGAAGAAATGAATGCAAGTATAGAACACACAAAAATAGTTTTATTTATATACACAGAGATGTCAACTTGCTCCGGACAGCGAATAAATATTTTCAAGTGGTAGTTTATTAATTGTGATTCTTGGTTTAATAAATTCAATTTAGTAGATTTTATCCACCACTATTTCTAAACAATTCGTAGGCTTATATGATTCACCACTTTTTTTCAAAAATGTCATGGTAAACTTTTTAAAAAACTAGCAAAATCTGTTTAATATTTGCAAATTTAGTTAGTAGTTATTTACCGTGTGGCCAGACGAGCAAGCCATGTAAAATTAGCGTGGCTTTCAACGTCTTAATTAAAGAAAAACGAAAGGAGAGAAAAATTGCATGGTTTTCTGCATTCTACTTAGCACTCTCCAAATTTCAAAATTGGCTACTACACGGTTTTTCAACTGGTGTCACTACTATCCGAAAACCATATAACAACTATTAACAAAGTTGTCAAACAATTACAACTGATGAAACTTGGTGAAATTAGATCTGGTTTCCTAAGCAGATTCTCTTTTATGGTTGGACATTTATGAGATAGTTGATAGGAAATCATTGTTTACCCTAAATTGGTTTATTAAGTTTACTGGAAAGAAATGAAGGAATACTATCATTTGTTCTAGTTTTTCCATTCAGAATCCTCATGCAGGCATATATTCTGTAAAAAAAATATTATGTATGCTAGTATAGCGTTGATCAAAAATGTAATAATGTATCTATGTACGTTTTGTTGTCATCACCACTTTTTAAAACGTCTGAAACTATTGAAATTTCTAACACTCTGCTGTTGTAAATGTTTGGACAACTGTGACAGTTTGCTTACAAGTTGAAAGGTCAGAATTAAAAAGTTGTAGCAGTTACAACTGTATGATTAAGTTTTATTCTTTTTAGTCAAAGCAATGCTTACAAGTTCAATACTAAGAAAAACAAATTCAGTTCTTTTTCTTAACTTTAGTTAAAAAGTATTCCAGGTTTTATATTTTAATATTTGAAAAGATACTCCTTTTTTTTTAACGTTCTTGAAAATATTAAAATATTGAGAATTATTGATTTATTTCAAAATTTTTTATCATATAGCTTTAAAAATTGTTATTAAATTGGCAATTTCTTAAAATCTGAAATAACTTTTTAAATGTACTTTTTCTTTTCTTTTTTTGCTAAAAGTTTTTTTTTAGCAATATTGTTTATAAAGTAAAAAGTGTAAGCTGTAGTTTTAAGTATTCAAATAATGACATGAAATTTGTATTATTTTTAATCAGAGGACAGGACTACTGAGTATGTTAGATGTTGAATGCTCAGTGCGAGGTTCACCTGACAGTTATTTGAAGAAAGTGTTAGCCCAACATCATAATAGTCCAAGGTAAGTATTCGTATAAGATAACACATGTGAAAGAAATTAATTTATTTGTGCCCTATGTACTTTTAAAAACATGGCACTTAAAAAGTATTAAAACAAGTGTTTACTTATTAAAACTTACTTTTTAGACATTACAATAGTTGTTTTATATGCCAAAATACATTAACCTTTTCAGATTTGATATGGCACGCTCCGTGCAGGACCAGAAAATTGTTTTAAAGTGGTAGCTAAATTTTGAAAAGCCTACATACTTTAAAATATTAATATCTGCTACAAATATATTGACGAAAAAACCATTACAATTTAAATTCATTAGCTCACATAACTATTAATAACAAATGAGTGCACCGTTTGCCACCTACCTAGGTGTCACTCTTACTAGTTCTTTAAACTGGAATACCCATATTGAAAATATTATTAGCAAAGCGCAAGGAGCCTATAGATCTCTGAAACCAATATTAAACTATNGTTATCGGCATTTTTATGGAGTATATATATGTCCGAAGTCGAGAGTTTGTTCCTCTTATCTCTCAAAACAAAACGAACCCTATACCTCCAATGTATTCGACCGATCATCAGCTACGCAGCCCCTGCATGGAGCACAACCACTGTTAGTCAAAAAAAGAAACTGGAGATCACTCAAAATAAATTCCTCAGATATATCACAGGAGCCCCCAGATCCATGAGAATGAAAGATTTAAGACGAGAGTTAAAAATTAACAAAATAGATGAGCACATAGTTGAACTATGTGCAAGTTTCTTCAGAGATGCACTCTCTTGTCATACGTGCAATTACTTCAANTACAAATATATTGACGAAAAAACCATTACAAATTAAATTCATTAGCTCGCATAATTATTAATAACAAATGAGTACACCGTTTGAATTTTACGAAGTTGATTTGATTTATTACCTATCAAAGGTGAAATTGAGATAATTAGTATTTGTTTTAATCTTATAATATGAAGTATTAAATATTTTAATAAAATCACCATGTTCCCCACGATACCATACCAACCTGTAAGAGGCGAAAATTAAATCCATTCTCTATTGAGCTGCATGAGTTTATTATACTTACATACAGTCTTGATTTTCGACTGTACTATTTTAAATCTCGAAATACTTGAAATTCTACTTATTTAAAAAAACAGACTAGCTTAGTATGATATGAAGCTAATTAATTCGTTCAACTAGGTTTTAATACTTGCCTCTTTGTTCCCTATAGATTCTATGAACAGAAGTCTAGTACAGATGCCAGAATATTTGGTATCAGGCATTTCGCTGGTCGTGTGCCATATGACACGTCGCATTTCTTGGAGACCAACCGTGATGTTGTTCCTGACGATACTGTCTGTGTCTTCCACAAGTCAACCTGCAATTTCGGTTTCGCCACGCACCTCTTTGGAAGTGAACTTAAAGCATTATACTCACAAGGTAAGTCACCTTTGATTGATTTTGAGCAGCCATAGCGGTCAGGGCATCAAGGTTATGGTCAAGACCATTGTGAAGATGGGAGTTCCATCTCTCATGTGGCTGGAAGCCCATCCAAATTTAAACCAATGGGTAAAAGTTTAAGTGGAAAGTAAAGAAAGCCATTGCGCAGTACTGACCACCATGCCGTTGCTCCTGACATTCGATGACATTAAACCCCCATCCCATGGCCAACAACTGGCTGTCGTGAGAGTGCTTTACCTATTTAAAACCATATGATGTGTTACCAGATGAATACTTATCACTTTACTGCGAACTATTTACATCACGTTATAACTTACAACACAGAAAACGTGAGAGCAATCTGAAATGGTTAATCACCTAAGCATCGTATTATCACATTATAAAATCGCTTATGAGCTGCAATAGTGTCACAACTCAAAAAACACGCGTTTTGAACTAAGAACAGGTATAAATTGGAAAATACACATTCTTTTCAGTAGTAATACTAACACAACTCATAATTCAACTTGAAGGTAATCTTCGTTTAAGCAAACTAAAGCATTTCTTATGAAATTTGTTTAGCAATGAAAACTTTAAACCCACTTATCTCAAAATATGATTTTTTGAGTTGTGCCGCTATTGCAGCCCATGAGAGAAATACATTTGAAAGTTAAATCCAAGTACTAATATAGAGTAGATAGTTATAAAATATTATTAATTGTCGTTAAATACCTCATGATTCAAACGATGAGCTTTAGTTGTTTAAAATTTTCGGATATCCGAAGTAGGCTTGAGCTCAACTTCAACGAACAACTTATGTTGTGTGATTTTAATTAGCATACGTGAATGGAACAAATTCATTAGTTTCTAGAAATGCGGTGGAAAAAGTCCACATGTTTCAAGCGCTTATTCTCAAGGTTCATTTCATGTGCATAGCTGCCAACTTTCACTCTTTCCGAGAATGGATTTTCAGTGTGGTTGTAAAACAATAAACGAAAAACAATCTGACTCAAAAATATATTTATATTGGGTTCCCGTTGAAATTCGCTTGAGTAAGGATTATTATGCTTTCCTATATTTATTGTAATTATTTATATGTAGTGGTGGTCAAACTCATTTATAATTATCATTATAATTCAAAAAGTTGATTGGAATAAGCTGAGTATTGCTACCACTTTAAATATGAAAATAAAATCTTCCTGAAAATCCGGAAGAGTTGGCAGGTATGCATGTGAATGTAGTGGAAGCGGAATGGTTCCTCTTTAGTTTTTTTATATCATTCTTTTCGTAAGTTATTATAATAAACAAGTTACTTCGAATGTAGTGGAGGCGGAATGTTTCCTTTTTAGTTTCTTGAAATCATTCATTTCGTAAGTTATTATAATAAACAAGTTACTTCGAAAGTAGTGGAAGCGGAATGTTTCCTCTTTAGTTTCTTGATATCATTCATTTCGTAAGTTAATATAATAAACAAGTTACGTAATTGGTGACTAATTGTAGTACAATTTACAAACTTTTTTTCAAACTTATTTGATATAATCCTAAATACGTTTACTAGCATTTGATTATTACTTGTAATAGAAAAATCGTATAATTTCACGTTTTTTTGTGAATTTCAGAAACGGTTCCTAGAGGAGTTTCATTTCGAATATCTCCTACAGCCCATACAGATCTGTAAGTATCATTTTATTCAACTTTCGATTTAAGCACAGCAGGATTAGGGGAAAAATGATTAAAAGTAACGATAATTACTTGTAAACAAAATATCAATTGTAATGTTAAATCCTCATTAGTCGCAACTGTTTCGCAATATTAGTTGTCATTATGATTACAATCAAAATTGTAAATTATGACTTCTTTTAATAATGCTGAAAATTATGATCGTTAATTTTAATTATTTGACAATTACAAGTTATTGGTTACATTTTTCCCAACACTGATTTAACGGAGATTAGTTAAAAAATGATTCTTCAAAAAGTATTTAAAAAAGTGATTAATCTAATGTATTTCTGTGAACAGGCAAAATGGTGATGAACCAGTTTCAACACTTACTCAGGATTTCCACAGCAGATTGGATAATTTACTCAGAACACTGGTGCACGCAAAACCACATTTTATAAGGTGTATAAAGGTAATTATTATTATATTTCACTATTTTTATATTACAATATTTCAAAAGATGTATTCAAATAATTAAAAAACTAGAATACTAAATTTAGCATATAAAGTGAATAAAGACTATCGATGACTTTTGAACTACATATTTAAAGCATATCTCCAATTAATTCAGAATTTCTGTAGGTTTCAGAAAGTATTTTTACTGTGGTAGCAAAAAATATGTTAATGTATAATGCATACTTCAGAATAACTACTCCAACGACTTCAGAATTTCCATAGCTTCAGAAAATATTTCTACCTTGTAGTTGCAAAGGAAATATATTAATATTCAATGAATACTTCAGAATACTTACTCCAACTACTTCAGAATTTCCGAAGTTTCAGTAAATATTTTTACCTTGTGGTAGCAAAAAAAAAAATATTAATATATAATGCATACTCCAGATTAACTACTCCAACGACTTCAGAATTTCCGCAGTTTCAGAAAATATTTTTATATTGTGGTAGCAAGGGAAATATATTAATATTTAATGAATTACTATTAAAAGAATTTTGAAGGCACATAAATTATTTAAAAGAAATATAAAAAATAAATTAATAAACAAATAGTCATGATTTGAAATTCGGTTTTATAATAATTCTGTTTGTTTTTAAAACTAGTGAGCCCATACAGAATCCATTTTTCTACTTTATATGCACAACCTCCAAAGAGTTAATTTTTTTGAGAAATATATTTCCTACTGGTAGTTAACTAAGGAAATGTTTTTAAAACAAATAGAGTTGCTATGAAATTTTTGTTAGAACTTAAGACGTGGTTATTGATAAATCTGATCTGAATAAATATTTATTAGACACATATATATTTATTATTTATGTGTCTAATTTATTTAAACATAGTGTTGGACAAAATTCATTTAATTATGATTCATTAAAATATTTATGCATGACCTTTGATACCAGCAGACACGAAAATTCCTTAGTAGTCGGAGAATATGCTCTATATATGTATCTTTCGAGTATATATAGGCCTAAGTATGTACAGTGCGCAAAAAAGGACCACCCTGAATAACTTTTGAGGGAGTGACCTTAAATATGCTAATAAAGAAGTGCAGACGATATTTTAAATTACGAAATCAGACACAGAAACGTACTTTCTCAGAATGAACAAGTCTTTTTTCTCGATGGATTTGGATTTCTGACCCACAAAATATAGGGAGTAGCCGCAATATGGGAAATATGGTCCCAATAGTTTGTTTTCAGAAGAGCGCTCCAAAATTTAGACCCCTTAATCATGATTTTACTTTTTGCGTATTTCGTCATGTCTTGAAAATTTTTTGAGAAATTTTTTTGCACTCAATTATAAAAAATTCGTTTATCCTCAAATAATTCCATGCAAAAAAATAGCTTTTAGTAAATATTTATTATTTTTTATTTATATATTTATTATTTTTTATTTATGTACTTCTCATTTTTTATTTTCGAAAAAATTTTTAAACGTAAGGTATAAAGTTTTTTGCATCATTTTAAAGAATATAATCTTTCGAGGAAAAATACAAAATTTGAGCAAAATCGTTCGAATAGTTCTTGAGAAATTGAATTGTAAAAAGTTATATTTTTAAGATTCGATTTCTCAGGAACTATTTGACCAATTTCGCTCAAATTTTGTATTTTGCGATGTAAAATTATATTCTTTAAAATGAGGCAAAAATTGTATGCCTAATTATTCAAAACATTTTCGACTATTAATTAAAGTAATAAATATTTACTAAAAGTTATTTTTGCACGGAATTATCTTTGGATAAACAAATTTTATAATTAAGTGTAAAAAAACTTTTAATTCGCTTAAATAATTCTCGAGATATAGCAAAATACGCAAAAAGTAAAATTAACATTAATTGATCTGAACTTTGGTGCGCTCTTCTGTCAAAACTATTAGGGACATATTTCTCAGTTTGCGACAAACCCCTATATTTTGGGAATCAGAAATCCAAATCCGGCGAAAAACGGTACGTTAATTCAAAGAAAGTACGTTTTTGTTTCTGATTTTGCTATTTTAAATATCATCTGCACTCATTATTTAGCATATTTGAGGTCACCCCCTTGACTCATTAAGATTGAGTCCTAGAACGTGAAAAGTTATTCAGGTGGTCCTTTTCTTGGCGCACTGTACTTGTAATTACATGAAATATTGTCCAAACATATACATATTGGGATTCGCTTATTAATATTCAAACAAAAAAAAAGAAATAAAAACACTATCGATATCTGCCGAATCACTATTGAGGAAGCTGGTTTGAAAAACCTCAAAACCAGTTTGCTTTCCTGAACTTAGAAGTATTTTTAGGAACCGCCTCTCAACTTCTCTCTGTTTTCATCGGTAACCTGGTAGATCTTTTGTCATACCTTCCTTACTAGTAATTCGCTAGATTTCGATATTGTTTTTTTTTTATTTTTTATTTTTTTTTATTTATTATTTCCCTTACCTTACCGATTTTACCTTGCATATATAAACACATTTTAACAATGGAAAATCACATTTTCTAAACATTATAAAAGCAATAAGCAATTTTTAACTGCATTTATAATTAAATTTTACTAGTTGAATAAATTTTTATTCAAATAATTAAAAAAAGGTATAGAATTTGCATTGTAAGCGCAAAGATGCCAACTTCCTCCGGTTTCTGAAAAGGTAGTATATTTCTTTTAGTGGTAGCAAAGTATATGTGTTTATATTATATTTTTGCATTATCCGATTTAAAATAATTTTTCCCAATACTAGGTATAAACAATAGCAACATATATACATAAAATACAACTGTATGTCAGTTATCCATTTGTGAGGCCTCAAACGTAGTTCCAGATTTACTCTTCTTAAAAAATTTAGTGCCAGTTTTATTAAAAGTTAAGCCCAAATAGAGCAGTTGGCATACCTATAAGTAGCGATGAGGCTGTATTAAGGTTTTTTTTAAATATAAAATTTATGAGTAATAATATTATAAGATACAATATTGAATTAAAAGATGTTGAAAAAGAATTGCTTAAACAATTTAGATTCTAAATTCTTTCATTTGTTATGATTTACAGGCGAACAACAATGAGCAACCCAATCATTTTGATAGAGGAGCTGTTGTACAACAAATTAGGGCATTACAAGTTCTAGAAACAGTCAATCTGATGGCTGGAGGTAAGCATATGCTTATTCAATACATTTAAAAAAAATATATGTGTTATATATATTTAAAAAATAGGAAGAAAGGAAAACAATTGGGCGGCCCGCAAAGTGCGTATAGAATATCGATAAGCGGAACTTTCCGAAGTCCGCAAAAATTATTCCAGTGGTAGCAATTTTGAATTTTTTCTCAGTCCGCAACCATTTCGATTTAGATGATATTCATCCAGTATGTATCAGACTTCTATGTATGAAATAAGTATCTTGTGACGATTAAGAAAGTAACAAAACAAGTTCAAAAACAAGTATAGTGTAAATTTTACTACCACTTGAATATTTTTGCGAACCTTTGGGAACTCCGCCTATCCAATATCGGCGCGAACTTCCCAGGCGACTCAATATATCAACTAATGCTAATTTTAATTTATATTCTAGTATATATTTCAGGCCTTCTATTGTATGTTTCTTTCAATATATATATTAATAATTATCGATGAAGTTTGGCTAGTATAGTAGTTTTCCATGTTGTTATTATTAATAGTCACTGGTAATAATTAATAATATTTGCTGGTAATTATTAATATTATTATCACTAATAGCCAAAACTTTTACATTAACCATAATATAGACACGAAAATATCCCATTCGATTTTTTACCATATACATGTTATGCATAAACATAACTAATCAAAACCTCTGGGGGTACTGGATTAAGTTTTACTTAAGTTTTAAAAATTTTGATCATTATTTGACATTAAGGTTATCTCAAGCCAATTGTTCGTTTTCAAAATTAAATAATTTTATTTCTGTTAGTATTAAGGTTGAAGTACTTTAAAGGTATAAATTCCAATCAATATCTTAGATACTATTCTACCCTAGCTTGAATAAATTGTTACCAAATTTTTATTTTTGTTACTTTTAGTGTCTAATTTTTTTTAGTTAAATAACTTCCATGCTTTTTGTAAATTTACTCAACTACAAATTAAACATTGAATTCTTGACATTTGATGTAGATAGATGATAAAGCTATAGTGCTCTAAACAATTAAAGGATATTGTAAGTATTATATAAAATAACGGCATAAGCAATTTTTTTTCTTTTTTGGTTGTTGCATAAAATGGAAGAAGATAGTCACAAATGTAAATTTTTCTTGTTTTCAAACCTCGCCGTATGCAAATTTTGAGTTTCACAGAAACGACGCTTCAGCGGCAGCGACTTTGATTTGGCTTTCAACTTAATGCAAGACAAAGGGGAAAAGAATGATGGACATTCAGTAAGCACGTTGTTTCGATGAGTGCGATGTCTCAACGAAGGCATTTAACCGAATCAGAAGCTTGGAGAGTTATAAGCCGGTTAGAGGGGGGCCAAACGCAAACCGAAGTAGCAGAAGCCATTCCAAGATCTGGAACAGTTTTTCGGAGACTAGAAATGCAGGCCCGAAGATCAGGGCACCAATGAAGCCCGTTATTTAAAGCTAACGGCTCGGAGACACAGAAATATGAATGCCATTTTTCTTCAGCAACACCTTCCCTCGGCTACTCGCACTACAGTTTCGACACGAACTGACCGAAACCACCTTCACGCTATATGCTCGCCGACCTATGTGAACTGGAGGAGAAATGAATGGCGCAATATTATTTTCTCTGATGAGTCCCCTTTTTCTTTTCATCCTGATAATAGAAGTATTTTCATCTGTATGGAACGTGGCACTGGACACAATCCTGTGTTCGTGCACGAAAGTGTAAGATTTGGCAGCGATGGTCTGTGCTGGCATCTAAATTGTTGGGCGCACTGATCTCTATATCATTTAAAATGGGGCTCTGACCGGTCGCCGAAATAGAGATAAGATCCTGAGACCCATTGTAGCCCCATACTCTGCAGCAATCGGAGATGGCTTCATGTTAATGGACGATAATTGCAGGTCACATTGTGCTAACTTGGTGAATGATTGTTTTTGGAGGAAGGAGTCATACGAATGGATTGCCCAGCGTGTTCTCCGGACGTGAACCCAATCGAGTATGTTTGGGACATTCTGGACAGACGATTTACTGGACGCCTACTACCCTCACAAACTCTCCAAGAACTGGAAAGAGCTCTTCCGGAGGAGTGGGACAGAATACCCCACCCCCTCATTATTAACTTCATTGAATGGATGCCTCAAAGATGTTCAACGTTGCTGACCGTCCGGGAGAACCCAAAGACGATTTTCTTTTAAGGAAACACCTTTTTTTATTTGTTTTTCTCATATGTACAAATTGTGTTTTTTTTTTCCTTATGTANGCGTGATTCACAACATTGTAAAAATGGACTTGTAAAGTTTAACTTATTTTAAAAACCTTATTTTTATTAGCCATTTCAAATTTAAAAAAAGTGGCTACTGTGAAAGGTGGCTAGTCACAAAATTTCCTAATTTTGCCCCATAACTGTGTAGTTAAAATGGAGACTTCGATTTCCAAACTTTTCCAACACTCCATTAAAACTAGCAGCGTCTCCTTTTAATGTACTAATCAATATTAATGTCAAATTACAGTCAAACCCCGCTGTAGTGAACACGGTTTATAGTGAACTCCCGGATATAGTGAACAAAATGGTCGTGCCAGTTTTGAAAAGAGAGGAAATTGGATATTATGAAGTTTTTCTGTCATCGACTCATTTTTTTCCCTACATTTTTTTAGTAATTTTGAAATGTCATCTTCAAAATAATTACTTATACTGATTTTTTAAACCGTCTATAGAATAGAATAGTGTTTCCCAAACTTATGACTTTTGTGTACCCTTTCTAAATTTTTCGTAAAGCTGTGTACCACTAATAAAAAAATGAATGCATTTTTTACTATTAAAAAATTGCAAAAAACTTAAAAATCACAACTGGTTTTACACACCACTAATTATATTATATTAGCTGTTAACTCTGCAAAAAATAGCCAATAGAAAAATACGTCATCGTAAATTTTCATGGCTAGCTTTGTTTTTAAATAAAATTTTTTTAAATTTTCGTTTGTTGCAAGATATTTCGCATAAGAACGCGTATCCCCGCTAAACTGTTCCCGTACCCCTGGGGGTACGAGTACCACACTTTGGGAGACACTGCTATAAGTAGCTATGAGACTGTATTAAGGTTTTTTTTAATATAAAATTTGTGAGTAATAACATTATAAGATACAATATTGAATTAAAAGATGTTGAAAAAGAATTTCTCGAACAACTTCGATTCTAAATTCTTTCATTTGTTATGATTTACAGGCGAACAACAATGAGCAACCCAATCATTTTGATAGAGGGGCTGTTGTACAACAAATTAGGGCATTACAAGTTCTAGAAACTGTCAATCTGATGGCTGGAGGTAAGTAATTTTAAAAGCAAATGCTTTTTCAATACATTTTAAGAAATATATGCGTTATATTTATATTTAAAAAAGAGGAAGAATGGAAAACAATTGGGTCGTCTGGAAAGTTCGCACAGATTTTTGATAAGCGGAGCTTTCCTATGTCCGCAAAAATTATTCAAGTGGTAGCAATTTTGAATTTTTTCTAAGTTCGCAACCATTTCGATTTAGATGATATTCATCTAGTATGTATCAGACTTCCATGTATGAAATAAGTTTCCAAATCTTTGTGACGATTAAGAAAATTTAATGATCTATTCTCAAAAACAAGAAATATAATTTATAGTATACATTTTGCTACCACTTGAATATATTTGCGGACCTTTGAGAACTCCGCCTATCCAAAATAGGCACCAACTTTCCTGAAGACTCAATATATCAACTAATACTAATTTTAATTTATATACTAGTATATATTCCAGGCCTTCTATTGTATGTTTATATCCTTTATATATATATCCTTTTTCACCAATTGTTCGTTTTCAAAATTAAATACTTTTATTTTTGTTTAGTATGAAGGCTGAAGTACTTTAAAGGTATAAATTTTATAAATTCCAATCGATATCTTAGATACTATTCTACCCTAGCCTGAATAAATTGTAACCAAATTCTTATTTTTGTTATTTTTAGCATCTTATTTTTTTAGTTAAATAACTTCTATATTTTTTTGTAAATTTACTCAGCTGCAAATTAAGCATTGAATTCTTGACACTTGATGTAGATGGATGATAAAGCTACACTGCTCAAAACAATTAAAGGATAAAGCAGTATAAGCAATTTGTTTATTTTTTTTGTATAAAATGGAAGAAGATAGTCACAAATGGAAAATTTTCTTATTTTCAAACATTGCAATATGCAAATTTTGAGTTTGACGTCGAAGACGACTTCTTTAACGGCAGCGAATTTGATTTGGCTTTCAATTTAACGCCCTTCCTTCTCGCTCCCGTGAAAATGACGGGGTGAGATTTCGTCCGCTATTTCTCGCTCCCGTGATATTGACGGGCTGGAGTGTTCAGTAGTAACGCGCCAGTCAGAATTTTGTAAGTAAGTGTAAGCTAATTCATTTCTTTTGCCCGAAAAACATTTTATTTCTCATTTTACACACCTGATGGCAGAACCAGGATATTTTTAAGGTAATTGTAGATAGTTAGTTTATTTTAAACTAGTTGCAGCACTAATCAAATACGTAATACAAATACAAAAGTCAAAAAAATAGGAACTTTTATGACCGTTTTCTTGAAAATTAACCAATCGTTAAGGGGTTAATGTAAGAGACTAAGTGGAAAAGAATGATCGACTTTCAATAAGCGCTTTCTTTAGATGAGGGCCTTGATTTAAGCAAAACATTTGGGTCAACTCTAACTTACCCAGTTGTATCTGATTTTAAAAGTATACTGTTTATTGACTAATTAGAAATAAAATTATTAAAGCCTCATATTTCCTTTGTTTACTTGAACTCTGTGGTGCCTTGATTACTTGATCTTAGAAATATACTGTATGTTGGCAGTATTTTAAAAATGTTATTTATTTATTTACTTATTTTTAGGTTTTCCTCATCGAATGAGGTTTAAGGCTTTTAACATAAGGTATCGTTTGATCGCACCTTTTAAGAAACTAAAACGAACCGATGACAAAGCCATTGAGGATTGCAAAGTAAGTATCTTTCTTACATGCCCCATTTTAGTTCATTTAAGTTGAGAATTTTAGCGTAAATAGTCAACATTTTTATCGATTTCTGTGTATGCTGTGTATGTTAAAAGACGGCTCCTTTAACAAGTTAAGAAGCAAATAAATTAGAAATGCGTGATTCCTTCACGTGTCATGTTTAGTTACATTGCATCTACTTAAAATCGTTGCTGTTCCAGCTGCTCTGGATATAAATATTTCCTAATGTTACTAAAAATTAATCTGGAAAAGTAACACGAAACTATTTTTAAAATTTTCCGGTACTTTGGAAAAGTTGTATCTGTAAAACTTTTTAAATTTTCAAGCCTAAACATATTATGTATTGCATAATACTAGTTATGTTTCTTGATAGTTATGAGCAGTGCCAAAAGTATGCCTTAAATATACAAAATATATGATGTGTTTTGTGTACATACGAATAATACCGATATTTTTTTAATTTTTACTGTGAGTATTATGTACGTGTAGTGAATCCGCCCTTGATAAAAAAAATTTTAGAGTCCTTGTTAAAAATAAAGTTTAAGAGGTTGTTAAGCTTTACATGTTTAGGATCAAAAGTTAATATGTGACCGAGGAAAAAAACAAAAACGTTGTCGAAACGTCATTATTATCATTATTGATGACATGACAGCCCCGGGTGGGCCTTGACCTTCTCTAGAAGATTTTTCCTGTCCACTTTTTGGTAGGCAGTTGTCCAGTTCTTTATTTTGATTTCAGAAAAAGTCTTGTTCTAAACAGTCGGTCCATCATTTTTCTTTCTTTCTTTTTTGATCTGTCTCTTAAATTTTTCTTACAGGGAATGGTGTTGAAAACTTTCAAGGCAAATCTACCCCAGACCATTCTTAGCAGATGGCCTATCCATCTAGCTCTGTTTAGTCTGATTGAGTTTACGATGTCATCATTTTATCTAACTTGTATAATTCAAAGTTGTATCTTTTCTACCAATACACCATTGTCACAGTTTAAGATGTCATCATTTTTCATCTAACTTGTATAATTCAAGGTTGTATCTTTTACTCCAATACACCATTGTCACAGTTTAAGATGTCATCATTTTTATCTAACTTGTATAATTCAAAGTTGTATCTTTTCCTCCAATGCACCAATGTCACAAATTCCACCAAAGATAGTTCTGAGGACTCATCTTTCAAACATGTCGTCGAAATGCAACTTTCCAATGTTGGTGAAAGGGAAATTGAAAACATCAAAGCATCTTTGATTGCTTGAGAAAAGAGAGAAGGGAAATTTTAAAACTACCTTCAAGTTTCACCCAGCAATTAAACTAGTTTTCATATTTTTATCCAATTTTCCTCCTAAATAGTGATTTGTTAGATTTCGATAGTCACTCTTTCTTACAAAGATTGCTACTCATCATGTCAATATTTTTTTTTAATATCATTTTTGACAAGGATTCTAAAAGATATAGTAAGGGTGATGCTTGCAGAACATCCTGTATAATTTATACTAAATTGACAATTTATTTTTTTGCTTTCAGCTCATATTAGAATGTTTCATGGCTGTTACTGAAAACTGTAGAGTATCAAATGCCTCAACAGCTTGGGCTATGGGAAAAAGACACATATTTTTAAGGTATCATATTAACTAGATTGAATTTTTCACTTGCATGATAACTAATATGCATGATATGGTATATATAATTATTTTTCATATTTTGCAATGTTTATTAACTATATTAGGTATCGCATAAATATATGCGAGAAGAATATATGAATTAATTGTAGAAACTGTGCATCGTAAATATATGAATTAATTTCAGAAGTTATGCATAGTAAATGTTTGAATTAAATGCAAATATCACAAAAGGGTCTTTCTAAAAGTATGAATACCAGATGCAATCTCATGTTTTGAAACCATAAAACAAGTATATAGCATTCATTTTATTTCGTAACCTTCGTTGAACAACCGATCCAATTTTAGTGTTTACGATTACAACTACTAATGTTCAACTCAGTAGCCTTGTAATTTTTGGCCAAATCCAGAAGACAAGGGAACTTCTGGATCAAGTATTGGGAGAAATTTGTCTTCGTGGAAGACTTTTTGATGGACTTCACACGCAGTAGCGTTACACGGAGAGGAAAACCACAAAAACCTCCAATGGTTAGCTTGACAGCAAGGGGACTCTAACCTCTGATCTATGTACTACTGAGAATATTTTATGTCAACTCCGTGGTCGGTGCAAGTCGGGTGCGGAATTCGTATCGACCAGCCTTCGCTGGGATTCGAACCCGGTTCACCTCATTGGGAGGCAAGCGTTCTATCCACTAAGCCCCCACTACTCTTATTGCATTCATTGTCCTCGCCAAATTTTTAAATAACACTGTAACATTTCCATAATATACATTTTCTTATGACTTCAAACAGCAAACTTAAAATTGAGGCTATGTCAGTTATGTCAAAACATTCACTAATGGCCTAAAGCCTTTCACTTTTTCAGAGCTTTATATTTTAACATAATCGATATCTAATTTTTATTTCGATTAAGCTACATAATAACGATCCGATTACTGAGCAAAACTCCCTTACCGGAAATTTTTCAGCCATGCCATAGTAGACTTTATGCTAGTTGACAACGCTATATAATTTTTGTAATTCATATTTTCTCATCACATCACACAGAACACTTTTACCTCTTTGTTTCCAATACAGATTTGATGTGCGTGCATTCTTTGATTCTTCAGTCAGAATACAAATCGAACCTGAAAATCTTAGCTTTCTACTAATGGTTTTCACCCAGACAAGCCCCACTGGAGTTTTGTTGTTTGTGTCCTTTTGTAAATATAATTTTCTTCATAGTAAGAAAGGGTATACTTAGTGCTCTGCTTGAATGAAGCAGAACAATATGTCGCAAAAAATCGCAAGCAAAGACACACAAAAAAGGACATACTATAGTTTCAGTTCTATAAACAAAAGACCTTCCTCAGTGACGAAATGCATCTTGTATTTCAACACCAAGGTAGGTTCTTGTTTATTGATTCGAAACACTAGAGGATATAAATTGTTGTGCCTTTGTTAATAGTATGGGTATATCGTAATCTTTGTAGCGGAATGAGTATTTATAAATCGAATCAACTATCAATTTTAGTGAAGGAGCAAGACAGCAGCTGGAACTGCTGAGGGTGGAGAGGAGGCACAATGCAGCTGTTCTCGTCCAGGCCATGTGGAGAGGATGGAACTTTAGAAGGAAAAGATGGCCTACGCTCAAGAGAAATCTGCACATGCAAGCGAGAACACGCGTCAACAGGTAAGCTGCCAAATAATTTAAAAAACTAGCCATTCCTTTCTTTATTTCACCGACTCCTTTTCTTGATAGTGTTAAGATGTCTTAAAAGGAGTCTCTCTTCTCTACCGAACACAACTGTCAAAAAGATGGAAAATTCTAAACATACTTTTAATTCTCCATATTTAATTTTCACAAATAACCTGGCGGTGGATATTAACACCATCCGTATATTTCGATTCAGGCAAACTATAAGGCCGTCATCCAATCAGAATTTGAGATATTAAGCGTGTGGTATCTAAGATTCTCTATTAAATTACCTACAAAATCATACCCATACAATTCTACATAAATCAGTAGGACCAAATAAAAACGAGATATTGGAATCAGATATTTTTTTTTTTNTTTTTTTTTTTTGTAGACAGGTAGGTATTTTATTTATGTCACACTAGAGCTGCTCAATGGGCTATTGGCAACGGCCAGGGAAACATCCCTGAGGATGATCCGAAGACATGCCATCGCAATTTTGATCCTCTGCGGAGGTGATGCTTTGGTAGCCCGACGACTTGCGCGCGAAGTTGAGCACTTTACGGTAGAACAGCTTAACGAAGACCGTACCGTGCGCCCTCGGTCCCTTCGCAAGTTGAACGAAGTGATCACCCTTATGCTAACTGACCGCAGCCAGTGATATTTGACATAGGTGTTCTACTAGGAATCGTGCCTTAACGATCAGTCCACTGCGGGACAAGATTTTTTTTTTAATGATTGACTAATAATGAATTAAATATAATAGAAGCTAAAAATATGACTTAAATAGAAGCAAAATAAAGTCTCTAAAATGAAGTAAAGTCTCTTAACGTTTCCCATTGTTTGCAATAAATCCCTTAACCCTTTAATGCAAACTATTTATTTGAACCTAGGATGAGTATATAATCGGTATTCAAAAAATTTACTATATAAGGATAATTTTACGAAAGTTTTTTTATGACTAAGCTTTTATGTAGCTATATTCTGGATTGTTATGACTGTTGCAGGCCACGACCACAGCCAATAGCTGGTACTCCTCCACCAGACTTGGAACGATGTGACCAAAAGACGATTCAGCAGACGTGTTCACTGTTTGGTTTGGATTTGGAGAGACCACCTCCAGTTCCACCAAGTCGTTCGTATACTGTGACAGGCAATACAAAAATTGCTTATCCTCAGGCAAGGGTCATGAAAATGAATTATCCAGGTATGTAAGTTTTTAATTCGATAATGAACTCTAAGTGATACGTATTTTATCCTTTCGAATTAACTGTCTTCGTTGCATGCAATTAGTAAATTACCGCGCGTATAAATTACAAAAATTTAATGCTGGGTTTCGGGTCATAAAATTTCCTGAAATTTAAACCAGTTCTTAACATAGTTTTTTCTTTAATTTAAAATCTTGAAAATTTTAGTCTCGAGTATATACTATATTCTTAAAAATATTTTAAAATTATTAATTTTTAATTCTTAAATGAAATTTTTTTATTTTATTTCTACTTTATCTTTTTTCTTAAAAAAACCAATAAGTTTTAAGGGAACCAATTAACTGGTTCTCTTGATTCCCATGACAAACTACTTTTGAGAACAATCTAAATGCACAAATGTTCTACTGTAACTACGGACTGTCTTTCAAAAAAGAATTGATCGCAGGCTTTGTAATATTTTTTGGTTCATGCAACTTGTTGCTTTTGCTCTTATTTAAATACCCTCATTATCATAAATTAAGGATAATGCCAGCTCCAACAAATGAATAGAAGTCAGAAACAAAACAAACGTGATTTAATCATAAAACCCATTTATTAAACAAAAGAGGTGGTGGATAATATTCATGAAAACTACAACTACAATAGCTAACTGGAGCAAAAAAATATTTTTAAGGAGACATTTTAAGTTTTTTGTAAATTAGGTATTTTTTATAATTGCTCTCTGGAGTAATCAGTAAAAATATCTTCTTCTCAAAAACTTAATATTCCATGGTAGGTAAAATGGATAATTAATTGTTTGACTCCCATGCAATCAAATACAGACCTACAACGCTTAGGCATGCTGAGTATCAAATTATCGAGCTGCTCTTGGGGAAAATAATTCTACTCAGTAAGTATCCGAAATTCCGTTACGCAAAGCAGGAGGTAGTTGACTGGCTACCAAGCCTGTCTTTCGAACTCAAGTTATGAGAGAATGCTGGCCAATCCATACGGGTGATATCCTCAGGATGAAGACATTTGTTTACGATGCTTGCTCGGTGACGATAGGCGTGTCATCCATAAACACAAATTCTATGCCCATGGCACCCATAAACAAACATACATTCTTTTCCAGAATGATGTCCTGATAAATTTTGCCTCGTCATGGTTCTGAATTGAACAAACAGGTCTGTTCTAGAGTCCAGTATAATTTATCATTCCACCCCAAAAGAGCAATCATGATTCATCGTAACTGTGTTGTTCAATGATGTGGTAACGGGTACCTGACGTTCTGAATTCTGATGTGAATCAGGTTGCAAGTTAAACCTGAACTCATCGCGAGCCCACTGTGATGTCCACATTGCATGTTCTCTTCACCAGGCTGATCGCTGGCGACAGTGCAGAACACATCTGATAGGCCTACGAGCATATCAGCTACGAGCATATCAGCTACGAGCATATCAGCATTGAAACCTGTAGCTACAGATAGCTGACAAGACAGGTCGTATGCTGTACTCCGTCTGCTTCGTTTGGCAATTACTGACAAATATTGGTTTTCATTCGGCGTTGTCAATCTGTATTGCAACGTTGTCAATCTGATTGCAACGTCTACTGATATTTCCATCATCTTGGAATCATTGCCAAAGGCTAGAGATGACACTTCGGGCAATTCCAAGTTTCATCGATGCTTCCATTTGACTACAATCACAATCCAGGCGACCGATAATTTTACCTCGTAAAAAATCATGCGTCCTCTGTGTCATAACTAATCGGTTACGGCACTGAGAGGCACTCGGAACTCTTGTGAGCAATTTTACTTTGTCATCAGTCCTTTTATACACTTATTTTACACTTTCGTCATTGTGACGTACTATCGGCCTCACCTGGTGGCGATTTGCATATTATTCGTGAAAATGTGTGATAATTCTACTAGTAAAATTTTTACTTTGAAGCTCAATTGTCGTGAGAATTTGAATTATCCTTAATTTATGGACATAGTGTATATGCAGATGCAGCAAAGCATCCGAACAGCGGCCCTTTGTCAATTGGGTACTTGCATTTCGAGGAGAAGATCACGGATACCAACACATGCAACCTATGACATCAGCGCTAGTTGATCGTTTATGAGCGAAATGGCGTGTTAAATTTGAGCTAAATTTCTACACATACGTTAGAATGTTGATTAACGTAAAGTTCATTAAATACAGGCACTTCAATTTTGTTAAAATATAATTCTTTCTAGTCTGCGTCTTTTACTTTACTTAAATTTATTATTTGTTTATGTATTTATTGTAACCGTGATATATTTTTGTTTCGTGTACCTGACAACTTCGATACATAATTAGTTTGTTTGTGTTCAACATGTCTTCATTCCTGTCTTTGTGTTAATTAAGAAATATATAGTGAAAGAATTGAAATCTTTGTATAAGAATGTAGAATGTGTCACTTTATTAGAGAAGTGATACTTGACGAGCTCGGCTTACTCGAAATAGAATGGAAAAAACAATTTCTAGCTCAAACAAATTTCACGATTCAACAACCAATTAGGATTGAGATGCCCACACTACGTCACTTGCGTGCATCCCATTAAACCGTTGTTAAGTTGTGGCAGCTATTCAGAGTTATTAAAGATTTATTAACGATGTTTGTTCAAAAAGTTTCGTTACAAACAAGGAGACTTAAGAGAACGCCATACAGCGGAAGAAAATTCGTAATTTGAAATTTGAAATTTAAAGTGCAGATATTTTGAAGTATTTTTTCAGCAATCGAAACTTTATGACATAATCTAGGTTTGCATGAAGTTGCTTTTTCTTTCTTTTAAATTTTAAATTAATAATGAAGGAGAAAGAATTTGCGACGAAAATTTTCTTCCGCGATATGGCGTACTTTTAAAACAGGGGTGTCAAACTCAAAAGCCAACTTGGGCCAAATAAACAATGCTTAACTATACGTGGGCCGTAAAGAAAAAAAATTTGTGTTCATGGAAACAAATATTTTTATTTTGAATAGTACATTGTAATAAACATGTATAAATTAAAATAATTTTTTTATATTTGACATCTCTTCTCTGCTACTATCTCTTTCCTATTTCGGGAGAAATTTTACTGACCGAGACTACTTTCAAAATTGACCCAACGTGAGCGTTATTAATACGGTTTCGGACAGGAGATTTATTTCCATTCATAACCGAAAATAATTGCTTGCATTGATAAGTACTTCCAAACCTTGCCATAAGTATTTGCAAAATTTAGACACATCCACTTCAATGAATTTTGTCTTCAAATTTGAGTACCACTGAATCTCAATCACTTCCATTTGCATATTACTGAGTCTATATTTATTTAGAAAATCTAAGAAAGCAAACAAAATTTGTCTTCCAAAGAATTAAAATCTTTAAACTTTGTTTCAAATTCTGTTCTAAGATTTGAAATTTTTTCTGCATATTTTTGATACGATGCAGTATCGATGGAATGGCAGGTGCCGCAAGCCAATTAGAATTGTACATTTTCGTGAGTACAATTTAAAATTATCGTTTATAAATAAAGTATATTATAATTTTATATGCTAGTTTCCTTTCTAATTCATATTTCTATTTTATTTTTACTTTGCGTTGGATATATTGAATGGGCCGCAAAAATGTTCATCTCGGGCAGCATGCGGCCCGCTGGCCGCGAGTTTGACACCGCTGTCTTAAATGTATAGTTAATTTAATAACGAAGTATAGAAATCTAGTGATGAGCGGTGGTATTAAAAGAGGTTTGATAGCATTCATTTATAGGATTTCAAAGTTTTGCAATCAAGTAATTCGGCTCGCAATAAATTTTTTGGTTCTTTACTTGGATCTTTTCAGTTAAAACCATAACTATGGCAAAAAATTACAAAACTTTTTCTAAAGCCTCGCAGAAATTATACAAAATATTCTCAGTCCTACAAGTTGAGAAGCGGAAAATATATTGACGTTTGCTTAAGTAACAAGGTATAAGAAGGTGAAAGAGATAAAGATTTTATTTGTTGGAGCAAACTAGAATATTTGTTTAATTGTTTTTAAATAAATAATGAGAATTTTAATGCAATGTTTCAGCGAAAAAAATATATATCGTTCGTGTGAAATAAGAAAGACTTCAAAGCAAATTATGAAAGTAAAACTTTGAGCTTATTTATTTGAAGCAATAATTACATTTGAAAGTAAAAAAAAACTGCAGCATTTGGTTGAAATATAAATGAAAATTATGTGGCATGTTTTTTGAGAGTGGTAGTTAAATTAGTTATGCTTTTTTCTTTATATTTGCAGAAGATAACAGTTCAGAGGTGACACTTCTAAAAGGCGAAACCGTCATGGTTGTGAGAGCATCTGCAAGACGGGGCCACCTTGTGGTTGAACATAAAAACCACACTATTCATGTTCCCTATCAATTTCTGGAGCTCAAACCTTCGGAGGGAGTCAACATATAAACTTCCTCCAATTACTACTTCATCAACATGTTCTTCACTATCTCCTACACCTAGAATGTCTCAATGGATAATAATAACTCGTTGCAACAGAGAGAGCATTTTTTTCCCCTGGTAGTTTTCAATATTACTTAACATTGCGCCATGCGCATAACATTTTTAAAAAAAATGCCTCGAATTCTCCACCTCTCAGGAAATTGAATTAAAAAAGTATTTGAAAACTCTAGGCTGTGAACAGGCACTTATTTCCAGTTTGTGACCCTCTTACCATTTGCAAAGCAAAATCACTCTCAAATTTCCGAAGTTCTAAAATCCACTCAAACCGCATTAGCACGTTGAATACCATGGGGGGTGACCGGCACTGAGTTTGTTTATAGCACCACGGGAGTGACCGATGAAGCCAAGATTATAACAAACACATAATTCGAGTAAATTTTTAATTTTTTTTATATTATTATTGTTGTTAAAATAGTTTGAAGAAATTATAGATCACACAAAAATAGATTTATTTATATACACAGAGATGCCAACTTGCTTCGGACAGCGAATAAAATATTTTCAAGTGGTAGTTTATTAATTGTGATTCTTGGTTTAATAAATTCAATTTAGTAGATTTTTATCCACCACTATTTCTAAACAATTCGTAGACTTATATAATTCACCACTTCTTCCAGATATCTCATGCTAAACCTTTTTAAATAAGTAGCAAAATCTGTCTAATATTTGCAAATTTAATTTGTAATTATTTACCATTTGGCTATACGGGCAAGCCATGTAAAATTAGCGGGGCATTCAACGTGTTAACCATCTGGATAGAGGGTAATTCTCCAAGACTCCTGTCCTTCAGGAGCGTTTCTCTTGGTTATCCGAGGACTGAGAGTGATTAATGCAGCCCAGAACGCGTGGCAAATAGTATTTGAATCTCAAAACCTCAAAAGAGGTGAAATTCATATTTATTATTGCTGTTCAGTTTCACTTTCGAATCAACTGAAAACGTTTAATTTAAGGTATAGTGCTATTTAGTAGGTGGAAAGTATTGAGATTTGCAATTCAATTTTTCTCCATAAAAAATTATCTTTTGAGCAAATTTGAAATTTCGCTAAACAACGTGCGTTAAAAATTTATTTGGAAAACAATGTGTGTTATCAATACAACGGATAAGAGTTGGCAGATTTATGTCCCCTCAGACTGCAGAAAACCTTACATTTCAATTTATTTTCTGAGTATTTTAATCAGATATTAGATTACAACATAGGGGTTGTTGGTGCTTACTAATCTTAATTTATAGTTAATATTTATTTTTAATGTTTATTTTAAACTTAATGCTTGTCTGGGAAATGAGCTAGGTCATAAGGTCATAGAGCATCTCTATGGATGCTTACTTTATTATGGCGACCCACTTTTTTTCTCCCCCAGTTTCGAAATGCATTTCATTTATTGCCCTTGAACTAAATGTAAATAAATAAATAAGTTTAGTTTTTGCTACCACCGTTCAAATGCGTCAGTCAATTATGTTTTGTTTTCCTTTGTAAAGTTTCCACAAAAAAAAAAATATTTTGTTTTGATGCTTTTATTTGATCCCTGACTGTCCGAGATTACTTCAAAAAATTTATTTAATCAGCTTCATGGTCAGTTGAACTCATCGAGCTCAAGTAAACAATCATTCACGATTGGCGATGTTTTTTTCTGACCACTGGAGGTAAATAATTACAAAAAATTTCGTTGAGACATACTAGGTGTGGGCAATAGAAACACGTCATACAATCTCAGGGTTTCATCATCATATCTTAGAGTGTCTGGTTACACACGTGTTTCGTAAAACAATTCTATGTGCATCAAATGGGTGTTGTTTGGTGATGCGTCCATGTATAAACACTTCGTTACAAGTACAAATGAATGTGTGGAAGAAGACAATGACTAGAGCAACTGACGATTCCAAAACATCAGTCTCAAAATTATGAACAAACAAATTCCTATTTTTAGTTCTCAGGAAATATATTTGTATTATTAATATTGTAAAATTTGAAAAAGTGGACATTGATAGTATGGGGCTATTTAAATATTGCTCAAGTATTGCAGATTCTGGTTTCCTTTATGAGCAAAAAAAAAAAAAAAAAGCAAATTGTTAAACCCTTGTGCTTATGTAAAATTAATAACGTAATTACGTAAGACCATACTTACGTTCAAATAATTATTTCCCCCAAAATGTAGTTATCTTTTCTATTTTTAAGGGAATTTTTTTTCTGATAAAGGAAATCTAGTATCTTACATCTAGTAAGTCACTAAGCATAAATATATATAAGTATAGACCATGTATAAGACAGTTAACTGAACTTGTAAGCATTACCCTTGTCGACAAATTTCCTTACACATTAGATGCTTGCACAATATTCTAATGGTCCCTGTGTAAAAAGTGTAAAAAAAAAAGGATTCTTTTTTGTTAATTACTTGCATGTGCGAAGCAATGTTTTCAAAAAATCTCGTAAAACATTACTGCTGGATTATTAAAAGTTAATAAAATTAAAATTTTATAGTCTAATAAAATAAATCCGTGAATTAAATATATATATTNATTTCCTTACACATTAGATGCTTGCACAATATTCTAATGGTCCCTGTGTAAAAAGTGTAAAAAAAAAGGATTCTTTTTTGTTAATTACTTGCATGTGCGAAGAAATGTTTTCAAAAAATCTCTTAAAGCATTACTGCAGGATTATTAAAGTTAATAAAATAAATCCGTGAATTATATATATAAAAATTTAATTTAATGCTTTTTAATTTAATTTATCTGGCTTTATATTTTTCTACAATGAGTTGTAATCAAATTCATACAGAAGAAAACAAATCCATCTTAAATACAATATTTAATTCTGTTTGTATATAAAAATATGCTTATTCTTCCATTATATGTCTAATTGCTTTCTATATTTAACAAGGTTGTTTTTGAAGTTCCTTACATACCCTCCAACTACTACTATGGAATTTCCGTAGTCTCGAGAAGTATTTTTCCTAGGGGTAGAAGAGGCTATGCTTCATAATTTTAATAAATTAAGATTAAAAGAATTTTGTCCACCACTACATATTTTCAATTCAAACACTTATATGAAATATCGGGTTGGTAAATGTTTACATAAGGAAATTCAATAAAAAATTTATGAAAGCTCTGCTTTTTTAAAAAATTTCAACTTTAGTCCACTACTACTAGAAATATTTTACTTCAAAGGTTGAAGGCGATTGACTTTTTACAAGGAATATAAGAAAAAGAAAGTTTCTGTGTCAAACTCAAGAAGATTTTTTTAATTTTATACTATTTTGTTGAAAAGAATTTATTGGATTTTTTCGGAATGTCATTTCAAATACCTAAAAATATTTTATAACCTTTTTAAAATTCGTCAAAATTACAGTCTCTCAAAATCACGTAATTTTATTCACTTAAAGTTTTGAGGAAAAATTCATAGAAGTTCTAAAAATTATATCAAGTTATATTTATCTTAATGTAATAAAAACGATACCTTCATTTTCTAGCTTTTTTGAAAGATATTGTGCTGTTTAATAATACTGTGTCGCTAAAAGTTAAAATAAAAAACAAAAAAATATATATATAAATAAAAAATTTAACCTAATATCCAAGATGACAAGTTTGCGTGAATTATTATCAGTTTCAATTTTCTATCACTTTAAAAAAAATTTAATATCATGTCAACAATTCATTTCCACAATTTTTTTGCATATTTTTATAAGCAATTCAAAGATAAAGTAACTGTTTAAATATTTAAAAATATATATACATCACAAATACTTTTTATTTTTATGGAATGGTAGCTTTTTTTTAATTGAAATTTTTCGCCGTTTTCATTATTAGTCTATGACAGACTAATAAAGCTTAATGTAAGAGTTATGAATAACTGTTGAGAATTCACAATAGTTGTAAAAATGGCACATTGGATAAAAAGCCTAAAACAAAAGAGCTTTCAGAAAACAGCCTTAAACAATTTGCCGCTATTTTTGTATTATATTATAAAAATTATATTTTTCTACCTCAGAATATGAAGGAACATATTTGTAAAGTTCTAATGTATTCCGAGCAGTAGCCTTGGTGTTTTATGTGTGTGTGTACAGTTGAAACATTGTAAATATCTTCTTAAAAATTTGCACTTATTATGATTTTCAAAGCTTTTCAACAAAGCAATAACAAATTATTCATTTTATTTCCTGTTATGAGAAGATAAAAATTATCTTTTTATTGTATTCAATTCAAATAAAATTTGTGTGCTTTATTTTAAATAGAAATGTAATTCTCCAAAAATTTTCGTAAATATTTGCAATTATTATGAATATCAACAAAGGATTAATAAATTCTACATTTTATTCTCTAAGAAAGATGGAATCTCCTTATTGTATCAAATTCAGTTAGAATTAAGGTAATGTGTATGAAATATAACTCATTTTTGTAAAAATTTGCACTTATTATAAGTTCCAGTAAAGCATAATAATCTAAAAAAATTAAAAAAGGGGGGGATAAAACAAGGGTGCGAAAGAGATAATTGCATAGGGGACTCAAGAGGTTCCAAATATGATTTAAAAATAAAAGAACATCTATTTCTATTTAGAAAACTTTTCTTTTAAGAAAGGAAACCTAAAGTTGTAATTTCAGATTCAATTTTAAAATATCATAGATGTTTCTGTTTAAGAATCGCAAATTTCTAACTTTCACGTTCGACATATAAATTTTTCGACAAGAGTTTTCTTTAACTTTTTGGCACAGAATTTTTGTTAAACATATTTTTCACAATTTTTTCCTTATTTTATGTGAATTTTGTTCAAATTGCGCGAAAAATATTACATTTAGTATTTTAATGTTGTTGGTGTCGTCGGCCATTACGGCAGAGGGGGTGCGATTGTTCTTGTTTTCAAGTGGCGCCATCTATGGCCGAGCATTCGACTTTTGTCTATTCCTGTTTATAATGCGGACCCATTCATTCATGCACAGATCGCAATTTTGACCTGAACTAGAGAACGATCAGTCTTTATTGCAGTACCTCCAGAGGTATCGATTTGGAGGACTTTGTGACCCGACAGATTTAACGTGCATCAGTCATCATTTACTACACTAGGAGATTGATGAAGAGATAAATTTAAATCGATTTAGTTTATTGAAAAAGTTCTTGTTACTTCAGAAGTTGAATTTCTGGGACTAAACAATGTCTTCAAGAGATGTTTGAAGAGAAGTCACTGCAAGTCTCAACAATAAGTAAAGGTATTAGGAAAGAGTTAGTAGGACATTGTTTCCATTTGTGTTGACTTACTTTTACAAGTCTTAATTTGTGCTGAGAACTACAAAAATATATTTATTGGGAAATCAACCTACGTGTTGTCTTTGAGAGAGCAGCTCCGTATATCCAAGATTTAGCGAAGAAAAAACAATCCCAGGCAATACTTAACAGTATTGAAATTTAAAATTTGGAAACTAAGTTCAATTGATTGGATGCAATGATTAGAAGAGAGCCGCGATGGCTAAAAATGTGAAGCATTCAATTTCCAATGAAGTAAACCGGGTTCGAATGCCGGCGATGGTTGATCGATACGAATCCGCGTCCGGCTTGCACCAACCACAGTGCAAACGAGAAATATCCTTAGTGGTAAACGGATCAATTTGAGACTGGTTGATTTTAGAGTCGATTTGCCGTCAGGCTAACCGTGAGAGGTTCTCGCGGTCTTCCTCTCCATGTAACGCAAAGGCGGGTTAATTCCATCAAAAAGTCCTCCACGAAAGCAAAATTTCTACCAATACTTGATCCAGGAGTTCCCTTGTCTTCTGGATTGGGTTCAAAATTACAAGGCTACGGAGTAGAACATTAGTAGTCGTAAACCCAAAAATTGGGTCGGCTGTTCAACGACGGTTATAAAATAAAATGAGTAGAAGTAAACGAAACACATTAATTAGTGATTAAATAAATAAATAAATAGCGATCATATTCTAATCTCGATAGTTTAGCACATAGCGATAAAATCACGTTCTTTTTAGGTCTGTAAAGGATTTTTTAAAATATCATCTGCACAAATTAATTAACATATTTAAAGTTAGAACTTCGAACTAATAAGATTACATTTTAGTACGTAAAAATCCTATAACTAAATCAAAAGTTTCCAAAGTGCACAAACTTGAACTACCACTTCTTTCATTTTTGAAAAAAAAAAAAGAACACAAAAAAGTTGCAAAGATTAAAAGTGCGCAAGTATGATATTAGAATCAATGACGATATGTTTTGCGCATGTTTCACTGACAATCAGTATAAAAACAGGGTTTAAAAGAGTGATAAAATCTTAATACAAATAAATAAAATAAGCTCAATTTCTATTGCTTACTCATTTAAGATATTTATTGTGGTCCTACTGCGGAATAGTGTCATGTTGTTCAATAATAAAACAATAATTTTTATTATTACAAACAATAAAATGATTTTATTGCCGACTCTTTTGACAATTCACAAGTTCAATTCAGATACAAGCATAAGAACATAAGTTATGTATAGTACAGTAAAATAGTTTCTAAAGCTCAATCCATTACAGTTACAGCCAAACACAATTAATATTATTTAGACTGAATTTATTGATATGTTATACAGATATTTATTAATTTAGTAAATGCTTGTAATGACTACATTTTCATTAATTTGTATGCAATACTATGATTCCTATAGATTACAGTATAGAATTGGTAATATTAAATCTATATTGTATTCTATAGACTTACTATTTTTAATTCATAAAATTTCATATTTTTTCGTTTAAATTTAATAACACAAAATCGAATAGATAAATAAAAATAACCAATTACACTTGAGGGAAAAAAGTTAAAGAAAATAAGCTAGCTAAATAGTTAAATAACTTAATGGAAGAATATGCTATAACCAGATGTAAATACTAGGGTTCCGTAATTACTACCCTTTAAACATTAGGGATAACAAATTAATATTTATAAGAGGAAAAAAAAATCTTTTCATAAAGATCAAGAAAATAATTTTTAAGGGTGACGAGATTAAAAACATCGAAACCAGTTTTACTGGTAGATGACAAAACAACGACTTCTATGTTTTTTCTGGCAATTAAACCAGTTTTGGCAGATTTGTTTCCTTCTTTGTAAATAATTTTAAGGATTTTAATAATGTTTTTCTATTTTTTCTAGTTTAAATATTGATTTGCAGTCCCTAATGTAATTGAATTTGTTATTTGAAAAAAAAAACAAAAAATTATAAAAGTAAATATTAAGGGCAGTTGAGGCGAAACACCTTGCATTTTCGTGTCATGCCATTCAAGAAAAAAAGTTTTGAATGGATTGGGAGTTAGGTAAACATTTAGATTTTCTAAAGCTGTTGTTTCTCAATTAACCAAAATGTCCCATTAAACTTTCTTCCACTAAGCTTTACAAATCCTCCAATTTTCGAAAAAATTTTATTCAATTGTATAAATAAATATAAACATGATGTTTTATTGAACAAAAGGTAAAATTGTTAAAAGCAATTTGAAATAATCAATTCCAAGGATAGAAATCAAAGAAAAATCTGTATTAAAAATTAGCTACATTAAAAACATAATTCATTTTTATCTTTTATCTGAGAAACTTTTATCTGAATTGTTCTTAACTAACGTCTCTAGTCATTTTTTTTTCTCTTTTAAACTTCTTTCAACACACTAAGTCCGTTGTGAAAAAACTATTTACAAGCAAAGAGACTTTGTTTATATTTTTATATACAAATTACATGAGTACATTACATATGAAAAATATACACTAAAAATAACATATTCACTGAAGCTTTTCAAATGGTCATTCCATTCTCATTACATGTAAAGGGGAAAAAAAATTTATTACATACAAACATTTTTTTTCTGCATTTAATTTTAAAGTATACATAAATATTCGATCGTTTAATCTTCCATTTTAAAGCAAGCAAAAACTTTACTTAGTTATTTTAGTTTAAAACAAATAAAAATTTTTAATTTTTTTCTTTTAATTTTTCATTATTTTGCGCTCAAAAAAAATTTTCTTTGTTTTTTCAGTTTAAAGCAAATGAAAATTCAATTTTTAATTAAAAAGCATACCTAAAATCTTTTTGCATTTTAACTACAGAGTACAGAACATACAAAAAAAAAGCTTATCTTTTAATTTTTGTTTCAAGATGTTTGTCTTTTAATTTTTTCATTTAATAATAGAAAAATATTACCCATTGATCTACTTGATTTTGTATTTATATAAAATACCAGCAACTAAAATATTTTTAATAAAATTTCAATAGTAATAATTTTTTTTGTCACACATTTTTGATCTAAAACTTTTAAATAAAAAAAAAATATGCCAATTCAAAAATTATAAATTCAAAGTAAGTTATCTAAAATTTATTCAATAATCAACAATTTGATATGTAGCACACCTACTGACTAAAATAAAAACATAGATTTCGTTTTCTAGCAAAATATTCAAAAGATTTTACAAACATGGTAAGCATGATATGATACAAATATATTAGCATAGACTCTTATAAAATATTTCTCATACATAACAAATAAAATCTATGAGAGTATTGCAAATGTAAAATTCAAGCCGAAAAGCACTAATATATTTTTTATTTTATCAAACTAAATAATTTTTTAACATCTTTGCACTTTAGTTTAACAGAAATTGACTGCAAACGAAATAAAATTAGAAACTATAGATTTATACAATGGTTGTTTAATATTTTGCGTAATTAATAAATCACATCTTCTTCTCTTTCTTTCATAAATTGCACGCAATAAATTAAAGAGCATTTTGAGATTCAGTCTCAACAAATTTAAAGACATTTTCATGATGAAAAATTAATTTTATTAGAGATAATTTGTATAATAACATGTATTGAACAACTCATATTGGTACAAGATTCATTTGCTTTGGATAAAAAAAATTTCATACAATTTGTATCAAATAAATTTGTAATTTTCTTTTATTTATCTTTTAAATCAACAACCGACTAGAACAGAAAACAAAGGCGAAAAAGTTACTTCTCAATTTGATATTAATATGGAATTCAAATCCCTTTTAAACAAATTAATGTACAATAATATCCTTGAAATACAATGATTTAAACTCTGCTTTGAAATTGATTCCGGTTATAAACAACATATCAACCTACACAGCAAAACAAAAACAAAAAATTGTATTTATATAATTCTTTCAAAATAAAAATCTTTAGTATACAATTTTTAGTCACATTAAATTGCACTTCTTTTAATACATAACAAATTTAAAGCTGTCTTGTACAATTAAAAAAAAAAAAAGCAAAATACACACAACACAATTTTTATATTAATTTCTCAATAACCTAACAGCACATTTACAACAGCCTTACGCAATAGTTCATTATCTTTTAAACTTGTACAATCTTTGGCGTTGATTAGTATATGGAACACACAATATTTTTACTTTCTTTAACGAGATTTAGAGATGGCAAATGATAATTAAAATCAATTTAGCTCCATTAATAAAAATTAGACCAAAAAATTACAAACGTATGGGCCTGTGAGTGCAATTTTTGAGCCAATTCTAAAAATAGGTAAATTTACCAGTCTAAAAAATTAACAATCCTTATTTTCACGAAAGTTATGTATTAAAAGCAACTATTATTATTACTATTAAAGAATCCATTATTTTCATATCAGATAAAAAAAAGAGACCTCCGTAGCAAAATCAATGAGTGCCATGAAGATTTCTTTTACTGAAGTGAAAATAACTTCCATAATTGAGGTTCCATCGTTCAAAACATATATTTTTGTAGGTCTTAACAGAATTTGTCAAATAAATCTGTAACAGAAGTTATTTGCATCCAAAGAGAAAAAAACACTTGGGACGCACAAACTTATCGAGTTTTGTAATTGGCTTCAAGACAAAATTATGTCTCAATAATAATAATCAATTGTAAATTAGCTAATACTAATATTCAAGATCTCATTGCATTTTGACAAAGAATATCTATTAAAAGAATCAAAATTATTTAACAAGAATTACAATCAGCCATTCATAATTTCGTTTCAAAATGAATACCATCAGATGGATGATTATGATAGTTAAGTCGTGAATCATCATTTGCTACTGCTTATAATTAAGACATCATTTTCGCCTTGAAGATTGGATATTGTAGTTAGGTCCTAATGCAATAACCATCTAGTAAAGCGTCCGTTAGTATTTTCGAATTGTAATTACCTAATTATTTTATTATTTGTATCTTACTTTAAAAATTAAATTTGGGAATAGAAACCAAATGGGGGTAAGAGATTATCTATTTTTCAGAATTACTACGAACAGCAATAAATGGCAACAAAATGCACGCACAGGCCAGACAATTGTTGAAGTGTTCTTAAAATGAACGAAAGCAAACTCAACATCCTGACTTCTCATTTGACACAATGACTTGAAAGTGATAGGGAAAAAAAAAACAGTCTTTGAAGTAACTAAATTATTCATTATCATACATGGGCCAAAATCCTCACTTCACCAGCAGATGCCGATGTATTTCCCAAGTCAGGCACCTCCCTGCCTGGTACTGACAGTATCACTGTGTCCCTGTTGAGCACCTGGGACGAGTCAGTAGTCTGGACGATGGTCACTGCATTGATGTCGTGGTGGTGAGGTTTCCAGCCACGACCCCAAGTGGAGGATAGACCTGTAGATGGAGGACTGTCATCACTAAGGCCGGCCACAACAGAGTTCTGTGACTCGCCACTAGGACTTGTGAAGTGTACCGGATCCTGCTGGTTGGCAGGCCTCGAATGACCAGAGTCTAGGAAGAGTGATTCGTGAGACAGGAAGCTGAGACTCAGCGAAGGATTGCGACTGTGACTAGTTGTGAGGACAGTTGGCTGAGGTTGTTGCAGAGGCTGCGTAGATACAGAGCATAGAGTCTCAGTACTCGGCCTCAGTACTCCCGCAGAGCTTGCCCGGGAACGGTAACTGGGTGGCCTACTGTATTCCCTCTCAGTGAGCGCAAGGGGAGGCCTGTAAAAATAATTTTCATTGTAAACTCAAGTATTTTTGCATCAAGTATTTTTGCAACGCAAACAGCATACAATTAAAAAAAAAAAAAAAAAACAAGTTTTAAAAAAATTTAGGGAATGTAAACCCTTTAAAATACATTTTAATGAAGCGAAGTAGATACAAGTGAGCGAAAAATATGACAAACTGAATAACGTTTTATCTAATGGTTGGATTTTCATATACCAAGACTCAATATTAATGGTTTGAGGACATAACTTTAAATATATAAAATAAACAAGGCAGGCGAAATTTTAAATTAGGAAAATAGACTCTAAAACGTTCTTTTTCTGACTACCCCCCCCCCTCC
>NC_092213.1:38507434-38608037 GCF_043381705.1 Parasteatoda tepidariorum
TAACTTTTTCAATGAATTCTGAGTCATCTTTGATTCTTTTCTTATGCACACTGAGCATTCACAAACTTGGCAGATATCTAAGCTATATTTTTAAATTTCATTTAATAAAATGTAAATAATATTATATTTTCTATTAGTTATTCAGTTTAACAAAGGTGTATAACACAAGCTGACTTCTCGCAACTGTAAAACTTCATCAACACAATAAATACCAATGTTATACGAAACTACTGTTTGTAGTTATTTGTGCTTCTAAGTCAGTAGCTATGCCAGCGCCAGCGCGATCGCCTCTGTGCAAAATTTGTAAGTACAAGAAATTCGTACTTTTTTTAAAATATCTTGCTAACAATGAAGAAATGTATCTTGAAAAAATGAACAGATGAAAGTATATGTAATAACAAAACAAACTGTAATAGGAGAATATTTAAAAAATTTTTCGGGGGGAGGGTAGCTTGTTAGAGGGTTGCACCCCCTTTTATATTATTTTGCCTGCGCCCTTGATTGCAGCCACGCAGTAATATAACTTTTTTAAACTTCAATCTATGCTTATCAAAGCCTTTTGAATCAATCTTGAGAGCTATCTACAATCGTGGTTATAGCGTGTTATTTTAAATCGAACTTTTTAATATGAATAATAAAGAGGCTAATTAACGATTTCTTTAGCGAAAGATAAAAAATAGTTATTCTTTATTTTTTGATTATTAAGCATTTTTCATCTTATGTCCTTCCATCACCATCTAGAATTTTAGGTTACATTTCTAATTTGTGTTTACATGATATTTTTTTGTATTTAACAAATTTTGAGGTTATAGTATTATTAGGCAGCACAATACCTTTCAAAAAGGTTAGAGAACAGAAGAGCGGCTTTATTAGATTAAAAGAAATAGCGATTGATAATTTTTAGATATTCTAATCATTT
The DNA here is from genome assembly GCF_043381705.1 of Parasteatoda tepidariorum. Lineage (NCBI taxonomy): Eukaryota > Metazoa > Arthropoda > Arachnida > Araneae > Theridiidae > Parasteatoda > Parasteatoda tepidariorum. The sequence continues at coordinate 38,508,354 of NC_092213.1, forward strand.
TTCCTTAAAACTTAAAGGAATAAAAGGAGGCGTTTTACGGTTTTGAGTAAGTAATTTTAAACTACTTTTTAAGTTTTCATATTTTTTAAAATCTAATTTCATTACAGTTTAAACTGATAAATGAATGATAACGCTAAAAAAATTATTTGAACGTTTATTGCATGACATTACTTATCATAAATCTAAAAAACAAGCAACAGTATACTTATTTAACTACCTATCAAAAACTTTTGATTGCAGAATTTTATTGGCATAATTTTATGACAAAAAAATTAATCAAGAATCTAAAGTACCGCATGATTTATATCTCAAATTGTGATTGGGTGGCGGTCTTGCCTTTTATATGGATCGAAAGATACTGCCAATTAGAGTAAATATCTATAGTGGTCCTTAGTGGTGAAATATAAGTGAATTGGTGGTCCTTAGTGGTAAAATAAAAATGAAATTGTGGTTCTTAGTGGTGAAATATAATTGAAATGGTGGTCCTTAGTGGTGAAATATAAATGAAATGGTGGTCCTTAGTGGTGAAATATAAATGAAATGTTGATCCTTAATGGTGAAATATACATAAAAAGGATTAAAATCATATTTAGAATCTACCCTTCCCGTCACCACACCTTCGACAGTTGCGTTCGATCAGTGTGAGGAAGGGCTTCTTTAACACGTGTGTCTCAATATTTAAAAAATAAATAAATAAATGAAAATTTACCAGCATAGGGATGGTGAGGTCTACCATAAGGCGGAACCCTTGGGACGAACCTCCTGTTTGGCTCCTGTTCTGAATTTTGCAGTCCTAGCATCGCCCTACACGATGGAGCATCGTGTGACGTCAGGCGCCATGCGATTCCACTCACTGTTATTAAAACAATACCAACACCTAGAAACAGAACAAAAAGAAATGTTAAGCGTTAATGAAAATGTTAAGCGTTTGAAATCTACTTTTTCAAAATATAATTATCAAAAAATTTGTTCAATGCAGAAATGCTCAATCACATTTTGTATTCAGGACTAAACGTTCATAAATTTCAAAAGCGAAAGAAGAAGAAGAAAAAAAATTTAAAATCATTTCAATCAAGCTTGTTTTAGGGTAAAGTTAATCCAAAATATTTTTACCAGTTTTATAACATAGGATTGTTTATTGACCGTCTAGTTGCTAAAGAAATTCTGAAGCAGTTAAACATGGGAGAAATAATTTTTACATTTGTAAGTTTTGTGGCAAAGCTTTTAAAATCTATCATAGATGTATTAATATGTTTAATAATTGTATTAGCATCTGTATTGCAAATTCAAATATTTATTCATTTCGTTATCTGAAACAATATTTAATTTTTTTTAAAGGATTTATATGAGGAAATCAAAACTATCTTTCTTTATTTGATGAAAAACCACGCAACTTTTATAAAATAAAAATTAAAAATACGTAAAATGGTTCGATACAGTCATTAAAAACGATGAATACTTCTTTTCTATGAAAATGACAAATCAGTCCCCGGTCCGAATCGAATCTTTGCAATTACCCGATGTATGATCAATAGTTTATTGTATAGTTTCATTGTATAGTTTAGCAATATAATCGTTTATGTGAATCAAATCGTGACTTATAATTATGGCGATATTTCGTTTTATATCTAAAGCTGAAATACGTTTAATTGTAACAATAGATAATTAAATGAGATTTTATCATAAAAAATCATATCCAACAAAATCTAACAATGAAAAAAAATGTAGAAAAAAATTAAGAGGAAGTAAATTAGAGATGTACTTAATGCACATCTTTTTTAGCCAGTCTTTAAACTTTTGAATTTAAAAATAATGCCCATAGACAACAAAGGCAGGAAAAAGGCTGTTTGCCGTAACACTTATATATGAGAAATCCCCTATTAATACCACCCCAATCGATTTTTCAGCTATTGATTTGCATCAAGTATGTAAATACTCATCGTGGAATTTTAGATAACAAAAACAGTTCCGCGAAGTGGCAACCTATTCTTTTGCCGCTTCACTAGCGTCATCTGTTGAACGAACCTAATTATCAGTTGAATCGTTTCCTCACTATTGATAGGTCTTTATTCTTCTTTTTTTGGAAGAACCCTTCGGGAAATTTCCTTTCAAGTTCTCTTGAAGTTTACACAGAGAATTAATAACTAAAGAGCAATATTTGAACGCGGATTTCGTACACTGAACTCATCACTCGAGTTAAATAAATTTTTTTTTCCTCTTCTTTTTTGACAAGCCACTTTATTCACATCAGTTTGTATCGCTTTAAGCTGTGATAATAATAAAAAAAATTCGTCTGCCAAATTAATTGAAATGCAAACGATTTATTTTTTCTATATTTTTTTTAAAGAAAAACTTTTTCATACAATACAACTTGAGGCTGTTCTTCTCTCTCTCTCTCTTCCCCCCCCCCTTCTCAATATTCGAGTTTAAGTGAAGTTTTAGTTAAAAAATTTATTTCCTACACAATTCTGACAGGAAACTTTTAAACTAAATAATAGTCAAGATAAAGATTATAGAAGAGCGCTATTTATGAGAAAAATATATCGCTTGATTCAATGATTACATTTAATATAATAGAGTTTCTAATAATAAAAAAATAGTGTTAAGTACGATATTTCTTAGAACATAAGTTAATATATTTTATAACTTATCTAACAGATGAATCAGGGTAATAAAAAGTTATATTATAATCAGCATGCAAAGTACTTAATAATAAAAGTTTTATTTACTGAATTCAATAATTTCATTTTAAAGTGGGCTGAATATATCAGAATGACATTTACATAAAATTGTATAAATTTAAAAATTAATACAGCTTAATATTGTATAAATCTGTATAATATTTAGCAATTTTTTTACAGACTTCAAAAATATTTCCAACAGTTAAAGGCCAGTTAAAATAAATTTACAATTGAATATCGTGATATTGATGATTTTTTTCCACATAAAAAAGACAAACAATAATTTTTATTCCCACTTTTTTACAATTTTTTTATTATTAATATATTTTCCTTCTTTGTGATATTAATTTAATTTTCATGTGCATATTTTTAATTCACTTTATTCTGGTTAACAAACGTAACTTTTTTTTAGCATTTTTTAGTGTTTATTACATTTAATCTTTTATTAATTAAAGTTTTTGCTGTTAAAAAAATTGTTTTATTTTTCAATTATTAAATAAAATATGTTTTGGTCTATTAATGACAAAAATTTGACAATTGATATCTGTTAATAGATTGATATATATTAACTGCTATATATTTATACTAGTTTTAATATTCCAGCATCTATATAATTTTGATAATGACTACTTAGATAAAACCAAATAATAAAAATCTTGTATTCTAAACTGTTTGACACGAACATATTTTCGATTATTAAACTAAAAAAAATTAAACTTTTCAATTTAAGTCTAACGCAGCTTTATAGAAGAAGATTCTATTATCCAATGCTATAATCAAAGCCCATCAAAGAACTGTTTACATACTGTAAAGTAGGTGTAGAATATATTAATAATTATCATCATCTCATGAATTAGACAGCTTAATTTTAAAACTAATCAAATTAAAGCTTAGAAACAAGTTAATATAATGTGACAGACTTTTACTGTTAAATATAGAGAACAAAATACAATAAGAGAAAAATGACACGATAAATTTGTTAAGTTTCCTTTTTAACAGAAACAGCAGATGCGTTCCTTCAAGATAATTCTACTTTCGGAGACATCTGTAATTTTTTAGTCGATTCGCAAACGATCTCAATTCAATTTACAAGCTGTTCACCAAAAGAAAAAGAATACGCACACATTTCTTTCCATTTTACAATATGTTCTAACTGTTACTTTTCTTCCCGCCTTTTTAGAACGTTTGCATCTGCATCCTGACGGAGGGTGCACAGCTGAGATGGATACATCTGCAAATAAACCATCTGTTGAAAATTTCGTTTTGGAACAGTTGATCAATACCATCGAATAAAAAAAAGCGCATATGTGTATAAAGTGCTATTGAGTGGGTGCTTTAAATTCAACAATGTGTGTTTTTAACTCGGCTTCCGCGTCGTGTGTAAGTACGTTACCAGAAGTTAACCTATTCCTTTATTCTTATTTTTTTATTTCGTTTCCCCTCAATAATATTGGCAAAACTACAGGGCTTGCAGTATCGTTATATTGAGAAAAACAGTATCTTCATAATTAACAATACAGTATGTCGATAATTAGGAAATAAGTAATTGCCCGTTACTTTAAATACCTTAAAAACTTTACACGTATAGAAATATATAAATAAAACTCAATAAATTTGATAACACTTGGCAAAGTGTAAACTTTTAAGTTAAACACTTCTCATTTTGAATTAGATACAAATTATTTAACACTTCCGCTTTATTTGCATCTGAGTTGATGGGGAAAATCTGGCACTCTCTTAGTGGAAAGATACTACGAATGCGAATATTTTGTTGCACAATTTATATAAAAACGAACTATCTTTGAAAATACTTTGTTTCTCCTGCGATAGTGATAAATAAAAGCTACCGTTGCTGTGGTTTTTATTATTTCCAAGATCGAAGATATCTCATTTTGTACAGAAAAATATCTTTTGTCTCATATTGAAAAATGTCCATTTCATATTTGAAAATATCCATCTTATAATAGAAAATATCTACTTGGAGTAAAAATTAATTAGAGTGACTTTTTTTTCCTCCTTAATGTGTGTAACTAATATATTTTATGGGTGGATATTTCGTTCTGAAAATTCTTGAAAAGAAAAATCTGATAATTGAAATTTGAATACAATTGTTAATAAATAAAAGATGACGGGGGTCAACCAGTCGGGATAACTGATTGTTACTTGAAACCCTTAGTTTATAGTGATATGGCATTATGTAATCGAGATATGTGGTTGGTAATAAGACAGGAACCTTAATGTGGCTGTAATTGGTACCAAAAATACCAGATATATGCACTCATTGGTACCAAAAATAATGAAGTTAGTTTTTTTTAATTTTTATTCTAACTTTTTTTATTCGGTTTATGTAGGGTTTGGTTGCAAAACTTTCCTCCTTTTTCAGTGTATGTTGTGAGTTTTAGAAGTGATTTTTATCATAATGTTCCATTTTTAACATGCCCGACGAGAATCAAAGCTAAAACTGGCGTCAAAGATTAATTACTTCACAACAAAAGATAATTTAAAAAAATTATCGAATATAACTACGAAGTTTTGGTGTAAAACAAAACATTAAAGCTCCTTACATAAAGTTTCCTTTGATTCAAAAGAAAACTTTCTAAATTAAATCAACGCTGTGTGTTTACTTTCTATTGAAATATCCACTTTGAATAAATGAAACGCAGACGGAAACCATTAACTATAATAAATGTTTGGAAAAAAAAGAATATGATAACAATGAATCAATAGCGAAACGGACAGAAAAAAAACAGTTGTCGAGTGTAATAATGTAATGTTCCGGTGCATGATTCGAATATTGTTATTTTTAATACAAGGGAGTGTTATACGTCCTTTTAATTACAATGTCAACAGAGCGTTCCGAAACGACCTACACACATAAAGAAACCGACAAGGTCACTAGCCGAGATACGTGGAACAGCTGATTCTACGGCGCTGCATTGTTTGTATCAACGTGCTGCCATCTCTTGGCAAACAAACACAAAATTAAACTTTTCATGCAATATTATTCTTCGCGTAAATTGTGAAGAGGTAATTTTAATGGCAACAAACCATATTGATTTTAGTTCTGTAAACATTACACAACAGTTAATTTAAATATTTATATTGATTTATGACAAAATATAATGTAATAAATTCCTTGACAGCACGAACATTATTACTTATTTTAAAAATATGTTCTATAAATTTGTTTTTAAATTAGTTGTTTCTTATTGAAGATTTACTTACTAGATATTATTTAATCTTTACGACACGCATAAGCAACGAGGAATTCATTTTATTCCTTAAGATAATCGAATAATCATCTTAATTTTTCCTTAATTTTAATACTAGAAATAAAAAGAAATAGTAATAAATAATAATAAAAAATATATTATGCCAATTTGATATTTTTTTCTTGCAAGTAAATCAAGTTTTCTTTCTCAGTACTATAGTTTAGTTTCATAGTACTACATTCTTTCTTAGTACTCAGTATATTTTACTTTAAAATTTTATTTTATGAATTGACGCAAGTCTAGTAAAAGTTATTATATATTTATTTATTTTCTTTTTAACTAACAAATATTTTCTAAGCAAGGAAAATAAATAAATCAGATGACCTTTGATTAAACGTCTCAACAAAAGCAAATGATACGATGAATAACTTATTTACTTAAGCATTAGTAATAAATTCATAAATATTTCGATTTTTTTTTCCATTCAAATCTACTATTGCTATAAAATGCTTGCTTTCAAATTAAAACTATTATGGATGTTTTATAATAGAACGAATTATTATATCTGTGATATTATTAATAGATTGCAATTATTTTTCGATACAACATAATCACTCATTACTTTAAATACTGAAAAAATAATACTGTGTTTCGATATTTTATCATTTCCTTTTCTTAATGTTTTTACAGCTAACTTTAACAGAAACGATTTGTTAGATTTCAAGAGCGTTTTTTCCCCTCAGGTTTAGAAAACAATGTGCACAATGTGCGTAAATCTTTTTTTTTTCCACGTTTAAATATTCTCGAATGTGTATAATTTTTGTATTTTCATTTTAGATAAGGTATTTCAAAGGGATGATTTTTTACGGAGGGAACACTACCTAGGAGAGATATTAAATTCTCACTTTTTATGCAGCGCAGTTAGCACAGAACAGAACAATATCGGTTGTCTACAGAGCTTGTGCAGAAAACACGCACATGAAAATGCAAAATCTTTCAATTATATTTTGAAATTAGCAATGTAGTTTTGTATAAAATATTAAAGTGGACTTTTTTTCTTCTTTTTTTTTCAAAAATACTAACTAAAGCTTACAAGAAAACTTGCATTAAAAGGATTTGTCGGTCTTACACTACTCATACATTTTATTTATTTAATAATCGCTCCGTAGACGCGTAAACAGCCCCAAAGTAACGCATCAACCAGCTTCTTGCTATATGTAAGTCGATCATCGTCCTAGATCTTATCACCAGTGCATAAGTATTGCTTGTACCTTGGCCAAAGCTTGTACCCATCACCACAAAAACTAGATCTGATTACTCATGAATCTAGAAAAACCATTTGTACTATAAATATTGGATTTCAAGTTAGCATTACTATAAATTTCAAAATAATTAGGATTTTGAAATTTATATATTACTCATATTTTTTGTTCATTTATTTATTCCAATCCATGTGAATATGTAAGGAGAATCAAACAAATCGTTTAGCCTCCTACGATCTGTAAGTCGATCCTTGCTCACCGTGTCATCATTCCAGATAATATCACCAGTGCAAAAGCATTGTCTATACGCATCACCATAAAAACTAAATAATAATACTAATGAATCTGGAAAAGCCGTTTGGAATGTAAATATCCGATTTCAAAACTCAATTCTTTTGTGTTTAAGGACTTAAAAACCTTTAAACCTAAACAAATCATACTAAATGACGTCATTTTAAGCGATGACGTACACAGAATAAGCACTGTAAAATGACTAGGCACCGGCGTCATGAAAATCAAGTGGACGTTCATGGGACCGCGACGAATTACCTAATTAATTCTCATACACTGGAAACAGTTGCCTGAGTTTCAGCCTTTTAGCGTGACCTACTGAAATAATTATGACAATAGGAGGTTACAACTCTGTCATGAGGAAAAAGTAATTTTTGCTTTGCTAGATTGAGTTTAACGTGTTTACAAATAGATAACGCATTTAAAAATGCCGATTTAATTAGAAGGAAAATAAAATGAAGTTTTTCTTTCCTGTAATTCATTTAATTCTAGAAAGATGCGCATTATATATATCGGTAAGCCTCTTCAACTTAGCAAATAAGATCCTGTTTCCGAATGATTGGAAGGCGGATATAAAATGCCAACATTTACAATTTAATTTCAGTTAATTAAAAATCAGCTTTTAAACAGGTCGAAATTAGTTTAATTAGAAGCAGATAGTGTAATGACTCATATTCGCGTATCACTAGCTATCTTGCAATGTTTAAAATTAAGATAGTATTAAGTCCAAACCTTCACTTTATATTAAAAATATCGCAGTTTTACCACATTTGTCAGTTTTAAATCTAAATAAACATCGCTTTAAATATTAACGTGTTCTGTTAGTTATAATATCTTATTTCAATCAAATAATACGAAAATCATATCACATCACTATTTTTTATTTTTAATAGGACATCTAGAATCTAAACTATATTTCATGTAATATATGCTTTGGATATATTGCAATATGGTGTCCGTTTCTAAATCACTATAAATTATTGCATCGTTGCTGAAACAAATCGATAACTTATGATTGTTTTGGTTAGGTAAGAAGTTGCTAGACAATCTAATCAGCTGAAAAGTACAACCTTTTATACGATCCTATAACATATGGCAGTTTAGTTAGCTAAGCAGTAAGACGATTAAGGTCTTGTTTCTATGGAGCCAGTCATTGATGGTCGGAAGATCTGCATCTTCTCTGATGCTCCATCCAACACCTTGCCAATTGGCATGGATGTGAAAAATGGCATTGGGGTCAGTATCCTCAAAAAATTTAAGTGACTTTCTCTGACTCATCAGATACACCTACAAAGGATTCCCTCCCATGGTGATATTATGGGTAATGAGATTGCTGAAAATCTGGCCAAGACCGGTGTGGGGGAGGCCCTGGCAACTTCGATGCCTCTCACATTTATGGAACTTTTTTCCATGGCTAAGATTAGTTTTAAAGACCCTTGGCGTGTCCCACCAGCACACTATTGGTTGTCCTACCAGCACACTACTGACTCTCTGGGACTTGTATTTAGCCGAGTAGATCAGATCTATCTCAATCGCTTTCTCAGTGGTCACTTAAGATCTTTAAGATATTCAAGTGATTCCAAGTGCTTTGATACCTGCACCACGTGCTACAAAGAACATACTAGGACATATCACGTTTTTTTTTAACGTTAACGCCTTTAACCACGTTAACGCCTTTTTTTTTTTTTTTTTAGTACGTCTCCTGACCACATCCTTGCTTGACTTGGGCTTACCGGACAAGATATAACGGGAAATCTTATGATGTTATTGGACTCTTTTTGGGTGCACAAAATCGAGGACCTGAATTAGTTCTCCTGATCTTGGGGATGTGCAACAACAGGCGATTTAGCTAAACAGCTATAAAACAATATAATTAGCTATATAGCAAAATTACAGTGTTTACAGCGATGCAATACCATATGACAATTTAGTTAGCTAAACAGTTATGAGACGATCTAATCAGTTATAAAGCAGAATTACAATCTTTGCAACGTTTCATTACATACGATAGTTTAGTTAGGTAAGCAGTTAGTTAAGTAGCTATAAGACAACATAATAAGCTATATAGATAAAATATAGTTAATCAGACAAAATATATTGGCCAAGTGCCGATGAGACAGTTTAGTCAGCTAATAACATGGTTCCTCCAAGGAATATAAAAAGGCTACAATTTAAGAGCCTTACACATGAGTAGTAAGCAAGAACTTTAAACTATATGTACCATCTTGGCGGGCAGAATTATCTGAGCATTAGAATAGATAAATAACTTAAACATTTTAAAAATTATTAAATCTTTCAAAAAATCACTAATTCGGCGACATTTCCCCTAACTAGATGATAAATAAGAGTAAGTTTATAAATATTAAAAATTAAAACCACAAACGCTTTTCATTTTTACAAAAACTGTGGCTTTTCTTCATATTGATATTTTACGCTATTTTTAGAATAAGCATAGAGAGCGCTGGTTATAGATAGCTAAACTTGATCTAAGAGTCATGAGTAGTAACTGTTGTTCACTTACAGCAGTTATGAAAATAGCACTTTGATCGCAAAAAATTGCCGTTTCATATGACGATGGAGCTTTCGAAAAAACAGCCTTTTAACGTTAAAATGTGGAAGAATACCGTCTTATTTACCGATTAGAAACTTGGTTCAACAGCTTAACAGATAATTACATAGCACAACATCATCACAATCAATCACATACGTATAAACTTAAGACATCGTTATCAGCTAAAAAGTTCTTATATGAATGAAGAAGACAAATATTTATTAAAATTCTAATCCCTTACAAACGAGAAAAAGCAGACGCTTGAGAAATGTTTCCCTCTTAGAATTATTTGTTTCCAAATACGAATAATCAGTAAAGACTTAAAAGTGCATATTAACAACAACAATTATTCATCAATCATTCCCTAGAAATGACTATTTCAACACAGATAAAAACAATTATTTTTAGCTTCTTATCGTACTGTTTAATTATAAGTATCCATTATATCACAACTCGTCTCGGTGTTTTGAATCTTTATTGGTGCGACAACTGCTTTATGAAGTATAACTTATGATTTTAATATTCAAATCACGATTTACACTATCGGGTATTTAGGCTTAAAGATCAACACTTAAAATTCTTTGTAACCTACCTTCTCCAAGATGGCTTTGAAAGATAACCTCCGAGTTACTCCATTTAAGAAGATTTTTTGCAGACAAATTAGCGGGCGTTACCCTTTTATAAAAGAGAGTTGGTCAACATTCCTGGCAAAATGCTGACAACAAAGGAAGCATAAATCGAAAAGACCATTTTTTCCTGCCGAGACAATAGACAATGCGCAGTCAGGGAAAGCACTTCTTTTGTAAAGAAGCTGCTATTGGAATATTTATTTATTGATCAGAGATGCAGAGAAACACAGTCTGTGAAAGCGATATTTTTTTTCTCTATATTATAGAACAGAAAAAATGCTGCCATTCTTTAAAAAGGGTACAACTGAAAAAAAAATAGAATTCTTATTTTTAACGTTTTAAATTAAAATGCATGTTTTCTAAATATTTCAATTGAAATACAAGTCTATTTTGTTAATCTTCACTTCGCAGCGAATGAAACTAGGAGTTTCGCCGCAGAGAACTTTTTTATTGGACAGTTATTAATATTATACTAAAATGTGGCAACAAAAAAAGCATAAATCGACGTTAATTAAAGATTAAATCCTAAATGTCACATTTGTAGATGTGTTACGAAAAGAGAATGTTTCAGATGGAAAAAATATAGTAAAGTAACCAAGGAAATATGGAATTTAATCTGTTTAGATAACTGTCTTTTTACATCTTAAATACATTTACATTAATTTCAGAATACTCAGTATTATAGGCGACAAAAAGAGAAGATGAAAAAAAAAAAAAGAACGTATTCTAAGAATACCGAATAGCAATAAACATTACAATGTAATCCACTACTTTCGTACCAGCTCTCCATAATGTAGGTGGTAGAGAAAGGAAAAGGTATATATTCAGATCATATTAAATATCGATAAACCATCGTTATTAACTGGATACTAATCCATCAATTTGTTCCGACTCCCAATAACATAGGAGCGAATTATTTCCTGATCATACCAAGTAGCTATACGCAAATATTACATCGTATTTAACTGGCCATACTAATCCCTTACTTTAGTACCAGTTCTCAATAATGCCAAACAATAATAGGGGATGGGGACTATATTTTCTGATCATAGCAAATCAAAGAACTGTTCCATCGTTAGTTATCAGATCAATAATAAGCGTAATAATCATGATCATTCATCTGATCAAAGAACTGTTCCATCTTTATCGTCAGATCAATAATGAGAGCAATGATCATGATCATCCATCGGATCATAGAACTGCTCCATCGTTATCTTCAGATCAATAATGAGAGCAATGATCATGATCATCCATCAGATCAAAGAACTGTTCCATCGTTGTCTTCAAATTAATAATGAGAGCAATGATCATGATCATCCATCGGATCATAGAACTGCTCCATCGTTATCTTCAGATCAATAATGAGAGCAATAATCATGATCATCCCTCAGATCATAGAACTGCTCCATCGTTATCTTCAGATCTATAATGAGAGTAATGATCATGATCATCCATCAGATCATAGAACTGCTCCACCGTTACCTTCAGATCTATAATGAGCGTAATAATCATGATCATGCATCTGATCAAAGAACTGTTCCATCGGTGTCTTCAAATCAATAATAAGAGCAATGATCATGATCATCTATCAGATCATAGAACTGCTCCATCGTCACCTTCAGATCTATAATGAGCGTAATAATCATGATCATACATCTGATCAAAGAACTGTTCCATCGTTGTCTTCAAATCAATAATAAGAGCAATGATCATGATCATCCATCAGATCATAGAACTGCTCCATCAGTATCTTCAGATCTATAATGAGCGTAATAATCATGGTCAAAGCTCATTGTTGATCCAGAGCATAATTTAATGAATTTCATAGTAAATTTCTTATATTAGTGAGAAAAAAATTTTTTCCTAATGGGTGGGGATAACGATTAAACAAGTGTTTCATCATTATTTTCTACACAATACACATCAGCAAAAAAAAAAAAAAAAAAAAAAAAAAAAAAAAACGCTTTGTTATAATTGTTCCCTTGAATTTTATAGCAAACACTAAGAAATAGATTTTCTGTAGAATAGTAAATGTCAAAAAGCTCTACAAGAGGAAACACAACTTTAACTATGTTTTAACGACATAAGATTCTAAGGTTTGTTTATTGGAACATTTGCTTGTACAGTGTTGATACGTAACAGTGTTGTTTGAAGATTTTTGCCAAGATAAATAAAGAAAAAGTTACAGTTTAAGAGCTTTATACTTAAAGCAAAGCTATAATTTTAAAACCTTGCCGAACTTTAAATGCCATTTGTCGTGAAATACAGAAGAAAAAGCATCTTGTCGTAAAGAATTATATGGGCCTTAAAACGGTCAAATAACTAACTTATAATTAAACTTTCATTAAAATCGCCAATTCAGTGAGAATTTTCCACTTAGATGAGAATTATCAAAATCAATAAATAATTCTCAAATTTTGCTAATATTCACGAATCCAGATAAGGCAGCGTTAAAGCAACTTCTTTTTAAATTACAAAAAAATTAAATCATAAACACTTTTTATTTTCACAAAATAGTGGCTTTTCTTCATATCGATATTTTGCGCCATTTTCGGAGTAAGGATAGAGCGTGCGGGCCAGCAGATTCGAGTGTTGCCAACTCTCAGATGCAAAATGGCATATTATTTCCGAAAACGTGTTATTCTTAACAGAGAAACATAGGTGCTTCGTGAACTTAAGAAACTATTTTTCCAATCGGTATCAAAAGCTATTACTCAGAGAAAGTAACAGCAGAAACATGCGACGTGTCCAAAATGCTGCTACAAAATCTATTCGTGAGCCAACGAAATTTTTAAATCGTCTGCTGATTTCTTCTCTTTCGCATGCTTTCACTTTCTCAATAGGAGAGGTATGCTAATTCCATTAACACAACTACAATTCTGAGATTCTGCGTCTGCAAAATCTGCTTAAATAAACATTGCATAATCCTAGATGCACATGTACTTATCATTTACATAGAATGTCTTTTGTCTTTCTCTCAAGATGAACTAAAATGAAGCGAGGAAATATGTGCTCAATTTTTGCGCGTGACCCCGTCACACATAAGAACTTCACGCTTATGTTATAAATCTTGGAAATTTATGCAGACAGCGATTGGAGACTACAATGCCATAAATCGATACCGAGTTGGACTGCAGAATTAATGTGTGAAAATTACTTACTTTATTCAATCTATAAAGCAAGAAGAAAAAAGTAGAAGGTAATTTTATAAATTAAGTTAGAGCCGGTGAAAAATAGGAATTAACTGTAAGTATTAGTGGCATAAATAGATTTTATTTTAATTTATATTAATTCGTATATTTTAATTTAAATTAATGATGACTTTTGCGAGGGAAAGGTGGAATTTTGAAAAGGTTCTAAATTGAAACATCGTATATACTTTCCGACTTACAACATTGAAATGAAATTTATCTCAACACGAGAAAATAACTCACTATCTTATAATAATTACATTCAAAGTTTAGTTAAGGATTATTATAATTCTTAAATTTATTTTTTATTTCATAACTGGCGCTGAACAGCAAACATAATTCTGAGTTAACGACTATTAATGTTCAACTTGCAATGAATTTACGACAAATGAATTCTAACCTGTCCGTCTACCACTGAGAATATTTTACGTCAGCACTGTGGTCGGTGCGAGTCAGAAGCAGAATTTGTATACACTAGCCATAGATGGGCTTCGAACCTGGGCTCCCGCGGCTCCGTAAAGCAGATTAAAATATTTGATAAATGAAAAACAATTTTTATTGTAATTCATATAAGAGTTATTTTATTTATTTAATTATTTTCTTTCCTAGAGTACATGCTCTCAAAACCTCGTGTGCCCCAATGCCATGGGGGTTGCAGGGATATAATTTACAACACTGTAAGATAACATTAAAGGTTTTGATGTTATTTATTTTTGTTGTTATTTCAATGCGTTTAAAAATAAATTAGAGCGATTGTTCTTAAAGCGACAGAATCAGTAAACTTAAAATTCCTATTTCTTTTTAGATATATGTTTAAATTTTTTGTTTTAAAAGTAATAGGGACATAAATTTTTTGTTTTAAAAGTACAAAGGATATTAATTTTTTGCTTCAGAAGTAATAAGGATATAAATTTACTGCGATTAAGATTGTTTTTTAAAAAAAAAATGGGTTTTAATTAGACTAAAGACATACAGATCCTTTTTTAAAATAGTTTAATTCCTTCTTTTAAAATAATTAAATACAGACTTATACGAATAATAACAGTGGGTAGCACATTTTTTGTTGCTTTTATACAAATCTTGCCTAATTTGAGTGTGCTGAAATTAGTTTTACTCCTAAAGCTACAGATTATGATTTAATGACATTTTTAGCCTACTTTTTTTATTTTATCGAAACGTACAAATTTAAAAACGTTCTATAGAACAGGGGGTAGCGTAAATTTCACAGCAAACTTTTGGGGGAGTTAGGCATCAGGATTAACATCGCATAGAACATATGTTCGGAAATGTTACCGTGTACGCCTAGGGTCGTTTCCCTATGAGAAGCAAGCGAAGAAACAGTTGATAATAGGGGAAACGCACCAAGTGGCGTATGACGACATTTTCGGACATGAGTTTCTATGAGGCAATTTTAATTCTGATGGTGTGCCTAAATTCCCTAGAAGTTTGTCGTAATATTTACGAAATGTCATTTAAAAAAAGTAGCTTGAAGAAAGAAACCGATTGCAGATTTAAAATCTGCGATGTGATAATATTCAAAATCCGTTTTAAAAAAAAATCTCAAGCAACAGAGAAAAAAAAATGTTCCCCAGTGCAATTCGTGGGAGTTCTCACTCGAATTCAAAGGGGCTAAATTTTTGAAAGACATAAATTAATTTACTAAAACGAATTGTGGGATTCTTGTTCTGATTTAAGAGTGTTTCACCTCTTAGTGTTTAAAATTTGGGAACTAAAAAACTAATAGCTAACGCATGAAACTCGCAGAACTTACAATTGTACCGAAAGAAAACAATTTAACACGGATAAGGCATTATTTACATTTTCTCACGGGCGTTTTTTTCCTTAATGTTCAGAATTTTCGCTAAAGGAAAAGATAATGATTAAATCACGACTACGTCTTCTTCATTAACGCCCAAACCGGACCTGTGAAAGTCACTTAAACTATCATGTCCGAATTCACCTTCTTTTTCACTTCATGTGTATTTTCTTTTTATGGTGCATTAATAAAACTTATAACCAAATCAAGGAAAAAATTATAAATTTATCATACGATATAGCGACAAGTATATAGAAAAACAATATGAGAATAAATTTAACTAATTACACACAGAGGAAAAAGTTCTTGTAAAATTATGGTAATAACATTTCTGGTAAAAAATAAAAAAACTATAATTTTAGTTGTTAATAAAAACAAAATATAAGGTACTATTTAAACCATTCAATTTTTAATTTTTTGGTTCATATGATAACGGTTAGCCGGAAATTCTACTTTTCAAAATTCTTAGTACCAAACTTAGTTCTTAATTGGTATTCTTAGTACCAGACATTTATTAAAAAATAAAAAACTGAAAACTAAAATTAACCGAATAAATGGTTTTTATGCCATGCTCTACGCTACGGTATCAAGATAAAATAACTAAATTTTACGACATTTACCAAATTTTATAAAATAATATTTTATTGTTAATTTTGCCAAAATCATAACCAAAGAGCTTCGGTAAAAATTACCCTGCTTTTTGGCGTTCCCATAGAGCCAGAAGCATGGTCAATTGTACTAGATTCGACCAAACTTTTTTTCGCAGTGTCAAGAGTTTTTACACAATATTAAAAATAAGTGTATGTAAAGAAGCACAGTTGGGCACAAAAAAGCCCTAACTGGTTTATTAGATAAAAAATGCATACATAAGTACATGTCATAAGAAGTGTTTTTTATACACAAAAACTTTCGCAACTTTTGTACTCAATGTTTCATTGACTTGTGTTTAGTTTCATTCGATAAGACGGGGAAAAAAATACAAAGGAAACAATGTATTACTTGTTTGGTGGATAGCAATATCAGATGCGTAAATAGGTACAAGTACAAATTTGTAGTTTTTGTACATCTACATTGTTAATTTGTACATTTTGTACTCAGATATTTTGTGGAAAGTGTACAGAGAGGATTAGGTAAGTTTTTAGGTATCATTTTTTAACGAAGAACGAACCTATTTTCTATAATTATTAAACTAATTATAAAATAAACGTAAATACTTAAGGATAAATTAAAATAAAACTATTATTATTGAAATATGGCACTAAAATAAAAAATACATAATACTTTTAATGCAACTATCTGCTTATCATTAAGAAACCCAAAATGATTGAGATGTAAAAATTGGTGAGTGACGCGAGCAGGTGACATACATTGTCCCAAGTGACATATATATTGATTAAAATCGTTAACAGCAGGCACAAAATATCAAATTTAGTCATTATTTTAAATAGATATAATTTAAAATCGTCAAAAAGCATTTCAAAATAAGACATCAAAAATTTTCGGAGGTCGTCATTTTGAGCGTCCGCTATTATTGTTATGGGTTAAATCTGAGAAGGACTCCCATTCAAAATTGAAGCTTCATATGTGTGGTACATTTGTACCAAATTTTATGCTTCAGTCATTAAAAAAAAGGTGCGATTCATTCATATATTTCATTAATTTGCCGGGCGATAAATATCTATTGATGCTGGGATTTAAGTCAAAGCACACTGCTTTTTTTAAAGACAAAATCGTCTGTAACAAAAAGAAATAAAACTAACATGTACCACCCCTCTTTCTTGCAGGCGTTTTTCATACATAGACCACTTATTGTGGCCGGTCATTAATGGGTTTAAATAACATGAACTCTAACTGAAAAGAACATACTGAAATCACATCCATAAGTACATAAAAACATTTGAATTGAAAAGAGAAAAGAATTTTTGTCTCGATAAGACTAACGATCGACTGTTTTGTCAACATTCTTATTTATGTTCTCTCCTGAATCTGGCAATAGAGCCAATCATTGCGGCCTGAATCCAATTTTAGTGTTTTCCAAAGAAAAAAAAACATTAATAAGAAACAAGAACAACCTGGACTTATTTACTGGAGGTCTTTCTTGCTGTGTGAAAAATAGGTAGTGTGTGTATATATATATANTGATACTTATATATATTAAAGTAAGAAAAGACAAAAAATGGTGGAAAGCCTGATAAATAATAGAAAAGAAAATCATTTCGAGCAAAGCTATTGGGTGATATCCGAAATCTGGGCACGGCAGTTTTTATTTTTTATTTGTTTAGTTTTTGTGGGACAAAGAGCGGGCAAAGATTTCTCGGTTTTTATTTATATTCTTGAAGGAACTTCCGCAATTTTTTTTTTCTTTTGCCCGGAATTTTTTTTTTCTCTTACGATTTTTACGGGGAAAAAGTTCTTCTCAAAGAAAAGCTCTTGTTTTTCGAAAGGCAATAGAAGGACTAGTATTAGAATGGAATTTTTTTAAAAATAGATTTAAGTTCTACAAAGGCACAAGAATTTTACAATTCGATGAAATATATAGTAAATTGGCAGTTCCTTTACTGTGCTTAGGACTATTAAGTAGTGCATACACAAACACTAACCTATTTTTCTAAAAGGATAACTAAAAATAGTAATCTTAACATTGCAAAGATGTTTGATAAAAATGATATCAAAAAAATATAAGAAATAATTTTAAATATAGTTCAAAAAAATGGAAATTGAACCGCGTGAAAATATCAACAGTTACAGAAAAATTTCAAAACCAAAAGTTAGAATAAATACTGAAAAGAAAAGCAAAATATTCCTCAAAAAATTTCAATTAATAAGTTAAACTATAAACAGACATTAAAAATAAGTTGTTTTTTTTAACAATTTTAAAACAGATTTAAAAAAATTAGATTTAGACAAGAGCGTTTTGCAGCATTTTCTATTTTAAAAATTTTGTTAATAGTATAGCAAAATAAGAGAAATTCTAATATTTAAAAACCAGTAATAACCGAAGCAATTCTTCTCGAAATACTTCAATGTATTCAAGTATGTAGCTACTTTAATTTGAATCACAAATATATGCTTTTTGCATTAAACTTGCTGATTATTTTCAATAATTATGTGAAAAATTTGCATCATAACTAAACTATTTTTGTTGTATTACTTATAAAAAAGGGAACTTTATTTTTTATTATATTTCCAGGTAAACAACTTAATTATATTAAAATTATTCCTCCAGGAGCGTTTGTACTTAAAATCCAATTATGATATTAAATATAATATGATTACCGTGCCTAAAACTTCATTGATTAAAAACATAAAATTCATAATCATTTATTAAACTTATGGATTTTATCTTTTGTTGAATTTAAATAAACAACCAATTGAGTTATTCAAAAGATGCTTTGTTATTAACATAGGTTTAAAAATCTATCGAAACCATTTAAATGTCTAATCAAACAAAGAATTTAAATTGATGAGAAAAACCGCCAAACGATGAGACTCCATTTATTTCTTTAGTATTAAAACCTTAGTGGAACATAATGGAATTTAGCGAACAAAATCTGTCAGTTTAGTGAGCCGTGATGAATGTAAGATTTATAATAAATGATAAAAAAAAATAAAAGTAAAAGTGAATTACTTAGCCCGCGAATTTCCTTCATGATGAACGACCATACCATAAAAGGAATTACAAAAAAGAATATTCTAACAAAAATTGGCAAGAAAAAAATTAATAACGACTTTAAGACCGCATTAAGTAAAATGAAATATTTTTCTTTAATCTTCGTTTTGCGAGTAGATAATAACTTTTGTGACAACTATTTTTGAAATTAGAATAAATTAGTCATTTAGAAGTACCCGATGGCAACGATAAATTAAAATAGTTTGCGCCGAGTCTTCCTTCAATTTAAAGTCAAACTTTTTGTTTATTGTACGCTTATTTTTCTTTTAAAAAAAGAAGATGAAAATCAAAGAAATGTAAAACTAACATATTAATTAGGATTTAGTTTATTGCGAATATTTATTGCTTATTGTAATCGCAAATATTTATCGTTTATTGCGATCGCAAATATTTGTTTAATAATATAGTTTATCGTTACAAATGCATAATTATCCCTTGTTACTAATTATTGACAAATAATATAATTTTGAGGATTTCTTCATGAATCAAAAAAAATATTAGTTATTTAATTTCGACATAATTGATACGAGCTTTAATTACAAAAAAAAAGGAAGTTAACGGGGTTGTATGTTTATTTAGTATCATTTCATTGAAAAAGGCTCAAATCAGAAATAAATATCGAATTCCAATTATATAAAAGAATAAAAACAAGCAAAAATTTCTAAATTTTACTCGCATATAATTCAAACAAATTATATTGTTAAACCAATTAGAAAAATAAATAATTAAAAAAAATTATACAAAAGAATGATTTAGTACATTCTAATATTCTCTACTGAAAATATTAATCTATTTAATACTGCGTAAAGAATGCAATGTGAAATTGAAGCCTTTTTACATTGCATTGGGGAAAAAATTACCTTAAAAAGACAATAAATATAAGAAGCAACTTTAAATTTATAAATATTCAACGAAGATAAGGAAGGTAAAATTTTTTTAACGAGAATGAGAACTAAAAATAGTAATAATAGTTAATTAGTAAGTAGAACATAGCTGACGACTAAAACATAAATAAATTCCACTTATTATGTTGATAAAGTAAAGAAAGTAAAAATACAAAACGGAATAAAAGGAGATAGATTAATAAACTCAGAGAAACATAAAAAAAAATTTAAAAATAAATAAGAAAATAAAGAATAATTTAGTGTTTCTGCCGTAGAAAATAAAGGAATTTTTTTTTTATTTATTTATTTTTTTAAATTTAAAATCATAAGTAATAAGAACAACAATAGTAACATAGAATAATAGAAAGACACATAGAATATTTATATGTAAAAAGAAAACACACCAGTAACCAAAAGTGACATCATCAGTAGCATCGCCAGAAACTAAAGCCATCAATATCAACACCGTTAATGACACAAATAATACTATTAATAAGTCATCAAAGTAATGAAAATCTTAAACACAGTGTGGAAAATATAGATGTAAAAAGAAATGTTTGCAAGGCGAAACATAATTTTAAGGAATAGAAGTTATTAAACTTGTTGCCAGAATTATTGCCTTTACTTCAAAAGAAAATAAAAAATTTCGAAATAAAACCTTGAGCTGTGTATGTTTCCACAAATAATGATTTGACGTAACAGTTCTGTGTGAAAAATAGACAAATTTGCTGCTTCGTCAAGGTCGTAACATTAAACATTCATACTTAAGGGTAAGTACTTTTCATCCATTTAAGTACAATGTAACAGTTGGAACTGGCTTTGTTTCGTAAGATTCTCTTTGTTTGTCTTAATGGCTGGAGAAAAATTCAAACGATAATAAAAGAATATTTATGTAAACCGAGGACAATGTTAAGATTTACACAAAACCAGCTAAGAGATGAATTTAGTTAAATATTTCATTAATATTTGCTTAGTTCGTTTCCTAATTGTTTGCTGGGTACATTATTTTAGAATAATTATCTTTATGTACTTATTTTCTTTTCAAACCCCTTTTCATAATTAGCGGATATGAAATGAAGCAATAAGTTTTCTCTCAGAATCGTTTGCTCGATGAAATGTTTCCAATGGGTCCATTTACTTTGAATGAGAATTTTTTACAGCTGTTCAAAGGCGTTTCATAGATGTGGCAACTATTTAGTTTTATTTCGTGTTCAGTCAACCATTTAATTAATATAGTTAAATGTAATTTTATTCAATTTCAGAACCAAGGAAAATTTTATAGTGGATTTTATTTAAATATCTAATCGAGCAATTTTAAAAATATGTATTTGTGTTAGTGCTACATAAATTCAAAAATATAAATGTTACTTTATCCAATTAGCCAGCACAGGTAAATTCAGCTATTTAATTAATTAATTTATAAAAAAAAATATTTATTCAAATAAAAAAATTTTAAAAATTAAATAAAAATTTTATTATTTTTGTTTTGCGACTTTATCGTATGCACCGGCAAAATGCATTAATACCAAATAAATAAGTGATTTTTCAAAAATCAATTAATAAAATCGAGCGAGTTTAATAAAAAGTTTGAAATTACCAAGCTAAGTGATAGATAAAGAATAAATTTAAAAAAAAAAAACAATGTAACGAGCAAAAGCTAATACCGTTTGACTAACTTTCACCCACTATGAGAAAAGTTGCTTTCTTATGAGAAAAATGCTTTTAATGTTTAAAAAATGAAATTTTAAAGTCTAGGCATATTGCGAAACCTCTCAATCGAAATAGGTTCTGGAAATGTTTCGCAACGATTGTCGGGCTTATCTCTCACGGAATTCAAAAATGTTTACAAAAGTTTGTATTTATTCGCAAGAAGTATTTACATTTTCGTTTAATTCTAATCTTTTCGCGGAAATAAGTTTGCAATTTAAAAGTTACCTAACTATCACTTATATTTTATATCCTGTCAACTGCATATTTTTATAACATTTAACTTCAATGCAACTAGTACGAAAAAAATAATAATTTGTTTTGGTACGCAATATATTTATCAATACGAGATAGTAGGGGCGAGTGGGGTCAATTGTAAAATTTTTTACTTAACTATTTTTAACTAACAAAAAATCCAATAAATTATTAGTATTAATTGACAGACGAGTAAAGTAGACTATCCTCTACTAGAAAAAAAAATAAATACCTTATTTTAAATGTCATTATATTAGTTATTAACAATTTTTGACAGTCGTGCACTTGTTACAATTGTCCCCACTTACGGGGTCAATTGTAACAGATCATAAATTCAACTAAAACATAGTTAATTATACATATTATCATAGTTGTGATATTTTTTTAATTGATCGAAATAGTAGTGATATTTTAGGAGTAAAAATAATAATGAGCAGAGACCTACAGGGTTAAACTTTTAACTTTAAGGGGTTAAAAATTTTAATTTATGCTGTGAAAGGAGACAAATAAAATAATGCACATGCAACATAATATAAATGACATAGGAAACTATCGGTGGTTCTTAAAGAGTTAAGTAATGGTTTGTAAACATAAGATTATTTATTTTCAGCTGTTCAGTCGTCCCCAAGACGCCATTTCAGCTTCATTTGTTAAAAACAATGGTAGTTAATTAACAAAACTAATTTTTTTATTGAAATGTTAATTAAGCTGTCCACTTACATATTCGGTTAATAATTTTTATTTGTTTAAACAAAATTACTTTGTCACAATATAATATTCTAATACCAAAAAAAGTACTTACGTAGGGTGAAAATATCTTTTGTGATGTAACTCTTTCAAAAGTACATAAAAATGGTTGCCAGCAGGGGTAGGGGTGTACATGTAGATTTATTATATACACCTTGTGAGCAACCAAATCCAGAACCCGACACTCGAAATTTTTGCTCTGTTACAATCGTACCCTGTTACAATTGACCCCACTCTCCCCTACTTTTCTTTTTTATACCATGTTGCACTCACTGTTCTTTCTGGTGTTGTAGTAAATTTTTTTCTTTTTCAAAATTAAACAAATTGTAAATTAATAACTGTGAAAACTGAATAATTTAACACAAAGTTTTTCAGTAAACAGAAATACAATAGTTATTAATACAAAAAGATACTTTGTTTTGATACATCGTTCATGGGCTGCAATAGCGGCACAACTTAAAAAATCATGTTTTGAGATAAGTGGGTTTGAAACTTTCATTGCTAAGGAAAATGCATAAGAAATGCTTTAGTTTGCTTAAACGAAGATTACCTTAAGCGCTCCCGCAACATAATCATTGTATTTGATGTTAGTAGAAAAAAATTATATTAATTGATTCAGCGAAGGTTGTCGATCAATTATTTTATATATAAAAAAAAATAAAAAAAATATTATGCAAGATCACTGACTTTAAATTACTTATTGTGTTTTCCACCCGAACCTAATTTTAAATACACCATAAGAAACAGTTTTATTTAATTATTAATTAAATTTAATCGCAATAAATTAAAACCCGATGCACATTGGTTATTAGAATTTAGTTAGTTCAATAACTTATATTACTGATAAGTTACATAAATATAATACGTTTATGAATATTAATATATAATTATGTATAATGCATAGTACTATATTAATCTAAATTGTAATAAAAAATAAATATTTTTATAAAAATTCAGTTCTGCTTACATGGTTATAGTTTCTAATAAATAGCAAATGTAAATGAAAAAAAAAATTATGTTTTATAATCACATCGAATTAGACAATAGTAAAGTTCATATAAAGCTTATTTTTTTAATCAATTTTACTCAAAAATTTTTGGAAATGGATGCTGCGTGCTTGCCTGCCTATAGCTGCTGGTGAATATAGTAGTAATCATAATTTTTTGGAATTCCTCCTGAACAGAGAAAACATAAATAAAAGCTTAATTAAGTTTCTAATTAACTATCTTACTTTAGTTTAGTTTCTAAATAAGTAGGATCATATTTCTTACTTTAGGGAAAAAGAAAAACAAAAACTAAAGTGAATAATTAAAAAAAAAAAAAAATAGTATTAAAAAATTTTCGGAAAAAATTTACACACATAACATGGTGATTGAATATACGTAAGTAATGTGTAGTTAAATAAATATATCTTTAGAAGTACATTAAGGTTAGTTAAGTAACTAAATAAAATTCTTTTGAAAGACTTAACAAAAGCAAAAATAAAAACAATGAAAATTTGAAATGAAAGATTAAAAAAATACAATGTTATGTAATTGGTATTATAAAGAATTAGTATAACTTTCTTTTACAACTATAAATGAAATTGATGTCGATATTGTGCCACACACCCTTTTTTTCACAGCCTATTATAAACCCCTTGTCGAATGACCTAACTCGCGTGTGTTTCCTTCCTGTAGCCTCTAACTTCCTGCGCGCGCCAAACTAACTGAAAGGGAAAAGGCTCAAGGTTTTGACATTCTGACGACAACCGTAACGGAAACGGGTGCAATATTGTATTCACTGCCGGGGACTCTCTTTGTTAGGCAATGACGATTGTCGACTGTCATTTCACTCTTTGTTGCAGACGATTCCCTTTTCAGCCACTTTCACAAATGATTTTCATTTCGTGATATCTTAGTATCGTCTGTTGGCAACATCTGTTGTAGATTGAAAAGTTTAGAATGTGTCGAACATTGAAGATGAAAATATAAGGACAAAAGGAAAATATTCCAACATTCTGAAAACCTTTGACACACCCTAAAATATAGTGCCCCTTTTTGTTGTCAACTCCATTTAGATTTCATTTAATTTTGCATACTGTATTGATTCATGTAATCTAAAATTTGTATTAAATGTAAATATTTAATACAAGTTTTAGTTATTGAAATTTGTTGTAAAGTTTTTAAATTCCTTAAAATATTTTTAATAATTGATGTTATTATCAGGAATTAGTAGAATAGAAGACAGAAATTTGAATTTAAAACTAAAAACAATAAATAGTAATAATAATAGGGAACAAAAAGGCAAAATTATTTTGTAAAATAAAATAAATGGTACGTAGATCATTTCAAAAAATCTCTGAAAGACTGGACTAGTATAATAAAATTAAACCTCGTTTATGAAATTGCTGCATGGTTAAATTTGTGAAATGTAAGTTTTTATTTTTCTTCAAATGGCAAGCACTGAACTAGTGAAAACGTATATTTCTAACCTTTAATGTATGCCATGTCGGCCTTCAATCCAATATCTATAGAGTGCCAAATGCTCGTACGACAATTTATGAAATGCAATGAGAGGTTAAGAATTATTAATTATATGTTTTGCCATTTGTAAAGAATGCCTAAGCAATGTATGAAATATTAATCATTTCATGCTTTACCGGAAGTTTTTAATCATTCTATACAATGCCAGACTCCATACATGGACTGAAACATTAATGGGTTCAAGTTTTAAACAAAAGACAGTGGATTACAACATGGCCTTAAATCTCCCCTTAATATTCAAATTTGAACAGGTAATATCTATGCATTAATATAGTAATATCCATGGCTCTAGAGCAAAATGATTTTGAGGGGATTTTCTTAAAATAATGAAATATTAAAATTGAATTAAGTAAAAAATTTCGAAAAACGAACCTTTCACAAAAATTCTATCCGACGTCCGATCTATAGGAAATAAAATAATAATAATCCATCGGAAATTACACTAAAGAATTTAATCAAAAAATTAATATAATGTATTGTAACTGGGATTCAATTTCATAAAATAAATCATTCAGGTACTTATACAAAATACTTAAAGTATATACTGACCAGAACATTTGGGATTATCATGGTTTTGCAATTACATGATGGAGACAATAATGAATCTTTTGCATCGATATCACTGTTATATGAACTTATTACAAAACAAATTATTAAATAAATAATAAGTTTCACACTTTTTTCAATTAAAAGCATAGAATTTATTATAGTTTATCAAAGCAATTTATCATATAAAAAAAAAAATTAATAGTGCTTTAAAATATCAAGACCAAAGGAAATTTAAATAACATATGTTCAAAGACAAAAAATAAATACGAAAAACATCTATTGATTTCAAATAAATGGATGTGTTTTGAAAATATTATTAACAGCAGAAAAAAAAAAGTTTCATTCATAAATATGTAGGTACTTCAAAATTATAAAACTTAATAATAATTTTGAATAAAAATGTTACACTAGAAAATTTTACAGCCTCTGACAAAAATAGAAAATAACTAGCTTTCAAAATTTTTTTAAACGAATATCAAAACATCTTTCTTAAAACCTACTTAATATTTAAGAATAAATTGTTTACGATTTCGTAATTTTTTAAAATTTCTTTTTAAGCAAAACGTTAAAGATGCTAGTCACTTAGCTTAAAATACATAACAAAGTTATAAAAATATCTTCGAACATTTAAAATAACATAAATAAATCCATACTTCGTGGCATAGCTAGCCAAAAGCAGAATAAAGAACAAGGAATATCCATTTCTTTCTTAAGTTCAGAACAAAAAGAATAAAATAAATTTTTTGAACGGAGCACAGAAGAACCATTCTAAAATTTTGAAGCAAACAAAATATCATCCCTTTACTATTTCCTAAGCTTTTTCTTTCTATCGTTCGTATTTCTTATTTTATTTATATACGTGAGTTTATTTTGATTTTTTTTTTCTTCTTTCAGACGATAAAATGAGCGAGCAGAAAGAATTTCTGAACAGGGGAATTCAGAAAACGTAAGGAGAAAGAAATGTATACAAATCATTGGGGAATATCTTAATTGAATAAAAAAGTTGATGATTCAATTTATGTATTAGAGTATAAATATAGTTTAACAAAATATTTGTTATGGTAAAATGAGAATAATCCGAAAATCTTTTTAAAATTGATTTGAAAAGTACAATATTTTATTTGTTTAGTAATACATTTACTTCTCATCGAAAACGTTAAAATATTGTTGTATGTTTCTATTTAATTTATATATATATATATATATATATATATATATTTAAANATATATATATATATACACTTTTTACCCCAAATAAAAACCATATTTTCAAATAGTTTTTTTTTATTCTATTTATATACAGAGTTTTTAAATCCCCACCCTTAACTTATATTTTTAAAATTCTTGTCAAAAATTTAGTTCAAAAATTAAGAATTGTCAATTTTAGCGAGGAATAAACAAAATTTCTCAAGGAAACACTATTGAGCATGCATATTAAGGGTTACAAATTAAAATTTATGCTAAGAAAAAACTAAAACGCTATCGGAATAAGACGTAATACTATTGAGGAAAATGGAATGAAAAATGTCATCAAAAGTTTGGTTGTCATAAATAAAAATGTTCAACCTTTCTCTTTCTTAATTTTAAAATATTAGTTTAAGTCACTAAACTTTGATCGAATTACGTGATTTCAAAATCGTAACTAGAACTTAGGTTAAGGCAATTATTTCTACGGTTTTGTAAATATTAGATTATAAGAGTTAAAAAAAGATTAAAGCGCATCTAAGATTTTATTTCATTAAACGAGAAAAGTTTTTTTTTCAGTCAAATTTATTTAAACAAAGTCTCAGTTATAAGTGAAAACCAGAACGTTAAAAAGACTACCATTAACGTGTAATAATTTATTCAGACGATGCTAACTTTTATTTTAGCTGCAGATAATGGCAACACAGGTGCGAAAAAAAGAAAAAAATTCATTAGTAGGCTCTAAAAAAAGGGTAAATGATATCAAAAATTCAGTAAAAGCTTTTAAAAGCGTCCCCTTTGCACAAGACAAAATAAAAATAAAAAACGACTGTGTTAGTTTTATTTATTTATCTTTTGAACTTCGAAAGTACAACTGTACAAATGCTCATTGATAAAAAGTATGATTTTATTAAATAGAAGTCCTTGAATCAAACGATTTTTTAAAGAATTCATTTATTTTTTTCAATAATAAAAATAGTTGTTTTTATTTATTTTTATCTATGCAAAGAGGAAGTGATTTAAAAGAAGTATTCTTCGGTCTGACCTTAGGGGAATTGGGTAAGACGCCAATTTAGAAACAAAAAAAGTTGTTACCCCGCAGGTCTCTCGATCTGTCTCCTTTCCAAGGCTCTGAAACAAACGCTAATTACGCTTTCTTATTACCACATTCTAAAAAAAAGCTCGAATACAATAAAACCTGCGGGAGTTTCGAAAACAGTGATTATATTATTCTTTGGTTGGTTTGGAACTGATATTTTAGAATAGAAAAAAAGAAATACATTTTAATACATTAAAAAAAATTTTTTTTTGATGCATA
The DNA here is from genome assembly GCF_043381705.1 of Parasteatoda tepidariorum. Taxonomy (NCBI): domain Eukaryota; kingdom Metazoa; phylum Arthropoda; class Arachnida; order Araneae; family Theridiidae; genus Parasteatoda; species Parasteatoda tepidariorum. The sequence continues at coordinate 38,536,827 of NC_092213.1, forward strand.
TGCTTTTAATTTAAACTCGTACAAAAAAACATAGGTTAAGTTAAAGTAATTAACATATTTCAATCTCGTATAAATTTAATCTAATTAATTAAAATTACATACCTGCCAGCTTTTACCACCACGATACGCTCTTTATCACTACGAAATAACTGCATACCTGCCAACTTATACGCATTTCGCGTAAAATTTTATTTTTATATTTAAAGTGGTAGTAAAATGTATGCTTTCTATATATTCCTTGCATTTATAAACTTCATTCATAATGATTTTGACCACCACTATTTTTAAAAAAAATTAATCATGGATATTAATATGTGGTACTATATCATCATCAATGGCTCGACAGCCCAGGTAGGGCCATGGCCTTCTCAAGAAGTTTTTTTTCCAGGCAAAAATAGTTTTTTTCTTTTTTAGTTTTTAAGACCAAAAGGTCCTTCTCTAGGCCATCTATCCATCTTAAATTAAGCCTGCCTCTTTTTTGTGTGCCAACTGGTCTGGCATATGTGATACAATAAGCTTTTTCAAAATACAGCGTATGTTTCTGCCTAAAATTGTAATTCAATTTCCATTTTACTACCACTGAGAAAAATCATCATCGAAAGGATTAAATGTTGGCAGGCATGAAATTAAAATTTTATATTTTTATTGAATGAAATACATTTTACTGTTTCCTTTATTGTTAGGTTCAAAGAATAAATTATTTCAGTTAGATCTAGAACTTTCAATATTTGTATTCAATTTAAAACACAGGTTATTATAATCAGGTATTATGTCTAAAACACACATTTGAATTGATTCGAGAACTTAAAGACATTAGGCCTGAAACACAAATTTTAGCTAGTTCAAGAACATAAGACATGAAGATTTAAATATCAGGTTAGTATACTCGCCTCTTGGTTCGTTACCCTCATTTATTTATTTATTTTTAAACTGCACAATGCTTCATCAATCTCGAAATTATCATAAAATCTTTTGAAATTTCTCGCGTACTACTTGAGTTTAAATTCCGTAAATTTGTGATGTATAACTATCAATGGACGGTTAACTGAGTGTTAACAATAACAAAATTTTAAAACCGAAACGAAATGTTGAAAATGTTCGATGTACCACCCCAGCTTGAATTGAGTTTACATGGAAACGACGCGTGAACAGGTTTTTAATATTCCAGAAAGTTTTGATGTTGAGATAGTATCTAATTTACACATAATTTTACTATTCATAAAATTTTCTTGTATTTTACAAATTCTAAAAGTCGAGAGCCATAATTCGATTTAAGAAAACTAACGACCCGACACAACAAGTGTAACTAAGGATTGGCATGTTGTTGTTGTTGTTGTAGCTCATTTACGTCGCACTAGAGCTGCACAATGGGCTATTGGCGACGATCTGGGAAACATCCCTGAGAATGATCCGAAGACATGCCATCACAATTTTGATCCTCTGCGGAGGGGATGGCACCCCCGCTTCGGTAGCCCAACGACCTGCACGCGAAGTCGAGCACTTTACGGTTGCACAGTTTAACGAGGACCAATACCGCACACCCTCGGTCCCCACGCAGACTGATCCAAGTGGGTCATCCACCCGCACACTGACCGCAGCCAGTGATACTTGACTTCGTGGCTTGTTTTAAGTGTCATATACGTATTAAATTTTTTATGCTCATGTTAAATGGATTTAAAAGTTACCACAAGCCATATTATAAAAGGTACAAGTACAACAATTTGTACTTCACGTAAAAATAAATCGGAAGTAGTAATCCGGAAATATCATTGCGAATTTTACCCCTAACTAGAGCTTAACTTTATATGGTTCACCCTCCATAGATCAGGTAACAGAATAAACGCCAGAACGTTTGATCAAGGAGGAATATAATAGAAAACAATTTGTATAGTATGGTAACGTTAGAAACCTCGAATCTCTTCCTTCGAAAAGAACTTAGTCGATATAGATAGATAACAATTTTCGCTGTTAGTTAAAAACATTAAGAGGGATATTTTCCAATTATTAAGAGGGACATATACCCACTTACCTCTCCAACGAAGCTTATCAGCGGTGCACAATTAATGAAAAATACAAAGAAAAATTAAAAGTATTAATTTTTATAAAAGCTTTCAATGCTTAACCTTTTCGCGCCGACTGTCACAAATACGTGCCAGCATAAAACCGTATCAATCAGGGCAAAAAGATAAAACTGGCAATCAAAGTAATTCTTTAGCAGTTTATTTGAGAGCGGAGTTATAATTGTTTGATTTATTTAATTCACCATTACTTTGTTCAAAATAAAACTACTTAGTTATACTTTGAATTAATATTGATTATATATATGATTAAACTAACAATAATTAAAGTAAAAGCAAAGTAAGTCTGTCAAATTAGCAACGACTACTTTTAAGTTACTGTTTTTTATTTAATTACAACTTGATTCTGATTTTGTACGAATGCTTTTCAGAATCACCCGTCCCCAAGGGATTAAATGTCTTTATATTAACCAAAATTTGTATTGCCCTAACTCCTCCGTTTCCCTTGTCACCTCCTTTCAAAGTGTGAGATCATTTACTGCAGCCCCCTACTGTAATGCAATATTTATACTTGGTAAGTTCTTCATTTTATAAACTATTTTTAAGTTTTAACATAAGCTATCAAATTCACCATGTTGATTACTGTACGGTATTTTTAACGTTTGCTTAATTTGTTATTTAAATATGCCTCGTTTGAGTGCAGGTTCCGTTTATGGAACGTCTACAGTTTCGAACCACCCTACCTACATACTTAAAACGTTTATTACTAAATCACGTTTACATGAAAGCCTTCCAAAAGCCATAATCATCATCACCATTCGAAGCACCCTTTACTCCATCTCAGATGTTCGAAAATTCCTGTCATGACCTCCAGTAATAATCAGGAACCTCACTTTAATTGCGCACTTTGCCGATAAAATTAGAACATTCAGAGGTAGAACTGAAGTGCTTTATATGCAAAAATCTTCTTAATTGCAAATTCATTTTATAATTTTGAAGGGGATTTACGGAAATATGGAGCTGTATGAGACAGGTGTCCTGCCACGCCCACTTATCTGAGCTTCTAATCTTGTACCTTGGCGTGATTGTCTCTTCCCTCCCCTTCCCTTTCTATAACCTTTTGCTCGCAGGTGAGTGCTTTTGAAACCAGAGGTTCGGCGACCTTTCTGCTAGCCGACACGAAGCCATAAGTATCGGAAGTGATTTAATTCACTCCCACGCGCTTGATTTCTTCCAAAATATTTCGATTTAAAAAGCTTTTGGTTTAAAAAAAGATTCCTTTTCACCTTACTTCAAAAAAGTTATCAATTCATTCAAGTATTTAACGTATTATATTTAGGTATCCCTTTTTTTTCCTTCTGTCATTGTTTTGTTTTTACAATAATAATACCGTTGTTCCAAGATATGTGTGCAGTGTTGTTATATAGTAATTAAATTTACTCTAAAACGATGTAACAGTTGAAGTAACAGCTTGAAAAAATTTCTACACTTGATAACTTTCACTGGCTATTCCTTGATTTTTGGAGTTGAAATAAAATTCCCTGACAATTCCAGGTTTTCCCTGTTCTCCCTGACCCGTGGGAACCCTGTGTGTTGTAAATGCCTGAGAAGAAGACATTTTTTTAAACACAGAAGTGCCTATTTTTTTTCCTCCACATTTTTTTGTAAAAACTAAACCATTGCTCAAGGTTTAAAAAATATCAGCGGTATTTCAAACCTATTTATTTCAAAGATTGTTTGTGTTTGGTTAAATCTTTGATGCATATCATTATAGATTTCCATAGCAAAAACAAATGCAATAACAACTGTGAAGTATTCTTGGTATAGCGAGTGAATAAAGTGGGGAAAGAACAAGGTGAAAATGATGTCAATGACATGACCTAGTGAATGGCATGATCTGTCGACGAAGTGGTGTAGATGAAATTGTCAATGTAATAAAGTGGACCCAATTAAAATAACATTCCATTAAAAAATAGCTGTTATAACTGTTTAAAAAATTTATCTTTGTAAAGTTCATCCATTTCTTATTAATTACGAACACGAGGAAAAATATTTCCGTAAACAGGAAATACAAGATTGAAACAAAATATAAAAAAATAACTGAGGACTTTATTAACTCGCACTAAATGAACTAATACAATAGTTTAAGACAAGTAAAATAATTGTTATTAGATAGGAAGGCCTCAATATTAATTAATTTATTTATTCTTAGTGAAATAATAAAACTAGTTTCTAATAAACTCTGTTCTGATATTACATTACATTGTGTGTACTTAATACTCTATCAAGAATCTCGCTGCCTGGAATAATAAAAAAAACTCGGTAGTATATGATTAATTTCATCGTAATTGTAACAATTTTTATGATTAAGTTCACGAATATTCTTCTTTAATCAAAATCATATTTCTCAGACAGAAAAAAAAAAAAAAATAAGAATGATGATGATGATAAAAACTGTTTCGATTAGGATATGACCTTTATTTTCTTTTGCATGCGTTAACGTACATTTGTACTTGTTTTCAAACATATTAAATTTTGTAACTTAATTAAGCTTAAGTACAAACATAATTCGAGCCGTTTGACTCAATGATAGAAACTCAAACGCAAAAATGAAAGAAAAAATATTTGCGCCCCGTAGTTACGCGACTTCGAAACGTGGGATTTAATTAAATAATATGTTCTAACAAAATTAATTTTGTCATAGCGGAGAAAACTTACATTGTTGTATTTCATATTCGAATCGAAATTAGTGTCAAAGAAATCTGACATAATTGAATTTTCCCAGACTTTCGCAAATTGTATTTGTAAAGTGTTGTTTACCAACTATCCGCTTTATTTGCAGCAAAATGTCTTATTATGGAAATGAAAAACAATTGACACTCTTTGTTTTGTGTATTTATCTAAATTCATTGTTGTAGGGTTTTTAAAAACAAACAAAATTATTCCTTTCATAAATAAATTAAAACCGTTACAATACTTTTATATTATCAGACATTTTCAATAGCAAAAAAATAAAATAATTGAAAGCGAAAGATAAAAAGTATACATAAAAAAACACAATTTATTATTTCAGATTATTTTAAACTATCTTTTATTTATTCTTTTTTCCCCCACTTTTTCAAGAATTTATAAAAGTTTCTAGCTCTTTTTCTCAGTTTAAATCTAATAGATATATCTAATAATTATTTTGCAATTCTTATTATCTAGTAATAATTTAATACATGGAAAAGGGAAAAAAATTTGGCAAAAAGGAAACAATTTTGGCACTTAATATCGATTTAGCGCCATTTTTTTTAGTTGACCTAAACATACAACGTCACGGCACTACATTTTAAATATTTTAAATGATAAAAATCAGTAAAGATAACGTGCGATTTTTATCGATAGACATAACATCGATAACATCGTGACAGTTATCAACAACGATAAATATCAAAAATGATAATGCCGTGAACAACATCGATAAAATGATCATCAATAACGAAATTATCATGAGTTTTGATAAATTTAATTTTTGCATCAAAAATATTAACCACTGTAATTTAGCAACACTGATAAATATCATTAAAATCGATATTTTCTGACGATACATAGCGATATTAAAATTAAACTATTGTCCAGCACTAGCCATTAATTAAAAGTTCTTAAATTGAAGAAAACTGTTTGCCGATGGATGCTAGAGTTTTAATGTATTAATTATATTTGTTGATCACACATAAGTTATTAATTATAAATTGGTTGTTATAGATTAGTTGTTAATTATAAATTAGTTGCTAATTATAAATTAGTTGTTAATTATAAATTAGTTAATTATACATTATTATTAGTTACATGCAAGTTGTTAATATTTTGTTAATTATAGTTGTTAACTGGTTGTAAATATTTTGAAATAAAAAAATAACAGTAATAAAAACCAAGAGGCATATATACCTTATCGAGCGTAGAAATGAAAATACATAAAACAGATCCTAATAAAGCAAAATGCATAATAAAAAACTAACATAAACATCATCTTAACTTTTAATTTCATAAGTGCACTCAACTTAAATGGTTATAAACAGAAGAAAAAAAAATTTATAAATAAAATTAAATTAAGTTGACGACATAAGAAAATATCCAATGTAGCTCAAAGCAAGCGAAACGCAAAGAACTGCCATTTCCTCCTAATGTCTACAACGCTTTCTTAAGGTACTCTTGATTTCTAAACAACTCAAAAAACGATGCTTAAAATCCCATAAAACACATATTATTTGAGTGTACTTCATAAAAAATGAAAATATCATTACTTTTGCAACGAAGCCTGTCATAACAATGTGACGGGAGAAAGAAAAAAAAATAATGGCGAAACATTATTTTAAAATGCATTTATCCATGGCAAATGACATAAAAGCACATCATCATTATATGAAACCATGACCTTCTACCCCTTGCCGGCAACAGTGTCGTAAAATTTTAATGATTTTCTCGGCAATTTCTGATTTTGAGAATAACCTTTTCTCAACCGCTTAGCCGTGAAAAGTGAAATGAGTTGAGAAATTACTATGGGAATCTCTGTGTGAAAGAGACAATTTAAGAATAAAAAATGAAAAAAAATTCTTAACTGTGCTAGAAATGTCGATTTGATAGCATGGGTGCGGGTTAATTGACTGTTTTTAAGAGTGTTGCTTGCTGTGTTAAGTATTGGGGTGGGGGAAAAAACAAGTTAAATATGTTCATATTGCAAGATGTTTTCAAGGCAATTTGCGCAACTGTATTTTACTTAGCAAAAAAAAAAAAAAAATTCTAACACAAATATCGGTCATATCTACATTTCCTTACTTCTGAATATTGACAATAATTTTACAAAACTATTATTTACAAATATATTTGTTGAAAAGAGTATCTTAAATCTGTATTGCAAGAAGTATACATTTCATAATGTCCCATCCTAACTTATGCATCTCCAGCTTGGTGCAACATCTCCACATCACTCCTTAAAAAATCCAAAATATGCCAGAATAAAAATTCAGGAAAATAACAAAAGCAAGATGGTTTATCAGAAATAAAAACATACATCGCGACCTCAACGTAGATTTTTTAGATCATCATATTGCAAAGTTAAATTTCAGATTTTTCGAAAAGACCATAAATTGTGACACCGCAGGATTCAACGAAATTTTTACTTTTGAAAACTTAAGAGAATACATAAACCTCAGACCGATGGCAGCTCATTTTTGTAGTGACGTAATTTTAACCGAAATACAAAATATTTAACTTCCTTTTATTTCAATTACCAGAAAGAACCACCTTAAAGACCACAATACAAGACGAATGGGAAAAAGGCCGCTAACGGTCCCAGGCGCCCAGATATATTTCGATGATGATGATACATTTCATAATTTATAAATCATTTACAAATTATGCAATACACTTCATCTTCTCAATAAATAGTTTTACATTGTGCGTAAGCAAATAAAAATTCTGTTATACTTTTCTGCAAAAAAGGTACTCAGTTAACAAAGTTTTACAATCACGGGGGTCAGGAAAAATTAAAAATGGTAGAAAATTGCAATGATAAATACTGAGGGAGCTTGCATAAGAAATAGTTCAAAATCTTACAACTTACAAACTATTTCTGTAAAATAATATAAAACCAAACAGAATTTTCGGTTGTGCTAATTTCAGAACTGTCAGATTTTATTTTATTTGATCTTATACTTCATGCTTAATATAAGATGTTTTCTGTGGTGGTAACATTTATGTTCTAAGAATCTTGATCTCAAAGAATTTGATTTGAAATCACTTTAATGACACTGACACAAGAAAACCCCCACATATAGATAGGTTTTTGCAGTGTTGAGAAGCTTTAAAATAATGTACTATCTGACAACAGCAAGAAAAACCCCTGCCCTCACTGACAGTTTAACTCACTATTGCCATATAATAGAAACAACGAAGAAAAAATAAACAAATGTAAGACGCATGCAGTCGTTTCGGTACTGTGCCATTATCGGTGTCTACATTCATAAAAATAACTAATTTACCAACTGGGTAAAAAAAAAATATATTTTTCTACACAGTTCCTCAAATCGGAATACAAGAGCCGTGATGGCTCAGGGGATCGAGAGTTCGCCTTCCAATGAGGTGAACAGGGTTCGAATCCCAGCGATGACTGGTCGATACGAATTACGCATCCGGCTTCTCCGACCACAGTGCTGACGTAAAATATCCTCAGTGGTAGATGGATTATGGGCTAGAGTCCCCTTGCCGTCAGGTTAACTGTGAGAGATTTTCGTGGTTTTCCTCATCATGCAAATGCGAGTTAGTTTAATCAAAAAGTCTTCCACGAAGGCAAATTTCTCCTAATACTTGATCCAGGAGTTCTCTTGTCTTCTGAATTGGGTTCGAAATTACAAGGCTACGAAGTTGAACAATAGCAGTCATAAATCAAAAAAATTGGGTCGACTGTACAATGACGGCTATAATATAAAAAACTACAAAAATCGGTATAAAACTATTCTCGCAACAATTTTTAACAATTGAATAAACATTTAATCAAACATAAAATTATTAGTCGTGAATAAAGGATTGCTATTTCTATTGCGAAAAGTGAAGTTAATCATAGGGAACAAGTATTTTTCAAAGTTATACAAACTATTTCAACAGCGTTGAAATGTTTAGGCTCATTACCCAATTCCCTAATTACCTTCTTTTATTCCCTTTGTTTCCCCCAATGTCAGATAATTCCCTTTCTACCTACCACCCACGTGACCGGTTGCCACCTGGGCTGCATGAAGGTCGTTTCCGAACCGGAAGTCTCCGGTAATCACCGGTAACACACTTGGTTGCCATCGATGTTACTCATTACGTCAAATCAGGTGACAACTCTGTGTTTCTACATTTTCTTTCTTTTTCTCTATTTTTATTTCCAAGTTTCCTCTTCTCTATCTAAATTAGACGAATACTTGAAGCGTATCAGGAAAAGTAAGGGTGTTACTTATCGACTTTACGGACGGAAATTGGGAAATTTAGTTTCTGGAGCTAATGTCAAACACGAGGCTGATGAACTAATTTCGATAAATTAAACACCGCTGGTTTGATTAAAAATGGATGCCTTACTGCTGGCGTGAAATTAGGTTTAATTGAGTTATAATTTTTTTTCTTTAATAACGTAACTGAAACGACGTAAAAATTGATGATTAATAATTCAGAACATAAATCAAAATGTCAAAATTGGGGGAAATTAATAGGAAATGATTCCATTTATAAATTTAACGCTAAAAATTCTTCTTTTTTTTTCCTTGAAAAATATAATTAAAATGTGGGATATTGTAAAACCTTTCGAGACAATTTATATGATATTATTCCTAGTTATTAATTAAAAAATTCGACAGAAGATTATAACCCGATTAAAAATGATAAAGCTTTTCGAAGATTAATTAGAAGTTAAGAATGTAGATAATAAAAATCTCCACATGAGATGCATTTATTGCATTATCTAATAATCTTTAATTAGCACCAGCAACATATAACTTTAATGAGCACTGAGTTATCAAAGAGAAGGGCCAGGGTTCGATTATCAGTCACTACTTCAAGCACACTCAGCACAGATCAATGGGTATAAGCTTGTCTGGGATGCAGAAGCGGTTTGTGCACAGTGCTGACCATATTGCCACAATCATACCGTTGGTGACGAAATTTTTGAGTCTTAACCATCATGGCTCACAATAGGCTGTTACAGAAATGGTAAACTTAATATTGTTGATATATTACAAATTGTTTATTTAATTTTAAAAAAATCTATCTTAAATTAGAAAAATTCGAAATGCAACACCATTATCATAAAGGAGAAAATTCTCATTCGTGAACTTTGTTTACTAAAGAAGTAAATAGCTGTATCGATGAATAATAAAGTACAAGGACTGAATTATATGAGAACATTCGAATTTTTTGTCAAAATTTTTAAGAGGTACTCAAATAACGGTACACTATTATAAAAACTTTATTATATATTTAAGCTAAAAAAAACATTTAAAAATTTCAACAGAATCTTTTTCAGAAAAAAAAAAATTCGAAGAGTAAATCAAAAAATTTTGAAATCAGATTTTTGCAAAATGCTTCTGGCAAAAGCCCCACGAAGCCTCTGGATCGATTTAAATAGGACCCTACATATTGTTTGCTGTTGTAACGTGGCAGAAGAACGAGTTGGATCACAATATCGGGCTTTTTCAAATTTGACACTCCATTGACCCTACACATTGTTTGTTGTTGTAACGTGGCAGAAGAACGAGTTGGATCACAATATCGGGCTTTTTCAAATTGGACACTACATTGACCCTACATATTGTTTTCTGTTGTAACGTGGCAGAAGAACGAGTAGGATCACAATATCGGGCTTTTTCAAATTTGACACTACATTGACCCTACATATTGTTTGCTGTTGTAACGTGGCAGAAGAACGAGTTGGATCACAATATCGGGCTTTTTCAAATTTGACACTACATTATAATTTAAGATACTTTATGGTCCAACAACGGTGATTTGATTTTTCTCAGAGAATACAAAAAGTATCACAGTAGATGTCAACAAAGTACCACTAAAATATTGCAGTAGACACGCGTAGGTAAAAATATGATATATATAACCAGTTACATGCTATTGCAGAATGGTACACTGAACACTGGTGCAAAGCATAAAAATACTGCAATTAATAACAAACAAATGTAATAATTGTAAACAATAATAACAAATATTAAAATGGTGTGATATTTGTTAGACTTCTTAAGCCTCCCATTTCAATTCGTCGTCTGCCACACTGCAAATTATACAAAATTATAATTATTGTGAATGATTGCAGCGCCCTCTATTTATCAGGCAGAACGCATGCACTGAAAAATAAGGAAGGGAATGATAAATTAAAAAAAACCGCCCCATTGTTGAAATATTGCTCAGAAACTTCTCGGTAAGAATAATAATAAATAAATAAAACTAAAGACATTTTTTTTTCAATAAGATGTAATGATGGCAACCATTATGCACTTAAAAAAATACCATCAAGATTTTCAAATCGTAGTATCTTGTTTAGCAGAGAATAAAAACAAATCGAAGTTCTAAAGTTCTAGACCACACCCCGAAATCATAGGGACCGGTTTTCGAATATTGGCCTTACTTCTCCCCTTGGTTCTATAACGGGCACGGAAAACAACTTAGCTATTAAATTAATCTTATAGAGTTGATGATATTGGGTGGATGATAAAATCTGGTGCTTGTAAGAGCAGTGATTGCATTATGAGAAAATGGACGTTACCGGGGAAGATAGTTTAATAAAGCAGATTGAGTTTCATAATTGTGATGTAAAAATTATACTGGTCACGAGCAATAAAAACGCTAGTAAAAAAAAAGATATCATTCATACAGGAAATAAAAATGTTTGAAAGAAAATTCTTTATGTTGTCTCCTTGTTATATGCAATAATAAAAAGATGGCTTTAACTTCCGTGTTTAACTACAGTGATAAATCAGTATTCTAGAAATGAAAGCTAAAAATACAATATGACATAAAATGAAATACTGAAAACGAGTGAATTATATTAGAAATATAAAAACGGCTTTAGGAAATCGTTATTAATTCAATTTCAATTATTTTAATGAAAGATTACGATATTAAATATTTAACATGTGAATAATTAAATGTTAAAAAAAAATTTTTTTCAATTAAAAAAAGTATTTTATTAAATCATGTGTGTGGAATGTCACAATCTTCGTCCAATTATCAAGCCAATAAATTTCCTTGAATGTTGTTTAGCCAAATTATCTATGAGAACTCAATTTTTAAAAATAATATTTTGGAAAATAGCGAAAGAACATTTTAGTATTCATTGTTTTTGTGTATTTTATAAAGCATAACAAACTGATATCTATGAAAAGAAAGTTATTAACATATAAATAGTTCCTAAATACATTGCCGAAAGTTCAAGTTTCAGTGTACAAAGTAAGACATTTTAAATTCAAGATGTGATGCATGTTTTTAATTCTTTTAAGAAAATTGTTAAAAAATCTTAATTGTAAAGATCACCTCCGTAACATTTCAATAATGAAAGAACTTTTTGATACGTGTTGATAAATCTTAGTTGTAAAAAGTATTCGGAAAATGTGGAGAACTAATATAGAGCGGTTTTAGCAATTAAGGAAATTCAACATAATATTTAACTATTAATGTACAATTTAGCATTTTTATTATGTGCAAATGTTTAAGGCATTTTTTTAAGAGATAACCGATGAATGATTGAATGTGTAGCTTTAAAATTTAGTCAAGATATTTGAAAAAGTCCACAAACTGCAACTCTAGTTTTATATATATAAAAAAGAATAATATTAATAATAAATTAAATAAAAGAACAAACAAATAAAATTAAAATAGAAAATATGAATGAGAGCCTCAAAAACCTCTAACTGTTGCTTATTAAATGCAAGTTCATTTTTACCACAATCGATTTTAATAAAAGCGAAGATTCTCATACAATAAATAACTAAAATAATGGGTGAAAATTTGCTACGCCCGTTCACTTTACGAACCCAAACTTTTAATTAATAATTCCAAAACAACTTGGCATTTCCTTTTCCTCTACCTCTTCAATTACAATATGCAGTGACGATAAACAGTGATAATCCATCATCTTCATCACGTATTGACCTTGGTTGGACCGACATTGGCGATTAATCAAGGCTCAATTCGAACCAGGTAAGTTCAATTAATGTAAATCAAGGTCCCCAGTTGTTAACAATCCCGCCAAAAATGGCCGGGAAAACCGCAACTTGGCGATGAGATGGAGCTCTTACGCCCGGGGCGACATTTTATCTACTTACAAATGGGCCCAGGTCTTGACGTTACAAATGAGAATTTGCGAAGTTCCATTTATAATATTCAGGCTTCTAAGCTTTGGAGAACCCTTGGGAGAACAAAATCGACATTTTATCTTGCACGCTAACCCCCGCCACCCGAATTCCATTGGTTGCAAGAGAAGATATATTTCGTGGCCGCAGGGGGCTGTTTCGAATATTAGAAAGGATTTGTCTTCAGTTGTGGCAGTAATTTGGCATAAGGTTAGTAGGAAAGATCCCAGAGGATTAAGTAGCGCCCATTTAGCTGATGGCGATGAAAAGTTTGTCTTAAAATGAACTCAATAAATTGCGCTTGGCGTGAAGATTCTGTGAAAATCAGCAAATGTTCTGAAAAGACCACTATACCATCAACAAACATCAAATATAACAAATTAAAGCTCAAGAGGCATTCATATATCCAACCAAAAAAATATCGTTAGTTTAAAAACCACTTTTAATCATTTAATAAAAATTTCCTATTAACAATAAACTGGTAGTTATAACATTTCCATTTTTTTTAAATCGATCATTACATTTGTATTTACGATTGATATATCTTACAATAAATTATGTACTGTCAGTACGTTCTAAAATGAGTTCTTATTGTGAGATAGTAATTAAGCAATATACGTAAGTTAATGATTAAGTGTGGTAGATAGTTCCTCATTTTAGCTACCAATATGATTTTTAAAATTATAGCAATTGCGCAAATTTCAAAAGTAAGAATCGTGAGCAAAATTTTTCTTCTTAACAATTGAAAATTTGTTTTTTCCAATACTTCCCTACAAAACTCATTAAATTCAACTAAATATTATAACCATTAACAATTTAATAATGTCTGGTTAATATATCGCGAAATATTCTTTAAACATCGTGATAACGATATTTTTAAAAAATAATATTTACAATAGTAACGCGAACACCATGCCTCAGGTCACCATATCGAACATGATCGCGATATCTCGCGATTATTAACAACTACGAAACATATGGAATACGATATTGAGCAATATGTCATGCAATATTAATATTATTTAAGCATTACGATAGCAATATTATTAAAAAAGTATACTCATTTTATAACGTGAATACCATGTCTCATAATAAATATCGAAATTACGATGATTATCGACAACGCTAAATATCCAATACGATAATGTCACGAGTATTAGCAAAGAATAATTATCGAACACGATATTATCGTTAATATTAACGACAATTATATCTAGATAATGCGATGATATTCGCGTTGCAATTTTGAAATCAATAAATATTGAATATGATATTATCGTGAGAGTTGATTAATTATCTTTGGCGAACAAAAATATTGATGAACGTAAAAAAATAAATAAATAAATTAGTGAATATAGAAAACAATTCAAACTATTGATATTTTCCTTCTGTAAATCGTGATAATAAAATTCTAATATCGCTCAACACTGCATCATTTAAGAATAAACTTCCAACACAATATTTGTTCGATGCAAAAACATTCCAAGGAATATTTATTCTGCAAAGGGGATTGATCAAAGATTCAACAAGCAATTCCACATTCTTTCATGCGTTGAGAAAATTCAATAACAATTTATAAAAGCCTATTTCAATCCTTTACCGGAATATTTTATCTCCATAAATACGATGATGCTATCAATAATTGACAATAGAGTATTATTACTGGTTTGGCTTCTTGCATATTAAAACGAAGGCTATAGTCGCCAAGCCATATATGAGAAGTGTGCATACCAATATTTCTCTATTTATCAAAACATTCGACGACAGCGCCTTGTTTATCTTTCGAGCTTTCACTGTGTATAAATTTATGTACTTGGTGATAAATTGAACGAGCAAATGCTACACACGTTGTTGTTACAATATTGCTAAGTTGTATTTGATGTTTTTACAATTTTAGTGAATTTAATATGAAAAATTTTAATAGTAATTTTAACAAATCATAGAGAATGTATAGATAATTTATGTATTTTCTGAAACGAGGCAAAGTTATACGAGTTGTTACAACAGTGCCAATTTGTATTCAATAGTTGTATTTGATGTTTTCACAATTTCGGAGGAACAATTTTACTGCATTGATGCTTATCGTTTGAGGTTTGGTTAATTATTTGTAATGCTATCATATCACAGAGTACAAATATCTATATTTTGTATTAAATTGAACGATCAAAATGCTACAATTGTCCATCAAAATGCTACAATAGTGCCAATTTGTATTCAATAGTTGTATTTGATGTTTTTACAATTTTGGTGGAACAATTTTACTACATTGATGCTTAATTGTTTGATGTTTGGTTAATTATTTGTAATGCTAGCATATCACAGAGTACAAATATCTATATTTTGTATTAAATTGAACGATCAAAATGCTATAATTGTCGTCGTTACAATATTACCAAGTTGTATTTGATGCTTTTACGATTTTGATGGAATAATTTTATTAAACTGAAATAATGATGTTTAATCATTTAAAGTTTGGTTGCAATATGAGAAATTTAATAGTAATGTTAAAAAAACAGCAGAGTATAAATCTTTGTATTTTGTGATAAATTGAACGAGCGAAAGTTACTCGTGTTTTCTTTACAATAGTGCCAATTTATATTCAATAACTGTAATTGATGTTTCTACAATTTAGGAGGAAAATTTTACTAAATTGATATATTGATTGCTCAATTGTTTGAGGTCCGGTTAATATTAGCAAATCACAAAACATAAATTTATGTATTTAGGGATAAATTGAACGAGCAAAAGTTTCACTGGTCATTACAATAGTGCCAAGCTGTATTCAATAATTTTATTTAATGCTTTAACATTTTTGTTGGAACAATTTTACTAAATTGAGGTATTAAAGCTTAATTGTTTGAGATTTGGTTAATTATATTATACGAGAAATTCTAAGCGTAATACTAATAAATCACAGAGTATAACTTTATGTATTTAGTGATAAATTGAACGAGCAAAAGTTACACGAGTTGTTACAATATTGCCAAATTGTCTTTGACGTTTTTGCAATCATGGTGGAACAATGTTAATAATTGAGCTCCCGATGCTTAATTGTTTAAGGTTTAGTTAAATACATTAAAAGAAATTATAATTGCAGTAATAATTGTAATTTTGTTCGAATAAAAATTTTTGTGTTTTTGCGGTTTAGAAGTAAAAAAACGTTCTTCTATAACAAGTAAGTTAAAACACCACGAAAGTTGGAATCTGTGTTAAATTTGTATTAAAATAAGTAATAAAGATTTTTTGAAATCTACGTATAAATAGCATATCTTAACAATTTTGGAAAAAAAATTTCTCTGGAAATTATAGGAATACAACTCAGGTGTATAGTAACTTGCGTAACTAAATGTAATATCAGTACATTCTCTAAATACAGTTTACGCTTGGTTTTCTCATATAAGAAAAGAAATATAGTTAAGGTTTGTCAGTGCTTTCACAGTAACATTACGGTTTGGAACTTACAGCATTCGAATTAAAGTTACGGTTTTATACTCTTACAGCATTCAAAATAGAACAATGCACAAAAACAGAGTTATAGCAAATTAACCGACCAATACTTCTTGTGTAGAATCTAAATTTTTAAATGCAAATGTAACAATTCCATTAAGAGCCATAAAACGCATAGATACTTACTCATTTCTTATTTTAAAGTGCGTTTTTTACTATTGTGTTTAAAACTCAAAATATGAAAATTAAACAAAAATATTTTCTTACTTTTCGAAGACAGAAAAGAGACATAATAAGCAAACCACTTACCTAGAATAAATAAAAACAAAATATATATTAATATCTCATTAATAAAATCACAAGACAAAACATCGTGATTTTAAAATACAAAATTAAAGGACTTATCGCGGAACAAAATCGGTGTTGATCTGTAATTTAAATCAGAGTTATTCTTACCGATAGTAATCTTAAATCGATATAAATCCGTTAACTTAAATCCGTGTTATTCCGTAATTCATATCAGTGTTATAAACTCAAACCAGCGTTATTGCTAAGGCAAAAAACAACGTAAAAAAGCATAAATAATAGCGCCTTTGACGTTTAGACATCGAGGAAGTTACTTGTTTACAGAACTAAAACTATAGTGTCTATTTTGTGTACTATCCTTTGTGCTTTCTCACGTTAGTCTACATAGCACTAAGTATCTTTTGTTAGTACTATTACGTAACTTAAACCAGTGTTATTCTGCAACTTAAATCAGTGTTGCTCTTTAAATTAAACTTAGCACTAAAATGTAACCTAAATCATTGATATTCTGTAATTTAAACTAGTGTTAATCTGTGACTTAAATGAGTGTTATTCTTTAACTTAAATTAGTGTCATTTTGTGATCCATCATCCAATTCATAGACTAAGATTTAAATAGATATAAGATATAAATATAAGATATAAAGATATAAGATATAAGATATAAGGATATAAGATACAAAGATATAAAGATATAAGATATAGAATAAGATATAAATTAAGATATAAATTAAGATATAAATATAAGATATAAATTAAGATATAAATATAAGATATAAAGATCTAAGATATACATTAATATTTTCTTTATTTGTCTCAAATAAATTATAAAAAGGAAAGCTTAGATTTTCCTCAAAATAAATATAATTGACAAAATTTCACGCCTGCGATCTATGAAGATTCGATGTTTTAACCCATTTCTTGCATTAGAGGCGTAAAAATACTTTTCAATTACAAAGAGAAAAAAAAAGAAAAAAAAAAACTAATTTAAAAAACAAAAAAATAGATGATAAGTAAAATAATGGAGAGAAAACAATATTTGAAAAGTTAACACCAAAAACATTGCTATTTTAATAGGGAAACAAATACACGCAATGGAAAACAAAAAAGAAAATATGGCTACATTTCTTTCGGCAATAATAACATCTAACTTATAGCAATACTTAACAGACTTAAAACATTTGTCAAAACATAGCTGATTTTCAGATATAGATCATTACTGTTACTCATCTTTGGTAAAAGACTAGTAAAATATTAATTTTTTAATTTAAAATTCTTATTTCTCATCAGAAATACGAAAAAACCATCAAAAATACTGGAATGGGATAAAAACAAAATTGGGTTGAAATAATGAAACTTTACTAACAATGGTTTCATGCAATATGGAATAAATAAAAGGGAAAAAGAAGTTAATTTAAAACATACCTTAAATTAAGAAAACTAAATTGAATTTCAGCTTCAAAATAAAATAAATTACAATGTATAGTGTGCATTAAAAATATATTTTTTTAAAAAAATTTTTTTTTACCTTTATGTTAAAAGTAATTTAGTTTATCGCTTCCATTGTTTTAGTGTCAGTTGAAAATAAAAACAACATACGTTTTAAAAGAAAGCTAAAAAAGTACTTTTTTCATTTAAATTTTAAAAAAAAATACACATTTAAAATAATTTGTTATAATATAAATATTTATTAATTAGTTTTACCAAAAATATAAATTTTATGTATTATAAAAATGGATAAATAAATGGGGAGAAAAGTATGGATTTTTTGAAAAAAAATTTTTTTTTAACCATCTGCATATTTATTTTTAAAAATACAAAGAATTATCAGTGCTTCAAAATGATTGAAACATTGATATGGATACGAACAACTGGTTCGAACTTCAGCTTTAAACTAATTTGAAGCATTGTTACGAGGAACTGATTCGAACTAGTGTTTTCAAATAAATTTGAACTATTGATTTGAATCATCTAAGAAAGAGTGCTTCAAAGTAATTCCAAGCATTGATGCGAACAACTGATACAAGCTAATGTTTTCAAACTAATTTGAAGCATTGATTCGAATTAATTCTTTCAAAGTAGTGCTTCAAACTAATTTGAAGCATTGACACGAAAAACTGATTCGAACTAGTGCATTCAAACTAATCTGAAACATTGATACGAAGCACTAATTTGAACTCGTGCTTCAGACTAATTTGGAATCATTTTGTTGATTGCTCAACTATAGTTAAGAACACACTTTCACTAATTACACACTCGATTAACATCGTATAATTCTCATGTTAATTTTGGGTGCGTGTTAACAATAAAAAAGAACTTTTAAGCATGGGTGGAATAATAGAACATTCAGAAATTTACAAGCACAAACGTTATTATGACCGTTTAAGAGAAACCACAACCACACTTCAGTAACCAAAATAATAGCTGGAAAACACGAAAATTCTTCTTTGCTCGTGTAGGCGCAGAATACAGCTAAATCTTCCCTCTTCCCCGCTACATAGCAGTCAAAGAACTTCAATTAGTTCAAAAAATAAATAAAAAGTTATCACACTTTTAATCGTTTTTGTAAATAGCAGCGTAAATAGTAGCATAAACGGAAACGAAAAAAATTAGCCAGAACGACACTTTTTTTTTCCTTCTATGTTCGTAATATTCTTTCTGCGACTTCAAATAATGTAAGATAGGGGGGGGGGGAACTGCGCTTTTAAAAAAGTTAAAAGTAGCAATTATAGTTTCAAGTTGTTGGAATTATTTGGTTTAGAAAAGAAGAAGGCGGCTTGCAGAAAGGAAAAAAATGGACGCACTTAAAACTTTGTTTACAAGAAGTATAATTGAATTGTTTCTAGAATGTGGCATGTGGTACTTTTTTTTTTGGCAAAAATAAAGTAGATATGTTAACTTGTTTTTACTTTTAGTTTCAACTTTTACAGCTGCGGAGAGATAAGTTTTATACTTAAATGTTATAACACTTGACAGAATGTTTTTTCTTTCAATGAAGAAGGATTTTCATTAATAGAAACCATTGGTAAAACTTGATGATTATTTTGATGCAGATTATTTTCCCACAATTGAGGTACCTGATGCAAGAAGCAGGTAAGTATTTTTTTTTCTTTTCTAAATTGACTTTTGACAGTGGGCAATATGGCCTTGCGATTAGGGCAAGAACAAAGCACAAATATAAAATTTGTCCTGCCCTGAGTGGTTAATAGTGTGGGGAAAAACTACATAAACCTTTTTTTTTTTTAAATCTTTTTTTTTTTTTTAACTCTCACTAACATTTTATGAAACTAATCAAGAGATGTATTATTATACATGTAGCAGTAATGAAACATAATCATCAACAACGTGTATCACAAATGAAATATTGAAATATAATTTTTATTACAAGTAGCACCAGGGGTCTGTCCAGACATTTTGTGAAAGGTCCTGTTTTTGTAAAATTGTGAAAAACTATTCAGAATTTTTGAATATAAAATAAGCGTTAAGTCACATTCTTTCAACCAGGGTCCTGCTTTTGTAAATTTGTGCAAATAGGGTCCTGGTATTGCAAAAATTGCTAAAAACCTTTTCAAGAAGTTTTTAAATTGTAAATAGATAAAAGATTCTGCTCAACTATTGCTGCTACTAAATTAGAGATGCAACATACAAATATTTGGTATTTAGACCACACTGCTCAATGCAGAATATTCATTTCGGACGAATAATGGAAACAAAATCACTCACATTTTTAATAATTTCAATTGACATATTTTAAACAACACAACTTAATAATATATCACTTTTAATGTCTTATGCATTAAGTAAACTTAAACAATTCTTAAATTTATAATATTTTACTTAAAAAATTGCCAGAAATTAATTTTTATTTACATAATATTCAATTATTTATTTACAAAAAAAAAAATCTGATTTAATATTAATAAGAGTGCGCACACGATGATTGTAAAAGTAGAAATATTTTCTTAGAATACTACATTTGGAATTTAAACTTAGGGAAACTTAGTTTGGAACCGTCTTTCTCCCCTCTCCCCCGGATGTGTTTATTCGATTAACAAAACAATAATAAACATAAACAAGTTGTTAACGGACCCCAAATTTCTTCTAAACAGACCCCTGAGCACTAATGAAACATAATTATCTACTACAAGCAGCTTTAATGAAATATAATCATTTACTGCGAATGGCACTAATGAAGTATAATAATCAACAATAAGTAGAACAAATTAAAATATTATCATCTATTTCAAGTAGAACAAGAACTATCATCATCTACTACAAGCAGCATTAATGAAATATAATTTTCTACTACAAGCAACACTTACGAATGCAATCATATTCTACAAGTAACACTAAGGAAATATAATCATATAAGACAAATAGCACTAATGAAATAGTATTTTCCTAGAGTACGAAGAAGAACAAAGGTTGAAAAGCACAGATTTAAATAATAAAATAATTAAGTAGAGCTTCGCTTATTTTATAGTAGCACGAGAAATAGAAATTAAAGTTTAAGCTTACAATAAATGGTAGGAGGTAAAAATAATAAGTTGAATTGAAAAGTAGCAACTATCTGGCGCAAATTCAAATTTGAATGAAATTTCGTGAATGTTTCTACATGTTTCGTGATAATTGAGCCATTTCCCACAATCGATACTATGTTTCTTTCAAGAAAAACGCAAAGGGGAAAAAAAAGGAAAAAGAAAACCCCTAATTTTTGCTTCAGTTATAATCAGAGGAAGTTTATACAGTAAGTTTTTCAAACCTGTTCTATTTACCGGGTATAATTTACTCATCGGCAGACGATTTTTTATGTTACGGCAACGGTTGCCACTTTTTTTGTACTAAATTTTTCCAGGAAATGGAATAGAATATTTATTCATGAACTTTTTATGACGTAACTGTGGCAATGAATATGTAACTTAGATCGATCTGAATAGAACGAACAGCCTCACAGGAAAAACAAGAACGATAAAATACCGCAAAAACAAGTTTTTTCTCTGGAATTGATTACTTTTCGTAGTAAAATAAAAACACTAGTAAAATTCGACAGAATCATTTCATTTCAGTTCGGAAAGATACGCTTATACTTTATCGAATAATTATGCATATTCTTTCGCAACTTTTGGAACATGTGCTACATTTCAAAAATAAGAGATACTTTAGAAGATTTGAGAAAGATTTTTTTTCTTTCATTTTAGTAGAAGCAGACGATCCATATAGTATATGGAAAATTTAAATATATAACGCAAATTTAAAAGGTTTGATATCAGTATTTTGTTTACATTCTGTCAAAAACAAAGTGATTGATGAGAGATTAAGTACAACTTGTAAAGCTTGTTGAAAACAGAATATCAAAATTTTCATAATGGAACTACTGAAAAATGCATATTATTTTACAAAGTGATACATTTAACTTTTAAGTTAATTAAGTTTTTTTTTCTTCAATAAAGTTATAGTCAAAGGAGTGGCCGGAGAGGCTAACATAAATATGTATATAACCATTTTCCTTAACTTTTTACAGCCGGATAATAAAAATTTACTCTACTGAACTGAATAATATCTCTCAAAGCATGTAATTGTCGTAAGAAAATATAAACAGAGGGCGATATTTTAGAATTTATTTTATTTGTTGATAATTTACAATTTTAACACGTTGAATGCCAAGCTAATTTTACATGGCTTGTGCCCGTCCGGCCAAACGGTAAATAACTGCAAACTAAATTTGCAAATATTAGACAGATTTTGCTACTTTATTAAAAGGTTTAGCATGACATATCTGAAAAAAGTGGTGAATTATATAACCCTACGAATTGTTTAGAAAAAGTGGTAGATAAAAATCTACTAAATTGAATTTATTAAACCAAGAATCACAATTGATAAACTACCACTTATTCGTTGTCCGGAGCAAGTTGGAATCTCTGTGTATATAAATAAAACTATTTTTGTGTGTTTCATATTTCATTAATTTCTTAAAACCATTTTAGTAAAGATAATAATATAAAAAAAATTTAAAAATTACTCGACTTATGAGTTTCTAATAACATTGGCTTCGCCGGTCACCGGTGACCCCCGTGGCGCTACTAACAAACTCAGTCCCGGTCACCGGGGACCCCATGACATTCAAACGTGTTAATTATTATCATTACTTAAATTATTATTGTATTTTTTATATGATATCAATAAAATTCTACATTGAGTATAAAAGAAGTAATTTAGCACTGTACATGGAACCGAGGTGGCTCAGGCAATAGAGCGCAAGCCACCCTATGAGTTGCCTCAGGTTCGAACCCCAACGATAGCTATACGAATTTTGTTCTCGGCTCGCTCCGACCACAGTGCTGACATAAAATATCCAAGATAATCGGATCATGAGTTAGAATCCCCTTACCGTCGGGCTAATCATATTTTCCATATTTTGAAAAATACTATCGAACTAAGTAAAAAAATTTAAGAAAGATGATCAATGCCCATGTAGAATTTTCACAGTTGAGTTCCGCCAATAGGAAAAAGCTATCATATGCTATTTTATTAAATTGTAATATGATGCCATTATAGCTATTATATTATTTATATGCTATTTTCATTGCCGCTTTGAGTTTGCAAGCAATGCAATATTTAGTTTAGTCAATCTTTTGCCGGCGCCCTCAATACCAAAATGGCGCAAAATGTCAATATGAAGAAAAGCAACAGTTTTTGTGAAAATAAGAAGTGTTCGTGATCTTTTTTATTTTTTTTCTAAGGTCACTCCAACGCTGAATTATCTGAGCTCCAAATTTGCGAACATTTATTCATTTCAAAAATTTTCATCTGGGTGGAAAAATCTCGCCGAATTGGCAGCTTTTAAAATAGTTAATTAACTTTTAAAATATTTCAGTTATTTAATCGTTTTAAAGTGCAGGTAATTCTTTAATGCGAGATGGCGTACCGAGATTAAACTTGGTCCTCCCCGAAACTTATTACAGAGTGAAGTTGGGCCATACTGTGGAGAAACCCTTTCTTTCCGCACTCAAACTCGTTTAAACATAAACCGTTTTTCCGTTGTGGTTGTTCATTTACCTTCATCTTTAAACGTAAAGCGGAATAAAAATGAATTTATAAACATATCAGATGTAATAAATAAACATATCTATTGAAAAAGGATCATAATCCAAATCTAGGGTAGAAAATGATTAAACAAGTTCAGTAGAGCAATTAGAAAGCTCAACAATTCGCCGCGTAAATTCATTATTAAATAGGTATCCAGGCTACAGAGAGTTTGACAACTCAACAACAGAATATGACACCTGTCAACCTTAATTGAAATGATAAGCAATCTCGGCTCATTTCAAGAACGTAAACAAATGATACGTCTGGTCTTTTATGGGGCATTGTATTCGGAATTGTATGTGAGCTGGCTTCGTAACAATAAATAATGGAGAAAAGTCCACGTTTAACCGAAGATATACGAAGACTAACTCTGTTAACATCCATGTTGTTTGAGTTCTCTATATAATTGTTTTTTTCTCTCTATCTCATTCTCGAAGTTAGAATTGAATGGCACATCTTTTTTTTTTCTAATGCTATAATCAGAGGAGGAATTTTGTGCACTGATGAGAAATTGATTACTGCTGTCCAACGCAGTTGCGGAATTACTGTACTCTTCTTCAACAGAACCTTCAAGGTTGTTCGCAATTGTTAATAGGGAAAAAAAACTAGTTCTAGTCTTAATAGATACCTAGATTGATATTTTTTTTACGTTTTTCAGTATCATTATTTTTCTAGAATGTATTTTTTAAACTCAAGAACGAAGTATTTAAGGAATGGAAAATGTCTTTTTCTGGTTGAAGATGTACTAGTGGCTACATAAATGTATATTTTCTATCTTCCAACCAGTTACAGTTAAAGAGAAGAAAAAAAAATATAACATCTTTCTTTCTTTCTTTTGTTAAAAACAACGCAGAGATATGGGATTTCCTTTTCTAAAAATAATCTTTTATAAATACGTATTTTTCTTTCTTTTTTTTTTAGTTACGTTTTGAATTTAGATTTTATTACATTGCTTCCAGAATGAAAGACACGAAAAGTAATAATTTTATAACATCCAGGGGTCCTGTTTAGAAGAAATTTGAGTCCGTCAATGATATAATTTATTCACGAAATAATTTATTTTTTAATCGCACCCTTCACAAATCGAATAAACCCTTCCCGGGGGGGGGGGGAGAAAGAAAGACAGTTCGAGACAAATTCCCAATGTTCAAATTCCAAATCTAGTATTTTAAGAAAATATTTCTACTTTTACAGGCATCGTGTGTACATTCTTATTGATATTAAATATTTTTTTTTTTTGTAAATAAATAATTGATCAATTTATATTTATTCATAATATTAATTAATAGAATATTACGTAAATAAAAATTAATTTCTGTCAATTTTTTAAATAAAAATATGATAAATTTAAGAATTGTTTAAGTTCACTTAATACGTAACACATTAAAAGTGATACATTACTAAGTTGTGTTATTTAAAATATGTCAATTGAAATTATTAAAGCTGTGAGTGATTTTGTTTCCATTATTCGTCCGAAATGAATATTCTGTGTTGAGCAGTATAGGCTAAATGCCAAATATTTGTATGTTGCATCTCTAATTTAGTAGCAGCAATTGAGCAGAATCTTTTATCTATTTACAATTTAAAAACTTCTTGAAAAGGTTTTTAGCAATTTTTGGAATAACAGGACCCTATTTGCACAAATTCACAAAAGCAGGACCCTGGTTGAAAGAATGTGACTTAACGCTTATTTTATATTCACAAATTATGAATAGTTTTTTCACAATTTCAAAAAAACAGGACCGTTCACAAAATGTTTGGACAGACCCTTGACATCTTCACACCAGCTCAATATTTCCCTTATAAAAATTATAAAACTACTGTGTAATTTTTGATATTTATTTTACTTACTCTATTAAATAGCATTTCAAAACACGCATACAAAAAGTTACATTTATTTAAGCAAATTTCTTAATGTCAGATTTTTGCCAGTATATATTAGAATTAAATAAATAAATCCATTCAATCAATCAACTTGAATGAAAAATATCGATTTATATATACTCCATCGATACACCAAAATAAATCAATGGGAGACAAGAAGTAGATACTTTTCATAACAATACAAATACAATACATTTCATGGAATACAATTTTCTTAGTATCTGCTCCTGATATCTTTTCCGTTTAAAATAAATGCTTTAAAAAATAAAATACAAGCTATTAATCTTTTTTTTCGCAAACATTCTCATATCAAAAACGGATTTTTGGTGAAGTTACGTTGTTGAAATAATAAACGTATCCATTTTTCATACCCCGAAGCTAGGGGTCACGCTACGGGTATAGAAAAAGGATTCGGAAAAATGGGTTTGAAAATGTCCTCCGAGGGAAAAAAAAAACAGAAAAGAAACAGAAATAAATACGGAACGAGCATTTTGCGTGTTTTAAATCAACATGGAAGATGGCGTTTTTTCTACTTTTTATTTCTCAGTATTTCCAGCGCAGTTCTGACTTTTTGTTTTTTCGCAAAAACGAAAATCCATCATAGCGATATAGAAAGAAAAAAATATCAATACCCTAAGGTTTTGGCGAGAAAAAAAAATATGGAATGGGGTTGGGGGAGGGAGCACCTGAAGGAATTCCTATCAATAATATCCGATATTGACGGTTTATTCTTCAGAAATAGAGCTACCGTTATTGCAATGCTTATCCCTTAAGATCCCTATTGCAAAAACGTAAAATTTGAAATATTCGGCGCCATTTTTAAAAATATTAAAAAAAAAATGTGTTTCCTTCTTTCTTTAAAAGAAAGAAAGAAAGAAAAAGATGTTTGACACAAGCTTCAGTTTTAAACATACTTTAAGAACTGTTAAAAGTATAGTCACCAACATTTTAAAATAGAAATCAAGCACCAAAAAAAAAAAAAAAAAAATTTTTATTACAAATAAAAAAAAAAGGAACTATTATATAAAAGCAACTAGAACATAAGAATATTTTCAACTTTTTTCTTCACTAGCATTTATGACATAAGGCAATTTGACTCGACCATTTACGATTTTCATATTTGCAAGCTTTAGAAACATATTTTTAAAAAAATTGAGCAATTCTAATAATTTTTGCAAAATTAAATCTTGGTGTTGTTTAAACTTGCTCTGTTTTTTAGAAACTTTCAGAAATTCAGGTTTCTTTTTTTAAACTTATGAAAGTTTTTTAAAACTGGAGCTAGTGTAAATTGACACCAAGCCTTATTTTTACAAAAATTATTAGTACTTCTCGATTTTTCTATAAATGGGTTAAAGGATTTTTAAGTTTGCATATGGGAAATTCCTAAACAGCGTAATTGACATATAATAGAGATTTTGGAAATGTAAACGGTTGAAATTTATTGTTTTACTAAATTTTCAAATTACGAATTAAAAGGAAAAAACGCTTTTAGTTATTAAAACGGTTTTTAAAAAAATATTTTATAATTTTTTCAATCTAATATATTTTTAATTAATTTTACTTACGATATTTTCCCGATCTCCCAGGAAAATAAATAAAGGTCCGAAAAGATTGGTACTATAAAGACTGCAGTGTAAAAAATTCAGGATCAAATTACAGTAAAAAGTACCATTCTTTGACTCATGATTCCGGTACATTTTACGGTAAAATGCATTTTTACTGGAACATGTTACGGAACGAAAGATATGATGTACCCTAATTTTTACAGTAAAATCACTGAATCACTAAGTTAAATAAATACTGTAAAAATAACAGTATTTTACAGTAGAAATGGATTTTAAGGAAAAATTTATTTTACGAATGATGCACCTGTTTGACATGTGCCGTCAACTTCATATTACAAAATGAACCTGTGTTCTGCAAACAACTATTTAATTGTTAGAACACATTTAAAATTGGCTATAAAATAATATTTTAAAATATTAAAAATTTTCAAAGAGTCATAATTTATAGCAGAGGAACTATTAATAAGAATAATTCAGTGAAAATACATACTAAACATTATTTATACATACTCAATTGAAATTGCACTGGGGTATTATAACCAAATATGCATTTTAGAATTCTCTATTTTGCCAAAATAATTCAATAAGAAAATTGCGACGTGTTTAAAAGAGCAAATTTAAAATAACTCTTCTTTTTTTTAGCTGTGCAATAATGATCTTAATTTTTAAGGTTCGACTTAAAAATATGAAAATGCAACTAGACTATACTTAACTTTTTTGTTCTATTTGATAAATCGAAATATTTTAATTCTTAATAGACATTACACACTTTTACAATTTTTTACTATGCTGGCAAATGTTATAATAAGTTCCTATTCAAAAATATAGTCAAACATAACTTCTAAAACTTTAAAATTTAATTAACATTTAATTTTAGTGATGCACGACCAATTTGATGCATTTTTAACCATTTGTATGATGCATTTTTTACTAAAATTTACATCAGGTTGTAATACATAAGCTATTATCAAATTCAAAGTAATCAAAATCACATACACTACCAAAAATACTGCGTCAAATTATGGTTTAAAGTACCGGCACTTTATGTGCATCACTCGTAAAATCCATATTAACCGTAAAATTCATTTTAACCGTAAAATCTATTTTACCGTAAAAATCCATTTAATTAGAATGATTCACTAATTTTACTGTAATTATTACTGTAAAAATTACGGTGATTTTCTGGATCGTAACATGTTTCGGTAAAAATGGATTATACGGTAAAGAGTATCGGCACCCTGAGTGCCGGTACTGTTTACCGTAATTTGATCCGGAATTTTTTATAACGTAAACAATTTAAACAAAATTTTTTACTCAAACACTGACGTATTTTTAAACATTAAATACCAATTCAAAGCAGAAATATTACATTTTACAGCTAAAGAAGAACATAAGAAATTTTATTATCTGCAAAAATGTAACTTCAAATTGCAATTCTAAGGATTGAATCCACAATAAAGTAAAACATTTTCTTCCCCAAACATTAATTATACATTTGATAAATTCTGGGAAACTTACTCAATATGTTATTACATGTTTCAGATGAAATAAATCTCGGTCTTAAACAAAAGACAACTTAGTTTCGTCGCAACGTAAATCATCCCCCACAAAAAAAATAATAAATAAAAAAAGAAATGTACCCTGTCTTTGCGAGTTCGACATAATGGAATTTTGCTGAGCCTTACATTCTTAAATCAACCAAGACACTCTGACTTCTACAAAATACAATAAGAAACCCTCCCTACCGTTATAGCCCAAGTTCTCAATTAATTCGATGCCAGCTACTCCCCTAAGCCTCCTCCTCCCTGTTTCTCCCCATAATTTAGGTGATAGGTACGTCAAGAGGGAGTCTTTTCCTTTCTATTTCTCCCTTTTCTTTTTCTTTTTTTTTCTAAATATATATAGAGCCAGTTTTTATTTTTGTATATTTTATTTATCTCATTCCAGACATACGAGGGTGAGGGGGTGTTTGTGATTCCCTGGAAAATAGATAGAACGAATTTTTCACTCCCATTATACAAATTCTAAAACCCGTTTTCGGGGGCATCGATCGAATTTGTTGGGAGGGTTGGATGGGGGTTGATTCATTCCCCCCTCTTGGATTTGGGGAAGGGAGGTCGAAATAATTTCCGATACTTCAAATAGCAACTTTTTCTCAATCTGTCGTTTGATACGGAAATGCCCTCGAGGGGTGGAGAGAAGATTTCGATGCTTTGATTGTTCTAAGAAATAGAAAATAAAAGTGAAAACGAACATTAAATAACGTCTCCTCCAATTCTATAAAGCAAATCAGAAATGTTTTTCTCCATAAATTTGTTTATTTATTTTTTCGTTGAAGTTTTATATACACTTAAAGCTTTTTGCAGTAATATTTGAGCAGAATAATATTATATTCCTTAGATAAGCGATTCCCAATTTTTTTTGGGCTATGGAACCCTAAATGCTCAACATTCTTTCGACGGAACTCCCGACTTAATAACCAAAGAACATAAAGGCAACTGTGAACTCATTAACCTATAAGATACTTCTTTATTTTGAAAATATTTAATAAAAACAATGACATTTTTTCCTCGTTTTATCATTAATAATCTTCGATTAAGCTTTATTTCTACAGTTGAACTCACAATATCGAATTTATTCTTGTTATGGGTGCATAAACATAAGTTTTCGTTCATATGAAAACTATAAAAAACTGCTATAAACATTGGAAATGGTTATTAGGGAAACATTAATTAACAATCTAATAGTCTTATTATGGGTTGAAAAGCGCGATAGAAAGTACTAATGCAATATTTCATTAACATATGTCCTTTTCACAATTTATTCAATACATTGTTATTTGAAGAAAAAAATTAAATTATGTTCTATAACAGTGGTTTCCAACTGGCGGCCCAGAGGCCGCATCCGGCCCGCGAAGCCTTTTTTTGTGGTTCGCGAACTAAAATATATTAGTAGTCATTTTTTTGCGGACAATTCTCGTAAAAAATCTGTATGGGTTTAAAATACTTTTCTCGTAGAAAAAACCTAATTTCTTCGTTTCTGGGAAATTTACCATACCAACGGTGCAAAAAAAAATTATTTCTCAGGTTTTGCATCCAAGAAAATATTTATTCAAATACAAAAATAATCGTGTATGTTACTCTTTTCTATTTCATTTTTTTGTATTTTGTGAATATAATTTAGCATGTGTGTATCAGAAATTTTCTCGAGGAAGTTCTCCGATTTAACTTTTTGAAACCACTCATTTTGGACGAAATTATTTACACACACTTAAATTTAAAATGTAAATATCTATTATCTGGTGGTTGCAGCAGACAAACCTCAATATTGTCATTGAACATTTTGTGTGCTACTCTGTAAGTTTTAATACCAACCTTTTTAAAGTTTTATATCTTAACAATTAGATATCTGCTGCACATTAATTGGGTATAATATGAAAAAAGCACAACTACTTCCACTTACTAGGAATAACATTTACCTTTTAGTTTAATTAATAAACTGAGTTTTAAATATGCCTGCTAAATTCATAAACTTCGGTTAAACAACAATATAAATTATTTCCAAAGGAACTAGACTAATACAATTCCAACCTGGCGAGTAGCGACTTATAACAAGACACTTCGTTTGATGCTTTTACTTGTTGCTAGAAATCAGGTTCGCAGAAAATGCTGTTTACTAGTTAAATTTAGTAGGAATAACACGATCTGTGACGTAGGCTATAGTATACCCAATTGTTTAATACATGGGTGCGCATTAATTGTTTAATACATGGGTACACATTAAAGTTATTGTAGCCCAAATTTTTTAATATAAAATTAAAAATCTACTTCTCAAAATTTTTTAAAAATCTACTTCTTATTTTAATTTGTAATTCAATACTTTTCTTTTGTACTACTTGGTAAAAATCTGTCAGTAATATTTAATGTTCCTTTAAACATAGAAGAGTCCTATGTAAAATTTTCATAAAGTTTCGGCCATTTGATTTGTGTTTTCAATTGTGGCCCCCGGCCTCATGTAAGTTGGAAACCCCTGTTCTATAACATGCGTTTTGTTTCTTAATACTAGCATAACATTACGTGACAAGGGTAACAGGGGTTAGGGGAAATGTGATACTTTGAATACCGAATACCAAGGGAAGGTGAGGGATAAAAAAAAATAATAGGAAAAAAATGTGACAAATATTATTAGCGGATCCCAATTACAAAATCTTAGTCAAACTTCAGTACAAATCTTAATCAATCAACAAATACAAAATCTCAGTCAAATAATTCTAAACCTAAATGATTTGAAAACAATTCGTTTTAACAGGAACTGTATTTTAAAACTCTTTAGTGTTTTTACTATTTCGTGTAGCAAATTATGTTGAGAAAAAATGTCTTTAAAAAACTTTTTACGACATAAATATACTTTAATTATACATCACTCTACAGTTAGTAAAAGATATACTGGTAGTTCTGCTCCAGCGTTATAACTTTTCATGTTGTTTTGATGTAAAAGTATGGTTTTCCTTTTTGTATTTTTTTATTGGAGGGAAGACAATGACGCATAATAATTCAAGTTGGTGAAAACTAACTGAATTATCCGTGAATGGGAAAGATAAAGAAGAAAATAATTTTCCAACTCTAATTATTTATCTTCACTTAACTAAAAACCAGTAAGAAATCGTCTTCTTTATTTAATAACGAAAATAAAATGAGAAAGTAGTTGGAACACTTAAATATAGTCCTTTTAAGATGTTCCGATATTTGCATACATATAAAAAAACATAAGCTCACGGTACCCAAGAAAATGTGTGACTTAAAATCATATTAAAACAAACAAATGCTACTATTTTATTGTGACATCTAAGCTATTAGTTTATTTTTTGCTAAAATACTAAAATTTGATGAGCCCTTTTTAATATCTTAAAAATGGCTCCAGAACCGTCTTCTTATTGTTAAAATAAATGCGCACCAGTAAAAATGAAGCTGTTTAATTTGTTCTTTAAATCGTAAAAAGAATTAGATTATGGGTTAGACCATGTTTACTGCAATTACTAGAATTTAAAAAAAAAAAAAACTCTAAAATCGTCTAAAAAAAAAAACTCTAAAATCAAAGTGCCGATTGGAATGTTCTTTAAATTCTGTTAGGGATTAAATTGAGACTAAGATGATGTTTATTTCTGATTGCTATCATGTAATAGCAATCAGAATAAACATCATTCCATATCAAACATCATTCCTTTTTTGATTCCGTATTTAAGAATTTGCCATGGTTCATTGATTCATGAATTAGATCCAGCTGATGCTGGATTACGAAGTATTAGCAACAACATTTTAAGACTGGAAAGTGAAAAAGGGAACCTAAAGGTATTTTAATTATTTATTTTTGGTCTTCATATACACTTACTATTAGAAAGGGTTTTTAAAAATAAGATCTTAAAAGTACATATATATATGCGCAGCACATTTTCAGAAAAATACAGAAGTGTATAAAAGCCAAATACATATCGATAACCGTTGTTTTGAGAGAGATTGTGAAAAGAAAGCTAATGAGAGTACGTCCGTTATAATCCCTGAAAGCCATCCACTGAATACTAATTCAGTGCCATTCCCAATAAAACTTACAGGTGCGTCAGAACTTGCCATTCCGACATACCATCGTGGAACTAAAAGTCAACGCTTAAAACATTCCACGGGGTTCGTTTAACTAATGAATAGCACCTCAACCAATTGTTTTTGGAACTTTGAAAACAATGTAACAAAATATGGGTTAAGATGCCATTGGAAGAGTTTTCGTACAGGTAGAATTGAAGAATGGAACGAAGAGTTGTTAAGGGGGAGGGAAGTCATCGATTCTGTGACGTCACCGTTATTTTGCCGGGCGCATGCGCAATTCGATCGTTTATGTCGTTAAGAGAAGCATGTTAGAGAAGGAGTCTCATACCGCTTGGAATGTGTTGGTGTATGTAAAGAGTTGTGCGGATCGATTTATAAAATGATATATGGTGACGAAAAGGATATAAAGTTAAGAAATATTTTTTTTAAAGACAAAAAAATAAAAGAAGGGCAAAAAATAAGAACGCAAAAATCGAATAAGATTTATCATTGATGCACTCATAAAGCTCAGAACGAAATAAAAACTATGTTATTGAACTGAAAAAAATAAAATGTTCTGTCACTCAAGTTCAAAGGGCAATGAAACTAAGAAATCAAAGGAGGCATGCGTCTCTTAATTAAAATAACATCACACGTGATTGCTTTTTGAATTTATTTACAAATCACTGATTGGACAAAAACAACATTTGATTGTGGGGGGGGGNTAAAATAAAGGGGGGGAGTGGATATTTGCAGATCAAGTGCTGATCATGAAGTGATCTTTAAATATGAAAGCGAAAAATTTGGTGTAACTTCCCACATGAGGTAGTAAAATTAGGGGTCAACGGCGGCAACAAAGCGAGTAAACATAACAAATGGCAATTAAGAAATCGCCAGCCCCAGTCGCCACTTTTTTCATCAAAAATAAGGCACTTAATGCATATTTTATAATTATTCATTTCTTTAATAAAAATGGCATTGTTATTAATATTTCATAATATTCTAAAAATTACTTTATTTCACGCTTATTACTTGAAATTCGTCCTCATTTTAGAAAAGAACCTTGTAATATTTACCACATTTTGAATAATTTTACCATATATTGAAAGAAATGCTTAACTTTATTAATGTAAATAATATTAATAATTTTTAAAATTCCTTAAAATTTTCAATTTCTTGAAAAAATGGCGAATGCAAAAAATGCTACAAGTAGCCACTGGTCAGAAACAAAGTGTCCCGATTTTGCCTTATATTCCCCTTTATGTTTTATTGATGTTTTATTGTCATACGTGATGTTCCATTTTTTTATTCGTATTTAAATCTGATGCCATTTTGAAAAGGCATTAGTTCATTGTCAGACGCATAAATTCGATTTCGTCTGTCCACATGACGTTTTGAACAAAACAGTTAAGTTGACTGCCTATGATTTCCTAGCAGTTAAACTATTTAAATCAAAACTAAAAGTTTAACTATCAATAGGTAAACTATTTAACACAAGTAGTATTTTAAATAGTATTATTCATATGTAAATTATATTCCCTTGTTATACAGAGTTCAGTAATCCAGAACAGACATTTTTTTTCAAAACCGAAATTTAAACATGTTACGGTCACCTTCACAAATCATTTAATACGTTTAAAATATTTAATTTGTGCGTTTAAAAGATTGAGAGCCAGGAAAATTGGTACTGGTTTGAGAATAGATAAAAAAAAAAACTTGAAAAATTTAATTAGATTTTATCTTGAGGGAAGAAGAAAAAAACGATGTGAATTTCAATGAACTAGCAATTCATAAAACAAGGAACGGATAGCAAATAAAGCCTTTATAGGAGTTTGCCTTTTTATGGGGAAAAAATGGATTAAAAAAAAGTATAATTAACAACAGAATGAAATTTTTCATAACAAAGAGTTTAATATAATGAATTTTTATTTGACAAAGAACTAGAAGTTACGAATTTTGAAAAACTATTTCTTAGCTTTTCATTTTTTTGTTTATTTTCAGAAATTTTTTACAGCATTACATATTTTTTATTCCAACATGAAGGAAGAAACGCCTTTAATTCATAATATAAACCAACGGTTCCCACTTTTTTCGGCTATGGAACCTTAAATAATCGAGCTTCGTTTGGCGGAACCCCCGGAATCGTATGTAAAAAAAGAATAAAAGAAAATAAAAAAAAGAAAGAAAATAATAAGAATCTGTGAATATATTAAGTAAAAAAAATATTTAAAGTGTAGAATGAAATATATAATGCTATAATTTTATTTATTTATTTATTATTTTTGGTGTATGCATGTTCTGAAAATAAGCAGAATTATAGTTTTTAAAGAAAAGAATGTTGTAAACGTTGAGAATAGTTAGCAGAAAAACGTAATTCTTTATTCTTGAATTTAGTTATTCTGTGTTGAATATAAAAGCTCGATGAAAAATATTTGTCAATTTTTTATAAATGTATATTCTTTTAATAATTTATTAAATGTATTGTCATCGAAAAAAAAAAAGATTTTTTAAATTTGACTACTTTGTTTATTCGCATTTCACATAAAGAAGTTCATATAAACAAGCGAAATATTAAATAAATTATGTATCATATAAATATTATTATTACTGGTTAAAAATATCCTAACTCTGAGAATCCTTTCCATCCTTCGTGGAACTCTAAGGTTTCTCAGAACACTTTTTTCGAATCCAACTTTTTTTTTAAGCTTTCCTGAGTAATTCTGATTAAAAATGAACTCTTTTAATTTTGTTTAAATAAAAAAAATTTTTAAATTTATAAGTAATTTGAAAAAAAATATTTACGGCTTTATAACTAATTTCAAAGTCTTAAAATGTGCAATAAGACTTTGTGCGTTACTGTCACAAAAATTTAGCAGTCTTATTTCCTTTAGGAGTTATAGCGTGTCAAAGTTAATAATTCACCTTGTATACAGATCATCAGAGATCTAATTTCAGAATAGTTCCACGCTAAACTGAACGAGCCGTAACTGTTAACTTTACTGCATGATCAAGCGATACATATATATAAATTTCTCACGAGAAAATTGACCGTTAATACCACTAACTACGTGTAATAGAACTTACATAATTTCAGTGAAGTGGAACAAGTCTAAGAATTGTGCAATGAAACAAACTTAAGAGATTCGATTTGAACGGATCAGCAACAGCGTATAACAATTTTCTCAGAAAAAATAACGCAATGAATTTTAACAGTGAAGCAAAGTAACGATTTCTGAAAATATCTGTTCCTGGTTTTAAGTTTATAAGATATTGTTTTAGTGTAAAAAGAAATAACAGTGATTTTTTCAAAGAACAGAGTAAGTGATTCAAGTTTAAAATTACTATCTTAACAGTTTTTGACAGTGTTAAAAAAAACTAATGGGAAAAAAATGGAACCTTTTAACATTAAATAAATAAATAAAATAAAAAAAACATTTTTTTTTTGTACCCACGTTCGCTAAAATGTCAGAATATGAGCAATGCAATCTCACTGCAAGTTAAAGTACAAAAATGGACGAACTATAGTTTTGATTTCATAAACAAGAATCTTTCTCAGTGTTTAAAGACCAAATAATAGTAAAGAAGCAAAGAAACACACACGTGCTAAGTGGTTTAACCGATAGGGACAGAGCAATAAGTTTGAATAGAGGGGGGTGACTGGCATTAGACCCCTAAGTGCAAAAGATTGAATTAGAAAAAGATTTCCGAATATTGGGAAACTGAAAGATCATTAATATCAAAATATAGATAAAATATAGAATATAGAAATATGATTCCCAGAAATCAGGTTCGGCAGATGAAGAGTAGTGTTGAATGATTTCAGCAGAAGAAAACTCAAACCTATGATTAGAAATTTAACTATGTAAGGCGTTGAAAGATCGGTTAACGTCCTGATTTTAGACCAACTTTCGCATTCTTTTAGTCAAAGTTTATTCTTTTTAACGTTCATTATTCTTTTCAAAGTTTATTCTTCTTTTGAAAGTTAATTTTTCTTTCTAAGTTTCGTATTCTTTTAGTCGGTTTACTTCTCCAATACGGCCAAGACCACATTGACACTAAATTTGATAAATACTAAAGCTACAATAATATCAGCAATATGATCTTTAAAGTTGGGGGAATTTATTTTACAGGAAGAAAACGACTTTAAATTTGAATTTCGAAATCTTAGCAATTTTGGGGACTGATTTTCGGATAATACAATCAAATAAAATAAATTTCGGATAATACAATTTCGGTAAAAAAATCAAATTGTTAAAGTTAGAATTAGAGAATTTGGTGAACTCAGAGATCGTTTTTCTGGGCAAATGCGAATACAAGGTTAAGCTAATATTTTAACACAAGGGGAACATTAGTCTTAAATCTTCTATTCCTACATGAAGTTTAACATAATAAATAAATTCCATTAAACAAAAATCGTTTAGGGGTATATGAGTTGAAAGAAAAGCAGCAAACAAAAATTCAGTTTAAATTTTCATTTATAAACTTTTGTTTTAGGAAGAAAAAAAAAATGAAACTGAGATTTAGTATTTTAATCGCTGCATAGAAATGTCTCAGTATGATGAGTTACATATACTAAGTTATTATTAATTCATCTAGATAATGTGAATGCTAAGTTAAACTTATATTTTAACAACAGGGGAACAATTATCTTAATTCTCAACTCCTGCCTAAAACTTAACATAATTCATAAATTTCCTTTAAATTTTTAAACAAAAATATCCCTGAAAAAAATAATAAAAAGCAGATAAGCAAAAGAAAAATCGACGTGCGGAAATTCAATTTCAGTTACAGCCTCGTAGCTCACAACATCTGAGGAATATTACCAGTCAAAAAACAGAAAAAATTCTAAAGAGGGCTGATGGGTGAAATAAATAAAGAGAATAAAAAAGGAATAAAAAGAGACTTGTCTCTTCGGCAATCACCTTCGACGAAACCACAGTGATGTGGAAAAACTGTATAACATCCGCTCGTTCAATTCTTCAAATTCAACAAAAGGAATTCAAAATGGCATCCTCTTTTCCCCTTTTGATACGAGAAAAAAATTTCTATTCCTGATCGTCTGCGCTTTTCTTGTGGCCACAAAATCGAATGAAACAAGCGAATATATTTCTCCTGAGTTCGTTCCTCTTTTTTTTTTATTGAAGAGTAAGAGTCATTTTTACTGGATGCGGATTTACGGCACAGGCAAGGTCATATGATTGACCTTTGGCCCATCCAAAAGAATATTTTTTATAACGCTGATGCCATTAATGACCTATGGAAATAGAATTAAGTAAATTGAACGGACGATTAAAGATGAGAGGAAATTTGAATAAAGTTCTTTGACATACAGGTGAACAAACATTGAAACCCCAATCTTCGAAAAATGCCATAAAAGAGTTTTTATTTGAGGCAATTGGTTCCAGATCTCAAGTACTTAGTCGACTTTTTTTTAACTGATTTTTTTTCACTACTTAGCAAATCAGAAGAACGATTCTAAACTAAAAAAAAAAATATTTTATTTATTTAAAAAAAAAAATTTCTTGCAAATTCAGCTTTTACTTAGCAATTAATACTGGAAAAGAAAAAAAATGCTGAGTTTACAAAATTTTGCCATGCATTTTTATTTCGATTAAAATGTTTGAGTTAAAACGTTTCTTTTTTACTCTATATCCAGCGAAATTTTCTAAAATTTGCGAAAGTAATTTCGTTGTATATACAGAGATGTATGTATACAGAGAGAGAAAGAAGAATAAAAATTATTAAAATATATTAATTTTAAAAAAATTAAAAAAGTATTTTTTTTTTAAATATGTATGCACATATATTAAAAAGCCGGGGAAAAAATGAAAAGATATTATCTCTCCATCAGCTCACACGATTATATCAGCAAAATGGAGTGCTTTCTTATATTGTATCAATTCAGCCAAAGCAAAATATATCAATGCAATAGTGTGAGGAAATAGTGTTTTTCAAAAATATTAAATTTTAATAATTTTCTTTCTTCTTGTTTTATTAATCTTTAATTATTTTCCATGTTTTCTCGACATTTTTAACTTATTACACACACACACACACATACATATATATATATACGTATATACATATAGCATTCAACAAGGATAGAAAAACATTACGAGAAAAAACCAACAACATTATAACTGAATAAAACTAATAAATATATAAATTCAAATGCATTGTCTTACTTTGGAAGATAATAAAATGACAAAATAGACAGATCACTTACCTAGAAAAAGAAAGAAATAGAACTTATTAATTTACAATAACCACAACTCATAAGAAATCAAATTATTATCACATCAAAGCAAATTATTTATAAAAATATTTACGACGGAAATGGCACCTCGATCTGAAGGACCGATCTTTCTTCTTTTTTATTGTTTTTGTCGGATACAGTTTTTTTAACACCGTTCGTTATCTCAAATATCTAACTAAAGTTATTTTTGCTGCAGTCCATTTCTTGCGTAGCTAATACTCTACACTGAATTAATCAAAATCTTCAACCAATGAACTAATTATAAGGTAAAAAAAACATTTAAACGTAGTTTAATGTCAATAGTACTTTGAATCTTTCCCTCCCTCCCCCTAGATGCTTCCATTTATACCGTTTAATAGTGCAAATAATTTACTGATGAAATATTGCATAAGCAAACGAATGAAATATAGAATTATTCTCTTTTAAAAAATGATAAAAATTTATCCCGCAAAAAATGCATTTTGTGACAAAAATAAAATACAAAAAGTGTGAAATTAATGCTACAAACAAGATTAAAATAGCTTACAACTAAATAGTATGCAATATGTTGCACGTGTTTGACATTTTTATTTACGTTTACACTCTTTCAAACGCTTAATATTTTTATCAATCTTAATGATAGCAATAAACCACTTAGAACCTTTAATACATATTAAAATTTTGTATCTACAACGCATCTATATTTTTACCCTCTGTTGAACGCAACACATAATATTGTAACACTTTATATTTTTTAAACTTCTATTTTATAAAATTTCTGAAAAGGAGCAATCGATAAACAGAGACACGTGACGATGAAGAGAGGTTGCTATTGGTCCATTTTTCCTTCCAATTTTTCTTTCACACTCGTCGGCAGTGAAAGTACACTTATGGATTTATGATTTTCTCGCTTTACTTAATCCTTTTTTTTTTAATATTTATTTTTCTCTGAAGGTATTAAAAAGAATCGAAAAAGAGAAGGGGAGAACGAAGAAAAAACATTTGAAAGGGAGCAAGGCTTTTGAACTAGCAATTCTAGTAAAATACCTCCTGTGGTGATATTTGCAATGGAAAACGATAATTTATTAAAAAATAAAAATCTGAACTCTTTAAGATAAATGCAAATATTTCAAAACAAAAACATAAGTTTAGCATTTGAACATGAATTACTAACATGAATTAGCTTCTTCAAAAGGTGAAATTTAAATTTCCGCGTGTACGTTATGTAAAATCTTGGGCTTAGTTCTTATAAATTTAAAAAGCGTAAAAATAGAAAAAAATTAATAAATAAAAAAATCTGTATTTTTATCGATTTATAAGGTTGAGCAATCGCATAGAAATTAAATAACACAACCTGTATTATAGCTTACGTAGGAAATGGATTTTAGTTCTTCTTTATTTTAAAAGTTTCCGAATTTCAAGATATGCGTTTAAATCTTATCTTTAAATTGTATTACATATTTAAATTGCAGTACGTATTTTTCCCAATAAATTTAAGCTCTATTCGAAATGAAATATAAAGAAAATCTCAATTCATTGTAAATCATGCTCGTTTGAAGCATTATGTTTGAAAATATATATCTTAAACTTTTTGTATTTACGGCATCTCTCTGGTCCCATATCTCAAAAATAAACTCAATAATTTAATGCATAACAAAATGTGAAGAAAAAAAAGTGGAAAAAAAAACAGAATTCTAAAAAAAAATCAAACGGCAGCGGTCGCCATAGCAACGCATGCAATGACGACGCATGCGCACTGTTTACTTTTACTCTTGATTATTGTAATTAAAAAGTGTGATGACGCCATCTAATTAACACCAAGACCAACTTTACCAATGGGTAACTCTATATTTATCCCAAATGACTGATAAATTTGATTTCCGATGCATTTTATGAAAACGAATAGATGGAAAATATTAACCTTTTCCCCCTCTTGGTTTTCCTTTAGAATTGGACTTCTACAAATAAGCCTCACTCATATACAGGCAATATCTCCTTCTTATTCTTCATCCACTGCGCTATTTTGTGTTCGTTACGTCGGACTACAAAATTGATCCGTGCTGAGGCCTTCTTCTTCAACGAGGTGTTGATACAGGGCTAAGCATTCGCCACCTCGCCAAATGCGCTAAAATCGTAAATTTGGCGAATAAAATTGTGTTTTGGCGAATGAATTTTTCCACTGGAAAAAATAAATATATTTAACTCGATCCTCAAAATTACGTCAAAATAAACTTTTCTAAACAAATCGGTATTTTTTATTCGATTTCAGTAATTTTCGGTAGATGCGCCACATAACCAATTAGAATTAGGTCCAAATAATATAAGCCTAAAACAAACTACCGAAAAATCGTTTTCTATGGGAAAAAATTTATCATAAAAAATTGCTAAGATTTGCATTTAGCGAAGACTTTTTGATATTTGGCTAATTTACTGGCTATAAGTGTATAGGCAGCGCAGGCCCTGCATATGCACTTGTCCTAAAATATAGGATAAACTGCTAGGCACCTCAGGTTCTTTGCCAATACCTCTTTCGTTAGGGAGAGATCTTTCTTTCGTTGTTGTTACATTTATAAAAACACAAGAGAAAATCGTCTGAGTTGAAAGTAGAATTCGTTGATTTAAAGACGAAAAAAAAACTTAAATGGAATCATAGAAGTTCAAAAATTATATATGTATTTACGACTACCAAACGATATTTCAATTTCGGAAGCAAACGAAACAGAAAAAGGCAAATTTGCCGTTAAAAGTTTAAAAAAAGAAAGAAAAACCTAGGTTTTGAATAGGTTAAATTTCAAACAACTTATTTCCCTGAATCGGATGCTGATGCCAGTTATTGTGACATTGTCCTATAACACTAACATAATCGATAAATTCTTGTTTTACGAACTCCTACACAAAATGAACCTTTAAAAAAACGTTAACGTAAATGTTACATAGTGATTTATGAACGGACTATAGAGCGAACATAGTAGTTTAGATTCGATAAATATCCATTACCTTCATAACACTCAATAAAGGGCTATCGATTAGGTGAAACACCCGGTACTGTAAGCCACTTCGCTATTATAAACGTCAGAGGATAATCAAACATCCGACAAATGCCGGAAATGTGACATTGCGTGTATTAATCCGTGACGTCACGAAACATGGTTCGGCCTTGCTTACGGCCATGTGATGTTCGTCTAAAATCTATTGTTAATATTTGCAGACGAAAAGAAATGCAGTGACAGTAAAGTTCCGCCAGGTGTGACAGGGGCAGTGACATTTTAGAATTTTTTTTCCCATCAAAACGTTAGATGCGAAATCTCTTGGTCACTTTCTCTAATTATGTTTTATTTTTTATTCTATTCTTTTCTTTTCTACTGTTATTTATAAATTATTTTCAAAAAAACGGTTGTTTTTTTTTAAAATCCAAACACATTTTTTTTTACTTTTCTCATATCGTTTTTTTTAACATTACACAAAAACGTTTGCTTCTGTTATAACTTACCTCAATATTTTTAAAAATTATTTCATTTACTTTCTTTTATTCTATTATTATTTATAAATTAAATTCCACAAAACAGATGTTTTTCTTCTTCTTTTTCTTTGAAGCGGAATTCGCTTTTTTAATATCGTTTGCTCATGATGCACAACTTTGTTTCCCAACAAACTATTTAATTTTCGTTAATAAATAACTATCTTTCTGTGGATTGTTCATGAACAATTTATGCTCACTTGATCTTAGAATGCAGCGGATTGACAAAAAAAAGAAAGAAAAAAAAAGAAAGAAAGAAACGAATATACATTTACCAATTATTATTAGTAATATCATCAAAATTACATAAAATCTTTATAATTTATTCCACTTTATAAAACATATTACAAAAAGAAAAAAGTGAAAATAAGAAAAAATTTCCTCCTTTATTTGTACAATTATTAAAACTATTTCCTCCATGACCTCAAAAATTCAATTAAAATATTTAATTTATAGTCAAGTAAATCAAGCAACAAGAACGCAAAACATCATATGATTCTAAGATACCGGTCTTGTGTTTGAAGAAAATAATTAAATGTTCTTGTCAGTTGTGACTTTCAAACAGGGACAGTGACTGAATAATGTTTTTCCTCATTCAAAATAAGAACACGATATGACATTTATAAGGATTCCATAATAGCTGGATGCGTGTACGCAATCATTTCAATAATTACACGCAGAATTTCCTATACAACTAAAACATGCATCACCGAACACTTAAATTAAGAATGGGTTAGTTGGTAACATAGAAATGGCTCAACGGCTATTTCTTTATAAGCTGCCAAGCCATTTGATTCGCCAGTCCATGTTAGAGCCGTGCTGGCTCTAA
Source organism: Parasteatoda tepidariorum (assembly GCF_043381705.1). Lineage (NCBI taxonomy): Eukaryota > Metazoa > Arthropoda > Arachnida > Araneae > Theridiidae > Parasteatoda > Parasteatoda tepidariorum. Next base: position 38,580,160 of record NC_092213.1, read on the forward strand.
GGTTAGAGCACTCGCATCCAATGATGTGACCCTGGATCGAATCCCAGTGATGACTGATTGATACGAATTCAGAACCCAGTTTGCACCGACCACAGTGTTGACGTAAAATATCTCAATGGTAGACGAATCATGGGTTTGAGTCCCCCAGCCGTCAAAATAACCGTGGGAGGTTTTTCTCATAATGTAAAGGAAATGCGGGATAGTTTAATCAAAAAGTCCTTTACGAAGGCAAATTTCTCCCAATGCTGACAAAAAACAATCATCTGATAAAAGTGATAGTATAGCGCGGCTTTGAGAACTCCCCCAAACTGAAAGTCTGGGACTGTCTGCTGCTATGGTAACAAGCGAGAGCACATTTCTAATGGGGGTGAAATGGAGGAAAGTAGGTGTCGATTGGTTTACTCACGACGATCTAAGCTAAGATTAAGCCAAAACCAGGGACTAATATAGCCAAAACTATTCACCCTACATCCCTAATCGAAGTGACCTTTCCTCGTAACCATAGTACCCGCCACGACGCGAGACGAGTGTCTGGAGGAGTTCTCCTGAAAGTCGCACTATACATGCTTGGACCGCAAAGAGGTCTATATAAGAAAAACTACCACCTGAAAAAAGTGTACATATTTGTTTATAAGAAAGTAGATATTTCTTTCTGTTACATACTAAAAAATAATGTGACTTACATCAGTTCCAACAAGCAACTGTTATTATATTATGGCAGATGGAACTTCCTTATTTCAACAAAATAACTCTAAGTAATAAACCATTTATGCTAACGCTTCTTCCATTTTTGAAAGAATTAAAAGAAGTAACTGTTCTTTTAAAAGAAAACTAGGCGCAAACGATTTCGTAAAACAACAATAAACTCCGAACGAAAATAAACAAAAGCAATTCAGTACTGAAAGCACGTTTGCTCTAATAACCATTGCAATATATGTTCTTATTTTATTAGCATTGCTAAAAAATCCTTTTATTGATAGAAAAAAAAAGTAATTATTCACGTTTCCCAGATAACGAACTCGACAGCTCTAACATCCATCTATCACAATTAGTTCCATAAGGTACTCTCTCTCCTCCAAATCTATAGTCGAACCTTGTTTCTTTAATGTTGCCATCCATCAAATCTAAAAACAGCAACGCTCGGTTTTGAGTGTCAACAAGGATTCTGCGCAAACAAGAAGTTCAAGCAGTCGAAATGTTAGCTAGCAAGAAATAGTCCGACTTCAGATTATTGACCTGTTTCCACTGGAGCGTTAGTCTCGAAATTTCTTTTTATGGGGGAGTTAACATTCGATTGCTTACTCGAGCGAAAAGAGGAGCACCCTATCCAATGTACAGCGGGGGGAGAAGAAAGTCCCTTATCCTTTTCCTATTACCTTTAACACGAAATCCCAACCTCGTAAAATGTTGACATAAATCTGGACTTGATTCGATATACAGTTCATTGAAATCGATTTCAACGTTTGCAGAGATACCAAAGATGAGTTTCCAATGCTATTATAGCCGGAAACCACGCGGAAGGCAGAGAAGATCTAATATTCACATTTATTGTATAAAAAAAAGTAAGACATTTAGCAGTCGTTGACATTTATTTTTTATTCGAATTTGTTTTTTTTTTCCTTTATTTATTTTAAAATACAGTAGTACACGAAATCATTATTAAGTAAAAGAATTTTTTTGCCCTCCACATCAGAATACCACAATATTGTTTACCCCTTTGACGCAGATGGCACACAGGTGTCCTTTTTCTATATTTCCTTTCTTGACGCTCGAATTACAAGTAAAAATCTAAATTGGAATTTTTTAATTATAAAAAACATTCTAATAGTTACTAAAAAAATCTGTTAGATTATCGGAATTATATTTGTACTAAGTATAAGTTTTTTTTTTCCCATTCATATTCAAAAATTTATCAATTATTGGTTTTTGAAAATTAAAGAAATTTTAATGATGAATAAATGTTTCTCTTAGATCAAAATAACTGCAAATTTGAAAAATCATTGGAAATGAGCTTTATCTAGAAAATTTTACCTTTAAAGCAGAAAAAGACACTTGTGTTTCATGATGTATTTCATAACCATAAATTTTTTAAATACTATATAAAAAATATTTTTCACTCATTTTAATTTAAATTAATTAAAAAAATAAAGAAAAAAGCATTAAAAATAAGTTTACTAAAAATTCTGCGTTAAAGGGTTAAGTTCAAAATTGCAGAATTACCACGTGCGGATAAACATGCAAAACGTGGTGTCTAATAAAATTCAAAATTCTGTTTACACGTTCACGCCGGGGTGACCTACCGGTGGTTCACGCTAGATTTTCTCATCTTGGCAGCGCACCGGAGTAAAAACTGGTAACAAATAAATTTCATTTTTTAGTTTTTGTCCGGGAATAATAAAAATCCATAACTACCAATTGTTTTTAACGGATGCAATTTTCATATTGAATTGCTTCTTCGCCGTGATTAATTTCCTTACAGTGAATTGTTATTGTTGAGAATAGATTAACTCCTCCCGAATATTATCTAATATTGAAATAGTTCTTGTACCAGTATTTTCTCTTTTCCCTTACCAGTATTTTCACTTTTCTCGGCGTGAACGTGTTAAGGAGAAAATGGTTCTTCTTGAAGAGATAAGGTTAAACCTGAAAATTACAACATAGTTCATCTTGAATAGTGTTCGTTTACATTGAACTGAAATATGGTGCATTGTGAACAGCAATGGTTCTATTTGAAATGTAATATAGGTCACATTCACGTACGGGCTAAAATAATATGAAATTTGTTGGGACTCAGCATCTTAACAGCACTGTTTAATGGTTGGTTATTTACATAGTTTAAATTGAACGTTTAGACGTTTGCACTAATCTGAAATATGAACAATAATGGTTCAACAATAATGCATCGTGAACAATAATGATTCAGCTTGGAATGTAGTATAGCTATATATGATTAAGATTGCAGTTAATATGAAATTTGTTGGGAGTCAGCATCGTAACATCACGGTTTAATAGTAGCTTTTCATATTCATTTCATTTGAATGGTAAAATTATTCAATGCAGATGGCAACAAAATATTTTTTATTTATACAGTCTAATCTTTTTACAGGTATATAAATAAATAAAACGGAATTCAGTTAGATAAATGTAGCACACTTTTAAATGCATCTTTTTTCAAAACTGACGGAAATAAAAATGCTTTTTTAAAGCTCGACGTATTAAATATGCTGAATATTTGAGGTTTCTATTAAAATATTTTTTTATAAGGAATGCTATTAAACTCATAGATCTATGTAAACATTATTTTTTCAAGAATATTTTGTACAATCATCTGTCAGTATAATGCAAGTACAACATGCGAAAGTAAGAATATTGCAGTTAATTGAATAATTGCAAATGTTCTATTTTACAACATCGAAATGTTTCCTTTTACAGCAGAGTAGAATATTTTCCAATCAAATAAATTGATCTTCTATATGCATTGAGCCATTTCAAAAAACTCTTCCGCAAACATAATTTCTGCTTTCTTATTCTGCCTAAAATTCAATCTACAGCGTACAAGTTTTCCAATCGCTTCAACAAGTTCCAGGAGAAAAGAAACACAAACAAAATTTAAATAATTCACCAACAAACGTGTATAAAAGAACGAGGGAAAGAAAAAGAATCGCTCATTCTTCCTGCTGATAGAATTGCATTATTCTTCAACTTCTACCTCTAAAATCTTTTTTAGAAACCGAAATAAATAAATAAAAAAAAATTCAATCAATAGAAGAAAGACAAGTAACGCCGGCTTCTAGTCTAAAGAAAACAATAGAGAGGCCTACCGGTTTGCATGAGTTTAGTTGTAGATAGATCTTTTTGTGCTTTTGCAGACGATTTTGGCGCTTCACTCAATTCTCTACCAGAGGTCGCTAAGAATCCTTGTCCGCTTAACCCTCTATGACCTAAATTATTTCACTTCAGTACCGAATAGAACAGAGAATAGTTGCTACAGTTTTATCTTTTCTTTTGTACATGTCTCAGATAAAAGACGAAGGGTTCATTTATTTATTTATTATTACTTTTTTTTTCTCAAATGAAATGGCCAGGCAGAAGTTTTGGGATTGTTTCTTTCCCATTTCCTTGTGTCTTGGTTAGTCGAGCAGTAGTTCTGAAAACGAATGATGAATCACCGAGAAAATTTGTTCTGTTCTGAAGAATTAAACTGACTAATAAGTTTAATTGCTTTACTTTTTTTCCCCTAGTGCGTAAGGGTTGAGTGCCCCTTCAAGCGAAAAACATAAATGATAATTACTTCTTACAGGTAAATAAGAACATAATTCGTCCATACATTGAAAGCTCACAAATAGAGGTTTAATAAAAATAAATAATATGCAGAAAGAAGTTACTGGGCCATGCTCTTAGTCATGCGTTTACATAGCAAAAGAGATTTTCCGTGAATCTACAGCATAAATAGAAGCTGCTGTTGTCCTTAAAATGCTGAAATATATGATGACTCTAAATTTAAATTTTTTTTTTAAAGAAATAAGCTACAAGTTTCAGCTTTGATACAAGTAACTACAGTTGAGTCATGACTTAAACTAGGAAAAAAGTATTTTGCTAGAATTAAAGAATCAGCAGTCGTAATACGGCTGATACAAAATCATTCGTTCACAGTTGTCATATCTACAAAATATCAATTCTTGTCTCCTTGTCTTTAAAAGGCAACAATTTTTTTTTCTCTTTTTACACAATTCAACAAAACAAAACATCAGATTCATCGAACATATGCAGTTTTCTTAGGTTTGATATCATAAATTTTTTATTCGTTTAAAAATTTATTTATTATATTTTGTACAGTAATAAACTAGATTCTCTATAAGCTACATTTTTTTGCAGTTTAAATATAAGCCCTAACTTAGTAACACTAAGTATGCTTTTATCTATAGATATCTACTTATTTAATAAATCATATTAAACTATGGCTACCATTATATTTAAATTTTTTCAAAATTTCTTAATGAAATAACTTAACATCACTATTCGTTAATAATTATTGTTGCATTATTAATAATGTTTTAGCACATATCGCTGGTTCAAAACTAAAACGACACATCTGCAAGCATAATACGTTTGCAGAAGAGTCGTTTTAGTTCTGAACCAGCGATATATTTAATGGTTTTAAAAAGTATAATGTTTTATAAAAAATTTTTAAAAAATGAAGTCTTAATATTTCTATCATGGCACTTTTTTATAGCATAATGCTGTGCCACTTTCATGACGTATATCTTTTGAAGAAAAATATTAAATAAAATAGCATTGCTATATCAATTTCACTTTAAAACAAATCAATTAAATTATACAAAGAATCTAAAATAATAACTGTAATTTTATTCTACTTCACTTCACTACAAAAGGTATAATATATTTAGGTAAAAAATAAAAAATATCAAATTTCGTAAGGCGAAATTATGAAGCATTTCTTAGAACAATGAGAAATCGGAATAGGAAGGATTTTCATACGATATATAAAAATTTAAGTGCTTCATATAAAAAGAATAACACTTTCAAACAATAGATTATACAATGAATACTATCTAAATAATTTTCAAACAACGAAAATCTTTCCAAATTACAAATCTGCACTCAATATTTATTCCTATTGCATTTTACGCATGAGTTTTTCTCATCTTAAAGATAAAAACGAATTTTGAAAGTGTTTTCGAATCCTTTTTCATTCCCAATTCCATTTGAATCATAAATAAATATCCACACGAACAATATAAGTGCAGTTATAGTTAATGTGCCATGAAAGCCTGCATACACGCGACCGTATTCTTTCCTTAGATTTTTATATTTATTATTATCGTTTGAAAAAAACAAAAGCAAAAATCGTTTGAAAAATTCTGAGCAAAAAAAAATGGCGGTTACATTGGTGCTTTGGCCAGATAAATTGCTTTTGATAAATAAAACATTTCTGCATTCGAGCAAGCAGAAACCTAAACAGAGCACGATATCCATTTTCCAAATCCAAACTTTCTGTTTCGCTATTTTGACAATGTTTTATTGGCAAATAAAGTAATTCAAATACGGAACCTACATTTTTGTTTATTATTTTGGGGTTTTATTTCGAAAGAAACGTGTGATATTATGGGGTCGAAATTGATTATGATAAATGATGGAATATATATTATTTTTAAGTCAGCTAACTAGTTGAAATGGCTATTTATTCTTGTTTTGATATTTTTTGGCTGATGCCCGTCACAATGGTTTATTTCTCTAGTTGAAAGATGAAGTTTGTTTTTCAAATGAAGAAAAAAATAAGAAAATAATATTGCTTATAAAAAGGATATTGGTTAAGTGCAATATTTTGAGATGAAATTAACATGGACCGAAAATAAAAATAATGTGAGCAATGTTTACGACATACGTACATTTTTAATTAACAGAAATATTAAAAAAAAAACTAATTAATGATGTTTACACTAAGTAAACATTCTGCTTCATATATATATATATATATAGGCACATGGAAATTAAAATTATCATTGAGTTAAATATAGCTTTGAAGTCTTATTTATTTGGTTAATTAAAAGTTTATATATGTTTTCCGAAGAAGCCATTAATACTTAGAGTTAAGACCAAAGCGTTCCTAACACTAACACAAATTTATATTTAACAAGTATAAACTGAAGTTTTAATGTGAACAATTTGATGAAATATTGGATGAATCAAAGTTACATTGATTCCTCAAGATTTTTTTTGTTTATACTAATGTTGAAAGTTGATCTTTAATTGGAAATGTCAATAAATTATGGGTTCAATTATACAATTTCAATAAATTATAGGTTCGATTCAGAGGAAATTAAAAATATTTACGGTTTTCTAAAAAATTTTTTTAAATTAATAATTAGTTTTTTAAGTTTAAGATTTTATATATAATGTGAAAAAAAACCAGTTTAGGCAAATTGTTATCCTAGAAATTTTTTAATGCTTTTAACTTAACTTATTCCAAGGCTTAAATTATTAAGAAGTTAATTTAATAGGTTATAGTGAAATTATAAATTTTTTTTTAATTTCTGGCAAATTAGTTTGATCAANTTTTCTAAAAAAAATTTTTTAAATGCTTTTAACTTAACTTATTCCAAGGCTTAAATTATTAAGAAGTTAATTTAATAGGTTACAGTGAAATTATTAATTTTTTTTTAATTTCTGACAAATTAGTTTGATCAAAAATATCCGCATTTTCTGAGAAGTTATTTGTATTTTTTGAAAACTTAAACAAATTATTTATCTTTTATTTATTAATTTTTCTCGAAAGATTACACGAAAATACAAAAATTTGTAAATTTCAACTTTAAAAATGATGAAAAGGAATAAAGGTGATTATTAATGTATGTTTTTATTACATTCGGTTTCCGCACCATTAACAATAAAATATGAAATTGCACATAAAAGAAAAATTTTTTGGCTGTGCTACCAGGTGGACGATATTTTAATTCCCTGCATGAGCGAGGAATAAAAGAGAGGGAAAAAAATCAAAATAGAAAATCTTCACCGACAGATTTTTATACTTTAGTTTATTACTTTTCATTCTTCCGGTTCATGTTACATGTTCCTTTTTCTAATATTAATTCCGTCGTGCCTATGTTCCGGGTTGAAAGTAGGAAGGGAAGAAAAAAATGACACAAACTTTAATTCTACGCACGAATATCGAATAGGTCTTGGAATAAAAATGTCGTTTGCAATTCCATAAACATACTTTTTTGAATAATTGCGTGCTTCGATTCATTAGGCAGAATATCGTTTGAAAATAGGTTGTCCTTTACCTGCTCTAACACAAGCCTTTTAATTTATCAGAAAGAAAAAAATTTTATTTAAGTTCTACGTGAGGCTGTGTAAAATCGGTATAAGTTCTTAAATGATTTAAATTTAAGTATCAGTATTTTACGTGATTTTACGTTTGAAATTTAAATAGTCAATATCTTATGCAATGCTGTGCAGAATCAAGTTCCATTAAAAGTTGTTTGCAGAGAGTGCATGCATTTCGCTTATTATTATTTATTTTTTTAATTAATAATATTTTGAATTTTTTTTTCTTAGGTTTCTATTAATATTATTTTAATTTCGAGTAACTCAAAAAAGTATTATGAAGCTAACGATTTACTTCACTTAGTTCTTACACAAAATTAAAATTTTTGTTCTATTTAATAATACATGGTTCCCACGGATCTTTGAACAGATGAATAAGGGTTGGAAATTAACGTTTGTTTCGTAAGTAAGGAGATGTATTAACGTTTATCCTCGAGTAGTTAAATCCTTATTTCAAGCTTGAACAACGTAAAAAAATAAATAAATAAATAAAATATTTAAATAGTAATCTACTTGATGCTGTGCCATTCGTGAAAGCGAGACGGAAAAGAGGAAAAGCTAGCAGTTAAACTATTTCAGTTTTTGCTACTTTTGCTAATAATCCATTCTTTTTGCAAAACTATATTCAACAATATCTACTTTTTCGTGGGAAAGAAGAAGTTTTGTATATACGCAATAGTTGTAAAAAAAAACCTTGGAAGTTTTATTTTTCTTGAAAAAAAAGAATGCTAGAACGAAATGTTTATGCTCCTTTCCGTCTTGATATATGGGTTACCGTTAAAGAGTATAATTCATTTATTAGAATAACTAGGTATTTCATGCAATAACTACACAAGTCAGTTAAAGTAAATAATAGATGAAAAATTGCATACTTTTCTTAGTTATTCTATTAAATAATTAGTTATTCTATATAATGATAGTCCATTAAAGTGAAAAGTAAACAATTTGAAAGTTATTTCATAAATTAATTGATCATAAATAGCTGAAATCTCTCGAAAATTATAATTTATCCCTATTGTGGATGATTAATTGATAAATAATAAGGAAAAACAGATGATATAATTTAGTATGGCTCATATTAATAATTACGTCTAAAAGCAACGGAGTAAAGCGCACACGCACAAGTCATTGCAAAGCATGTCATCAAAACTAGTTAAAAGCAGCTAGAACCGGTTCAAAGAACTTTCGAATGCCGTATTTCATACTATTTACTGCAATTTATTCTATAGAATACTTAGTTAAATCGTAGAAATCAATAATGTTATATACTTGAACTGATTTGTCCAGATATTCTATGAAATAACGGATTTCACACTTTAACGGTAATATATATAAACTTTTAACCCCATACTGGGCTGAATCGGTATCAGTTCTAATATGATTTTACTACAGAAATTTAGGTATCAGTATCTAATGTGATGAAAAAGTACTTAAACAAATAAGGTTTAAGCATATCACTACTTAGGGCTGATTGCGAACTACCTGATATAAATCATGCAAATTAAGTAGCGAATGAGATATTTTTGAATCATCTTAAAAGCATGAGGACAAACACTAGTAAGTCTAAAAAGTATTAGGCTGATTAGAACATACTGGAGACTTTTCCAATTTGTTTGTAGAAACACCAGTAAGTCTAAAAAGTATCAGGCTGATTAGAACATACTGGAGACTTTTCGAATTTGTTTGTAGAAACACCAGTAAGTCTAAAAATATCAGGCTGATTAGAACATACTGGAGACTTTTCGAATTTGTTTGTAGAAACACCAGTAAGTCTAAAAAGTATCAGGCTGATTAGAACATACTGGAGACTTTTCGAATTTGTTTGTAGAAACACCAGTAAGTCTAAAAAGGATCAGGCTNTCTTGAAAAAAAAAATGCTAGAATGAAATGTTTATGCTCCTTTCCGTCTTGATATATGGGTTACCGTTAAAGAGTATAATTCATTTATTAGAATAACTAGGTATTTCATGAAATAACTACACAAGTCAGTTAAAGTAAATAATAGATGAAAAATTGCATACTTTTATTAGTTATTCTATTAAATAATTAGTTATTCTATATAATGATAGTCCATTAAAGTGAAAAGTAAACAATTTGAAAGTTATTTTATAAATTAATTGATCGTAAATAGCTAAAATCTCTCAAAAATTATAATTTATCCCTATTGTGGATGATTAATTGATAAATAATAAGGAAAAAGAGATGATATAATTTAGTATGGCTCATATAAATAATTACGTCTAAAAGCAACGGAAGGAAGCGTACACGCACACGTCATTACAAAGCAGCTATAAGCGGTTCAACACTGGCTAAAAGCAGCTATAAGCGGTTCAAAGAACTTTCGAGTGCCGTATTTCATACTTTTTAAGATCAAGTACAATGGTTATTCTATAGAATACCTAGTTAAATCGTAGAATTCAATAATGTTATATACTTGAACTGATTTGTCTAGTTATTTTATGAAATACCTAGTTATTCTATGAAATAACGGATTTCGCACTTAAACCGTAACATATATAAGCTTTTAACCCCGTATTGTGCTAAATCGGTATCAGTTCTAATAAGATTTTACAACAGAAATATAGGTATCAGTATCTAACGTTATGAAGAAATACCCTTTAATAAGGTTTAAGCATATCACTACTTAGGGCTTATTGCGAACTACCTGATGTAAATCATGCTATTTAAGTTGCGAATGAGATATTTTTGAATTATCTTAAAAGCAGGAAGACAAACACCATTAAGTCTAAACGTAGAACATACGAGAGACTTTTCCAATTTGTTTGTAGAAACACCAGTAAATGTAAAAAGTATAAGGCTGATTAGAACATACTGGAGACTTTTCCAATTTGTTTGCAGAAACACCAGTAAGTGTATAAAGTATAGGGCTGATTAGAACACACTGGAGACTTCTCCAATTTGTTAGCAGAAACACCAGTAAGTGTAAAAAGTACAGGGCTGATTAGAACATACTGGAGACTTTTCCAATTTGCTTGCAGAAACACCAGCAAGTCTAAAAAGGATCAGGCTGATTAGAACATACTGGAGACTTTTCCGATTTGTTTGCAGTTCCAAAATAATAGTAGCTGTTTGAAAAAAGCGGAATTATTTAATTATCTGTCTGCCAGATGTGGCCCAAAGCCTTTCAAATCTATTCTACTGAACTAAAAATCAAATATTAAAGCATAAGTTTTACTACGACTAGTTAAGTCGTCCGTAGTTGCTACGGAAATACCGAAATACCGCCATCAGTTAGAATGTTTGTTGTTATTATGCGTTGAACTTCTATTTTTTAAAAAAAAAAATTTATATACTTTTTTTTGCTTATTTATTACCGGCAAAAAAACCTTAAAATCAACTCTCATAGTTAAACACAATCGCTTCCTCTTCTCTTAGGAGTTTCCGTTTTTATAGAAATAATTAAAAATTATCAACACTATTTTTTTCATTATTTAAAAGTAAGCATTCATCGATTATGTTCACTTAAAAGAATTAAAGCTGTCAACTATTAATCAAAATAGCTATTTTATATTTACAATATATTAAATCTAAACAATGTATTCTAAATCAAGAATATGAAATGCACATTAAAGAATTTTCTTAGGGGGATCTTAATCAATTAATAAGAAACTAAAAAACAAATACATTATTTGAAAACGTTTTAATTGACATAATAATTGTTTTAACGAATACATTTTCAGCAAATCAATAATTATTAAAATTATGCATCTCAACAAACATGAAATAAATGTTTCAAAATACTAAAATAAAATTTAAATAAATGTGATTTATGATTGTATATATTTGCATTGTTCTCGTTTGGGGGGGATTAAAAATATTTTTAATGAGCTTTCTAATCCCAACTAATGAAACGAAGAAAAGATAACAACGACTTCACTTCCATTTTTATTATGTAAATATAAATTCATTTATTCTAAACACTTTGTAACCAAAACAAATAAGCTTTCATTAATTAAAAAATAAAAACTCTTTGATAATTAAATTCACTATGCAAATGAAAAATTTTAATCGTCTGATAGAATCGGAAAACCAGCTGCACTTTTAAAAACGAACTTGGCAGACGATTTTTTTTTCATAATTAAGGGGGTGCTAAGCAATTACGTACAGGGAGAAAATAAAAAGTAATTAATAAAAGGACACCAAGGTTAATTGTTTCTCAACCGTCAGAACTTTTTTATTCCACCGAGAATAAATCACCCAGGAAATTTATTTGAGGTTTTAAGAAAGAAAAATTAAAATAATAACTGCAAAGAAAAAGACTGCGCGCTAGTTAGGACTAAATAAAATAAATTTTAAGGATGAAGGTCGTTTTCCTTTTTTAATGAAAACGATAGTTAATAGACAAAACGATAAAATAAATTCACTGCGGAGCATTATTATACATTAAAAATTTAATAGCCGTTTTAACATTAACTGCTTATAACAACTAAATAAATTAACAGAGCGAATCTGTATAGGACTGTGTGATGGCAATATACACTGAAAACTACTGTTAAGTAAAGTGTTTTTAAACTACCTTCCAAATAATGTGTATTTTAAGATCTTTCACAAAAATGAAATTAACCTCATGAAGCATGTGATTATTCCTTTAAAATTATATTCATTTTTGTAAAAAGCGCAATTTTGTAAAATCGCTTTTTTAACACTTTAGATGAGAGTTTTATTTTTTAACACAATAAATTTTTCTAGATATTCAGTATAACCTTATAAACCTAACATTTTGAAAACAGGTTTTCTAAAATTATTACTTATTTTAAATTTCATTTTAAATTAATAAACGTTCGATTAATTTCGTTAAATTATTTCATTTTAAATTTCCTGTGTAATAAACGTTCGATTTAAAAAAATAAAATATACCTGTTTGAAATCCCATATAACAATTAAAGATATTAAATTAATCAAAATTGAGATTCTTCTTCTTCTCATTGGCACGACAGTCCAGGATGGGCCTTGGCCTTCTCAACATGCCAAGACATTCTTCCCTTAGCCAAGGTTCTCCAGTTAATTATCTTTAAAATTTGTAGGTCCTTTTCAAGGCAGTCTAAATATCTTAGGTTTGGTCGTCCTCTTTTTCTTGTACCTGTTGGCCTGGCACNGTTCGATTAATTTCGTTAAATTATTTCATTTTAAATTTCCTGTGTAATAAACGTTCGATTTAAAAAAATAAAATATATCTGTTTGAAATCCTATATAACAATTAAAGATATTAAATTAATCAAAATTGAGATTAAAAAAACTATTATCGACCTGGTGTTATAAATTGTTGGAGTTAAAATTATTGAACTCACTAACCCCCAAAATTTCTGCTATCTCCAGAAGAAAAATTTTTTTCTTCAAAAAGATAAAAAACTGGTAGCTCAATTATTTCATTTTTAAAGTTTATTTTGTTGGAAACAAAGTCATCCGTATTCTTCAAAATATATTCAGATTATAAGTAGTTACATTTTTTTTCCAAAATATTTTTTTAAACTAAAGTTGTAGTTGCATACGAAATCATCAAGTTATCTTAAACGCTTATTTTGCTAGACACGACGTCAGCGGGAAATAAATATTAATAATAATTATAATATATAACACCAATAATATATACAATATATAATATTTAAATGCGTGAATACCTAACATAGCTAACTTAAGTGAATTGTTAAAATCCAAATAAACGTTTTTGATTGGATAGAATTGTATGCATATAATAGAATGATACACAATGAAATGATTTGGTTAAAATATGTAATTATGCGATTAGATGTGCTGAGATACGACACATCATACATAACAACCTCTCGATTAAATCAATAAGCTTTAAGGCTGACTATAATAATATTAATATACAGCGAATGCATCTTACCAAACAATCCAGATTATTAATCAAAACTCGAAAAATTATTGTTATAAAGACGAATTAGTAAGCAGGCTTAAACGCGCAAGGAAAACTGAATGATTGATTTATTACTATTTTTTTGGTGGGGGGGGGGAAACTTAGAATATATGGAATCACAATTGATATATATTGATTTATAAGGAGGGGAGAATTGAGTTTTAGATAACCTTTAGAGAATTATATAAATGAATTTAATCTAATAAATCCGAAAAACAAACTTTAAAAACTTCATTTCAAAATTTAAAAAAAAAAATCAAATTATATTACTGCGATTTTTTTTTACATCGAAAAACAATAAAAGGAACGGAAATAATAATTAAAAAACCTAACAACCACTCTGAAATGTAAACAAAAGGAAGCCAACTACAGATGAAAGAGTTAAAGAACTATAATTTTTCACGTAACCGTAAAAAACCAAATTTCTACAATTAGTTTTCATTAAAATAAATAATGCTGCACAAAAATTTGAAGAAAAAAAATTGACATAAAATAACTTTGTTTGCACTAAAAATATTTTCAAAGCAGAGATTTCCTTAAACATTTCCCTGAAAATGTGTAAAATTGCGCATTATTCTGTAAAAAATTTCAAATCAAATTATGGCATCATAAGTAAAATCAACTTAACCTTTTTACCGTAAAATCCATTTTTATCGTAAAATATTATACCGTAATTTTTACAATAATATTTATTTAATTAGAATAATTCAGTGATTTTACGGTAATAATTACTGTAAAAAATTATAGCATATCAGATTTTCTTGTTCCGTAACATGTTCAGGTAAAAATGGATTTAAGGTAATAAGTACTATCACCCTGAATGCCGATACTTTTTAGCGTAACAGCGGCGGTGGCAACAATACAAAAATTCTTTTTAACCCTTTATAAGGTTATTTTATCGAATAATGTTATGTCAAAATATATTTGATATTGAGGAGGTTTTATAAAAAGGAGCTTATTAGCATATAGCTTATGGAGCATTTAGCTTATTAACAAAAATCAATTTGGTTTTAAAGACCATCTTGGAGTGGGAAGATGGGTGGGCTTTTCAAAATTTTACCGAATGTAAAGAATTGGCCATAAACTTGAACTTCTGTGCCTATAAATAAACGAATTAAGAAGAAAAAAAATTATAACTGCAAATAAGCTCTATAAGAAATGATCAAATGGACGAACGCAAAACACACGATAAAAATTTACTGTAACCAACTTTTATGAAAACAAAAACTATCATTGTTTTTTTTCTTTTGGGGGGGGGGGATTAGCATTAAAAATTATAGTTAGGGAAATAATTTTTCATCGACTTCTAAAAATTAATATATTTTCCGGGGGTACTCATCACAGATATATAAAGGGTTAACAGGGAAAGACACAGTTCGAAACAACTGTAACATAATAATTTTTTAAAAAAACTGTTGCGACCTAATTTTCGTTCTCTTTAATCTGATTGATCTTAATCACTTTTTTTAATGCAACACAATAAAAAGAAATCCAATGAGCATATTCAATACAAAAATTATTAAACCTTACCTAGCCAGTCTGGCAAAACTAATTCAACAAAAGTTACGAACCACTAGAAATGCAAAAGTAATAGCTCTTAAAGGATTATCAACCACTAATCTTTATATAACAAAGAACTGAAGTAAGTAGCATCACTTGGAATGCACTGTCTAAAATCGCACTTGCTACTGACAAAAATTTTCAAACAAAATTTACTGTTCCTGAAAGGGTCATTTATTTCCTTGTTTGTCAAAACTATTTACAAAATAAAGAACTATTCTCAAAAGAAAATATTATTGTCAGACGAAAGTTAATTTCGATTTTTAATTGAAATAATCTTCGAATAACAAAGGGGAATGCAATTATGAAAGTACTCAATCTTACCTCATTTGTTGTGAGTATTTCAAATCTGTAAATTAGGTTTGTTCATAAAACTACAGATTTTTTTTTCAAAATTTTATATTTTTAGCTTAGTTTATTTTTTGTCTGATGTACAAGTTCATAAAGAAAGAGTAGGTTTATATACATACATATACACATGTCTGTTCCTTTAAAAATAGCACTAAGACTATAAATAAATAAATAAATTTTCAAAAAAATCATGACCTTAACGTATCGCATCATAGACAGAAATGTATTATCACCTTCTTCCCACAGCTACCTACGTAGCAGAGAAGTAGGGACATTTAGTATTCACTTGTATGAATTTAAAAAAAATCCGAGGTGCATATTATTAAGCAGAATTGAAAACTATAACTTGTAGATCCGTTTAAAAATTTCATTCGATAAAAAGGGGAAAAAAATCCCAGAAATGTAACTAAAAGGAAAACATAAGAGTCAAGTGCTAAATCTAACATCTAAAGATGGGGGAAAGAGTTTACAAATGAATAATAATAATAAAAATAATGCCAATTCATCCTCTTATAAAAAGCTTCCGTGAAAATCATCAAACTAGATCATGCTTTAACATTGAAATCTACGTTAATGACCTAACAGGATATAGCCTAAAGCGCCGACTCAAACTGTTGTCGGGATTTAACACAAATTGCGAAAAATCAGTAACCAAATAAGGATTTTAAAAAAAAAATCACTTTAAACAAAGCAATGTTTTTAATTTCAATCATACTTATGAGAAAATGCAAGTGAATATTGCTGTAAATAGTATATTATATAGTGCTATAATTAATATGCGGAATTATTTTAAAAAACATGCAGTTAGGCTGAGGATGACCTAGATTCTAGAAAATAACTAAAACAGAAAAAACTTACACTTTTAATAAAACCCAAAAAAATTTTACTTTTCTTTTGTGTATGAAGGCTTTTGTTTCATAGGAGTAAATTTGAAAAATGAAATTTTTGAGTCACTAGTTTTTATCTTTCTGAGAAAGTAGATGGGCGGGAACGAAAGTTGAGTCCAAGTGTGCAGCCCTTTTTCCCGAATTAAAAAAATAAATAAATAAAACAATTAACGTAAGTTTTCGATTTGTTTTATACGTTTAACTTATATTTCAGCCATATCTTTGAATGAGAAAAATTCCTCTAAGAAGTGCTATAATTTTGACAAAATATTTTAAAAATTATGCAACATTTTTTCCAAAATATTTTGCGGATAGACTGTAAATGGCATAAAAAGAACTAAAACAAAAAAAAACCCTAATATTTTTCATTGAAATACATTATGCATTTCGAAGAAGTCACACTTAAAATTCGATTTCTCAGGAGCTATTAAACCGATTTTGCTCAAATTTCGCAATTTGCCATATAAGATTCCATTCCTTAAAATGATGCAAAAAAAATTTACACGTTACAATTCAAAAAATTTTTGACCATTCGTAAATAAAATAATAAAAAATAATAAATACGTATTTACTAAAACTTATTTTTTATATGCAATTAATTATCTTTGGATAAACGAATTCTATAATTGTGTTTAAAAAATTTTCAATTCGCTTGAAAACTTCTCTAGTTGTAGCAAAATAAGCAAAAAAGTAAAATTAAGGGGTCCAAACTTTGGAGCGCTCTTCAAACCAAACAATTGGGACCATATTTCCTAGATGGCAGCTAACCCCTATATTTTGGGGCTCAGGAATCCGTCAAAAATAAAAAAGGTATATTTATTCAAAGAAATTTGTTTTTGTGTTTGATTTCGTAACTCAAAATCTGATTTGCACTTACTAATTAGCATATTTGAGGTTACCCCCTCGAGCTATAAAGATTGAGTCCCAGAATGTTAAAATCTGATCATTAGGATTAAAAGTTATTCAGAAAGGTTCGTTTTATTTATTTATTTTTTTATTTATTATTATTTTATTTTTGCCGCATTGTATAAACGCATGGAACAAAAGATTTCAAAGAACAGTCCCCCCTTTCCGTTTAAAAATAATCTTGATATTGAAATTTTTTTAATTACAAACTCTTATAATTAAAAAAAAAAAGAAAGAGAAAATAATAAACATGTTCACATTCAAAAAATGCATCTTTATAAAAACAATTTATTCTTAATCATCCAATGGATGCAAGTAAAGACGTCAGTACTAATTAAGGAATATTTTTTTAAATCCTTCGAAAATAAAATTTTTATTTTGAATGAAGAAGGAATAAAAAAAAATGCAGTGTACGAATATTGAAATACCGTGAAATTGAATACACAGCTAGCTAATTAAAATTATTCGAATTTGTCCTTTTTTTAATTTGATGTTGGAAATTATTATATAATTATTTTTTTTACTTAAGATAAAAAAAAAAATTCTGAAATTGAGAAAAAGATTTCCTAAAACTTTGAGAAAAGTATTATTCTATATTGAATGAAAAAATGATTATTATAGTCAAATCATATTTGTCAAACTAAACGATGTGTAGTTAGTAAAAAATCGCTGTTTTCAGTAAAGGAACATAGCTATTAAAACTTTAAGTCTTAAGAATTAACTATTAGTCTTAAGAATTGAGAAATTTAAAGGTTTAAAAAGAATGTTAAGAAAACAATCGTTATGTCCTGAGATGATTTAATTCTGACTAGTAGTAAAATATTTTGTTTTAATAGAATTATAAATAAATATAATATAGTTATAAATCAACAAAAAACGTTTAACAGTAAAATAAATTTTAATCTTAGAAACGAATATTCTAGACCTTTTTAACTCTTTAATTCAGACCTTTAAAAAAATAACAAAATCTCCTTTTTAAGAATTAAACCAGAAATAAACCAGTTTAGAACGTTAAAAAAAATGTGTTAGTGGGAATTTACTTAAACCACGTCAATAATCCTTAAAAAAATTAATAAATTATTTCGTATTTGAAACAACTGAAGTGTTAGGAGCAATAGAGTGATATTATTGGATCAATAGAAATTTTTTTAAAAAAGGGAAATTTTTACGCAAAATTAATCTTTATTATTGTTTCAACATAGGTACTTTTAAAGTTTACTTTATAGGTACTTTTCATACACAATTTTATATTTACTTTATAGGTACTTTTTATAAGTACTTTTAAAGTAAAAACAATTTTAAAGTTAACGATGTTTTGCTAACGCAGAAATTTCTGATTGCTTATATGAAAATTGAAGTGTTTTTAAAGCAACAAATGTTCGCTAAAAAACAGCACTTCCTAACAATTTGAAAATGTGGTTTATTAGAGCTTGGCGGCAACCAGGGGAAAAAATTAAAAGCGGTAGCGTAATGATGGATATGATATATATAATAGAATTTTTTATAACAAATTATTCGTTAATCTGGAGTTTCTAACTCGTTAAATAGGCGCTTTCTCATACATTTTAATCGAAGAAAAAAAAGAAAATTTCGTAAATAAACGTTCGTTAAATCAGGGTCTGTCACTCCCCCCTCCCAGAAAAAAGCACTGCCCTGATTACTCAGTACAGTACCTTTTCCGTAAGAAACTACGAGCATTTAAAACCATATCATCATTAGTAATCTGAATAAACGATAAAATACCGAATGACACAGAAAATTCTTTAAGAAAAATTAAATTTCGTTAAATGGTAGATGTTCATAAACACGCTGAATGCCAGGCTAATTTTACATGGCTTGCTCGTCTGGCCAAACGGTAAATAACAACAAACTAAAATTTGCAAATATTAGACAGATTTTGCTAGTTTTTTAAAGGGTTTAGCATGACATATCTGAAAAAAGAGGTGAATTATATAAGCCTACGAATTGTTTAAAAATAGTGTTGGATAAAAATCTACTAAATTGAATTTATTAAACCAAGAATCACAATTAAATAAATTACCACTTGAAAATATTTATTCGCTGTCCGGAGCAAGTTGGCATCTCTGTGTATATAAATAAAACTTTTTTTGTGTGTTCTATATTGTATTCTTCAAACCATTTTAGTAACGATAATAATATAAAAAAAAAATTAAAAATTTACTCGAATTATGTGTTTCTAATAATCTTGGCTTTGCCGGTCACCAGTGACCCCCGTGGCGCTACGAACACACTCAGTGCCAGTCACTGGTGACCCCCATGGCATTCAACATGTTAAATCGAAAACCATCACTTTTATCCTTAAAAAGCACTATTCTGATTTATCAGAACATTACCCCTTCCAAAGGAAATTAAGAGCATTAATAACCATATCGTTCGAAGTAATCCTGAGCGAATGATATTCAACTGAGTAACGCATAAAGAAAAAAACATTTTATTGCTCAGTGATTTTGCATTGGCATTTTCATGTTTATTCAGCGAATTCCTTTATCTTGAAGATATCCCAAAGACGCGCCAAAACTTAACATTCCTTTTTCCCTCAACAAAACCCCTCTTTCCTATAACTTTTTTTTATAGAACAAATTTATTTTTTATTTATTTGGTCGCGCACGTGGGGTCCTAAAAAGTTTTTCCTTTGCGTATAAGAACTTTTATTACATTTCAGCTACACGCGTTCACGTATCTTTTCTTTTCAAAAGCTTTAGAACATTTTTTTTCTGTTATTCCAAGAAATGGAACTGGTTTGCTCCCATTCGAAGGAGTTTCAACTGAAGTGGTACGGTAGTCATGGCTGGAACGAAATAATTCCTTGAATACAGTTACAGTGAAAAAGAAATTACGCGGAAAAAAATTCTTGGCGAGAAAAAGAAAATAATCACAAAAGCGTATGGGTATGTTCATTCATCCAAAGCAGCTCCAGATTATTTCTTTTCTTGGATATCGTGTTAAAAAGGTGGAAAAAAATCTGTTTGATATAGAGAAATAAAAATATTTATAAAATTTGTCACGCATTTATACCCTTTAAAGTTTTCGACGCGTATTTAAACTCTTGTTTAGGATTTCATAATCATTCAGTTTGAAATTACTCGATACAAAACCATAAATATTTTTTTAGCAGCAAGATTATTTGATACAGATTATTTCATTTTGTCGTGGTTTTATAGTTTTATTTTATTACTTATATTATCAATGTTTTATTTTGTGTCCTCTGTTTACCTTTTTCAGTTTATTAATTTTTTTTTCTATTATCGATTATCATTGATTAGCAGCCAATTCGAACATTTATACCTTAAATATTTAGAACAAAATTTTATTTAAAATTTTATATACATATATCAAAATTTAATATAAACATTGGGTTTAAAAATTTTAATAAAAATTACTTCAAACACGATGTTAAATCAACAAGGACAACAACAAATTTTCGTTCTTTTTTTTGTTTTGTTAGATGTAACTATGTGACGCTGTACAAACAAAATCTTGAAAAACAAGTACCGTTGTTCAAGAAAAAATGAAGAAAGTTTCTAGTGAATTTTCGGATATCATCTCTTCCTGATGCATCTAGAGCAAGAATTCCCAAATGGTGCTCCGCGGAAACCTAAGGTTCCGTGACAAGGTAAAAGACGTTCCGAGAGTTATGACTAAGTAAAATATTAAGATTTCTAATGAACGCTAATGATTGACTATGATGAATACGAATGGATTTTTTTTAAATGCTAATTTTTCTAATAATAGTAACGTGAAATAGAACTGCATTTATGAAAAACTGCATATCAGTATTATAAATCAAGCTTTTGAAATCAAAATAAAAATAACAAAATTCTTAAATAAAGGATTATGTTTGCCTGGTAACCATTTCAACGCCTATAGCAGTTCTTTTATCTTTCATTTCAACGAAAACTATAATTTAGCTTAGGTATTCACACCAAAAAACCAAATTAGATACAGCTCTAGGAGTATGAATTAAACTGTCGGATATAAACCTACTATTGATAAAAATTATGAAAAAATTCTATTCCACTCATTAAATATTTTCTAAATAAAGCAGTCCTTAAATGGTTAATAAGTTAGCAATTGTTTTTATATGCCTTATTATTTACAAAGTCGGGGTTCGCTGAAAGAAGTTTGATCATTTAGGATATTGAAAGATAAAAGGATAGGTATTTAGAATAGGTGAAAGCGATTGACTACGAAAATATAATTGATTTTACCCTCATTCGTCAAAATTAATACTTTGCATAATTATATGAAAGAAATTTTATTCAAGAAACCTTTTGAACAGTTTCACGACACGTAAATATTTTATTATTATATATGACACATTATTATTTTATTATTAAGGATTGCGTTCCATGACCAAAATATGACACACTTTTCAAATATCATACAATAAGTCAAAAGTGCTAAAAACTCTTTTTTTACGTAATAATTATTAAAGTTAATTAATTTAAATTGGGTACTTGCAATTCGAGAAGTGAAGTGATTATGCCTTATCATGTGATTAAAATCAAATTTAATTGGATACTTGTAGGCAACGTCATGCATGTGTGTCGAACCTGATTGGCTCCTGAAACGACAAATGCCACGATTTACCTACGATGACGTCATTTGCAAGTATCCAATTAAAAACAGAACATTTTTATAGAATTGAGCTACTTTTTTTCTGACCTACATATTACTAAGTAAAAATAGCATTTTTCTGTAATTTTTTAAAACTTCAGTTTCAGGAAAATTTATAGTATCTCAGACTATTGTAATTTATTGTATGTACGAGTATTGTAATTTAAAACAAATTTAATTGGATACTTGTAAACGACGTCTGCATGTGCGTCGAACCTGGTTGGCTCCTGAAACAACAAATGCCATTATTTACTTACGATGACGTCATTTGCAAGCATCCAATTAAAAACAGAAAATTTTTACAGAACTGAGTTACTTTTTTAAAAATTGCATTTCTCAGTAATTTTTTAAAACTTTTGTCTCAGGAAAATTTATAGTATCTCAGACTATTGTAATTGCGCAGAGCATAAGCACGTGATCGTACAGCGTATTACGTAAAGACTCGGAAAATATTGAGAGAAAAAAAAGAAGAAAAGAGAATAAATTACTTTAGTCGTAAATAAGAAAATTTAAAAATGCATTCATTACTAATCAAATATTTTTCTCCCTACCAAATTTAAATAAATAAAAGAAAAAAAGAAAATGGTACGAAATCGAATAAAAAAAATAATAAATAAATATTAAAATTAATTGTTATACATCCTCTAAATAATGTTCTTTACATCATTTTAATTCACGAACTTTTTTCCAGTCGAAAGAAAATGAGTGTCAAAAAGCAGGGAAAAGTAAGTAAAAAGTGCTTAAAAAATAAGAATTTCCAACTTGAAGACACAAGAATATCGAGAGAGAAAAAAGAAAGAATGAAATTGAATGTAGAAGTTGAGGGACTCGCATCAAGAGGTCACGGGCGACCCGAAAAACCCGGTTACGTGACGCGAGGGGGTTAAGAAAAAGATGGGGGGAAGAAACAGGTTTATTTCTGTCTCCTCTGTTGGAGGATAACTTTGGAGTCTTCTCAACTTCCAGCAGACGACCGACTTTTCTTCTCATTTTTCGACCTCAGGTAGAATTGAGGAGGTAAACAACGCAAACGATAACTTCGGAGTGCAGTTGTCCTCGATGTATGATGGTTGGAGCTTTGATTTTTTGATGAAAAAACTTGTTTTAATTTTCAACGGCATCATCAGATGAACTTTCAGTGCGTTTTTCATAAGAAAAAAAAAAGCTCGTAGTTGTTTAGGAATGATATCATAGTTGCAAGTGGGTTATTCCATCGATTCAGATATAACGGAGGAAATTTGAATGAAAACCTGATCTAGCAATCCACGAAAGAAATCAATTGAAGTTAATTATCTTTTCGTCCATTTTAATTAATTTTTACGCAGCGATGAGAAAATTATTATTCATACGAAATTGATAAAAGATGAAATGAAAAAATTTTCTTTTTTTGTTATGAATTCTCAACAAATATGTGAACAAAATATTAGAAAAAAAATCGTAAAATTTTTTTAAATAATTTATTTTAATTTTCTAAACTGTAAAAAAACTTTTTATACGTTTACAAATGTTAAGATTTTAATCAACATAACACTATTATTTAGCTAGATTTAATCATCATAACATAAGACCAAAATCAAATTAGTAGTTACTCAGTTATGAAACTGATACAAATTTATTTTCCGATTTTCAATTTATAATGCATAGCTGCCAACTTGTACAGTCGCTGAGAAAGATTTTAAAGAACGGTAGTCTTATCTTATAATACTATGTAATGGCATTAAGAATTTTCTAAAAAAATTAAGCTATTTAACCAACACGTGATAGGATATAAGTTTAACTATTATATCTTATATAGATAGGTTTGAATTATTGGCTTATCGTGGCAGGTAAAATAATTTAAAATGCAATTTTTAAAATTAAGATTTTTGCGTTAAAATATAAATATTACTACCACCACGAAAAATATTTCTCGATGGCCATACAAGTTGGCACCTATGATAATGACCTCAGATTTCATTTGACTATGGGACCTTTAAAAAAAAATCTAGTTACCTTAACTAGCAAAACTATTTCATTACAAACATTAATTCAAAAGAACTGAAACATTCTTATATAATAACGACTAATATAATAACGGCGACAAAAGCTATCATTGTGGAAAAAAATCTCTTTTTTTAATTTTATAAAAACTGGTAGCTCAATAATTTTATTATTAGAGTTTACTGAGGGGGAAAAAATGGAAATTCGTGTCCATCATAATAGCGCTTTTAAAAAGTGCTTAAAGGTGCCTAGTTTCGTTTTTTAAAAGTCCTTAGAGGTGCTTTTTACATTGGGTGTTTTCAAAAAGTGTTTAATTTTACCTTTTCGAAAATCAAATTTTTATCTTTACCATGTCAATTTTCGCCACGTATTATGCAAAAGCGTGCTTTTCACATTGTTCTATTCAACGTTTTCACAATTCATTCAACCGCAATCTATTTCAGCGTACCGTCGGAACGTAGCGTATGAAAGCGCCTATCATTTTACAGGTTTGATGAAATACTTGCGAGTCCGCAATGTGGGTATACTGAGCTGGTTTTGGTGAGATTATTGCACTTTCGTGTGCAACTCTGCTGCATTTTGCAAGATATTCTCAATTTTAAGCTTCATTTCAACCCTCTGAAATCGAACCGAAAATTCTCTTGATCATTTTTTAATGGCTAATATAATCAAGAAAAGAGTTCTTTCTCAGAAATTAATTATTTTATCATGATCGTGTAAAGTTTTTTGAAAATTATTTTGCATTTTGTTAATTTATATAGTGCTTAAAAATATTTGAGTGCTTAGAAAGTACTCAAAAGGTGCTTATTTTTTGCCGAAAGATTTGGCTATGCACCCTGTAATATATTATTAATACAAATATCTTTCTTTCTATTTGAAATAATGCTACTGCTAAATTCAAGTTGGCAACTCTACAAAAGCAAATATTCTATTGCAATAGTTTACCATTTTTCTGTAAGGTGAAGTTTTTTTTCGCAGATTCTGCGTAAATCTGAGTTTTTACTGTTATTTATTAAGCAGCTATACGTCAATTATGCTTAAAATCAATAAACTTATTTCACGGATTGCTTAGCACGACTTATAGCCTTGTACAGCTTCGCGACATAATTAACTCTTTAGAACTAAATATAATAAAAATTCCACTGTTTATAACGGACCGACAGTACCTATTCACATCATGAATTCTATCCAATTTCGTAATATCCGTTATATATATCTAGTGAATAACAATTGCAACGTAGCAACGGACTGGGCGTGATTCTGAGTGGGAAGCTAATTGCGATATAATTATCAACAGAAAACAATCCTTTTCAAACAAATCATTTCAACGAGCAGGAAAACAATCTGACATAATTTACCATTCACTTTTTTCTTCTTCATTATTTACAAATCGTTTTCGAATGAAATATCGAAGTCAAGGAGGAAGCGCAGGCGTTTGTCTTTCTGAAGAACAACTATTGCGTTGATATGACAAGTAGGAAGCGGTTAATGGAATTGATACTTCTTAAAAGTGTAAAAATATATTTAATTGATAGAGTCGTTTGTCATCGAACAATAGAAAAAGGTAGCCTAATTTAATTCAATAGAAGAAGAAAATAAAAAAAACAGTCGGCTAAATAGCTACAAGAAAGCATATTAACTTACGCTGCTTCTTTTTAACTTCGAGTTGATGGCACTGTCTATGTGTATGCTATTTTTATAAATGTTTGTCGGTTAATAACAATTATTCATAGCTACTTTTTCACGTCAATTATAACGTTAGTTATTATGCTAGTTATAAAAAAGTTATCAAATTAGGAAAGATTCGTTAATTTTATATCTAAGCGGAAAAATTTGCTCAAATTTGCGATTTTTGAAAAGATTTAATATTAATCTGATTTTAAATGCTTTCTACAATATATAGATTAGTGGTTACCAACTGGCCCACGGGCAGCATCTGGCCCGCGAAGTCTTTTTTTTGTGGAGTTATCCTTTTTTTGCGGACAATTTTCGTAAAAAATCTATATGGGTTTTAAATACTTTTAAGTTTCATACCTTAACAATTTGATAATTAATTGTTTAATACATACGCAATTAAATATTTTTAAAAATCTACTTCTTATTTTAATTTGTAATTCAAAAATTTTGCTTTGTACAACTTGATAAAAATCTGACAGTAATATTTAATGTTCCTTCATAAAAGAGTCCTATACAAAATTTTGATAAAGTTGCGGCCCACCATTTGACTGGTGTTTTTAATTGTGGCCCCCGGATCCACGTAAGTTGGAAACCCATGAGTTCAAAATTAAAGCTTTGCTTTGAGTTTAAAGTACTCAAAATCGCGATATTTTTTATCCTCAATGGGGAGAAAAGCTTCACATACGATCCCTTTAAGACTTAATAATAATGAATAGTTCTATAACTGATACTTGGGAAATAAAAATATCTGATGAGTATGGACAGTTTGATATATAGAGCAACAAGTATATTACGCAATTAATAGAAACAATTTACGTTGTTAAAAAATTTATATGAATTGCAACTGCATGAAAATAACAGGCAATAAAATTATGGTTCTCTGCGTCAATATTAGGGATCAAACTATGATTCAGTTTACGAGAATTTATGATTAACTTAGGTTTGCTGTATCGGAAATTCGTGATAAAATTATAGTCTATTTTAATGCTAAGATAATCAAAAATTTAAATGTTACTATATTGTTCAGCAGGAGCATATACTTAAAGCTATGGACAGAGAATTTGAAAGTAGTTCACGTTGAAAAATTTTGCACAAAGAAAAAGAGAAACAGAGATCAGTTCACTCTGATTAAATCCTCTTTCATGGTTTAGATACGTTGGAACTACATTCGCATTTCGACTAAACCTTTTTCTATCAAAAAAGACAAACTTTTACAAATTTTGGATATTTTGGAACTACATTCGTATTTCGACTAAACCTTTTTCTATGAAAAGAGGGCAAATTTTTACAAATTTTTGATACGTTGGAACTACATTCGCATTTCGGCTAAACCTTTTTCTATCAAAAAGACAAACTTTTACAAATTTTTGAAACTTAAAAACTACATTCGCATTTCGACTAAACCTTTTCCTATCAAAAAGGACTAACTTTTGCAAACTTTGGATGCGCTGGAACTACATGAAAGAAGTTGGAACAACATTATCTAATGAAGCGACCCCTTTATTTTCTACATTTTTTTAGGGTTATTGTAATGTCTAATAATATTATATCATCAAAAGTTTGTTATGTATATATAAAATTATTAAGAAAACGCCAGTTAAAAACTTAACCTGAAATCCAAGATGGCGAATATCTTGATTTCAAACAAGCTATAGTAGATACCTAATTATTAGAGCCCGGATTTATATGACCTAAAAAATCTCAACTAATGCCCTTAAAAAGTGCAAAAAATGCCCTTATAAAAGGGCAAAAAATGCCCTTAAAAATGCAAAAATTGCGCAAAAAATGCCTTAAATAAAGTAAAAATATTGAATTAAAAATTTTTTTGTTTTTTAAAATTATTATGAGTCATTTAAAAGATATAAAGCAATGCAATACTTGTTCTACGCTCATTAAAGTTTGAAAAATATGTTTTATATCCTAAAATAACAAAAAAAGGAAAATATATTGACACCAAAATATTTTTATTTTGTATAGAAACTTTAATGGATATAGCAACTTCCATCTCATAATATTACTAAATATCAGAATTACATTGGATTATTAAATGTTTTTTGATAATTTGAAATGTAAACGAGCGTCTCTTGTCTGAAAGTAAATTTTCATTCCTGCAGAAGCTTCTTTCAACGTCT
>NC_092213.1:38608125-38613438 GCF_043381705.1 Parasteatoda tepidariorum
TATATATATATATATATATATATATATATATATATATAGCAAATTTTGATTTCAAACAAACTATAGTAGATATCTAATTACGTTAACCTAAACCTAGATAATTAGATACATTTCGTTTCATTTTACTTTAATATGAATCAATTTTTTAACAGTGAAATCGAGAACTGAATGAAATAATAAACGAAACAAACTTAGAAAATTCGTTGTACCATTAATTAATAGCTGGCTTAGTCAAATATTTTATAACTATTTGCCTAAATTTACTTTTAATAAAATGCTATAATATTTAAAATTTAGTACCAGAATTAGCAGGAGCTTCATCCAAAAGTCAATAAGCCTATTAACAATTAGAAACTTAAAATAGAATTCGTTAAAATTTCCCCAATCAGGTCATTAAATTTATTAATTATAAATGATTAAAGTAGAATAAATAATAGAACTGAAATCTAAATAATTTTACATAGAATATTTAATTTGTAACTTTATTTATAATATTTTTCCGAAATGCAGCTTTAATAACAGAAAAATTAGATATGAACATTAAAAGGATGGAAATTTAATTTATATAGATATATTAAGGCAACAATAGTATCGGACAGTTTCAATACTTTAAGAAACGTAAGAATGAGGAATACATATGAGATAAACATTTAAAAGAAAATAATTTAATATTTTTCGAAACATAAATATTTCGATTATTGTACTACAAAACAAATATTTTATTTAAATTTCGTATTTCAAATGGTAAATTAAATTTGTCTTTTCAAATATTGAATAACTTTAAACATTCCAAATCAATTTTCCAATTCAAAAATAATACACTTAAACAATAATCTTCTTCAAAACATATTACTTTCATAGATAAATAAAATAAAAAATTACTAAATAATAAAACAATATTTAGGTTCCGGATAAAATTTTGAAAATTAAAATACAAAAAACAGATTAATTATCTTTCTTAAGAATATGCAAATCCAATTTCATAGAAAGCTATAATGATTCATTTTTTAGCCGATGCCATTCTCTAATAACATAATAACGCTCGCAGTAGTCAAACAGAGGAAAATACTTTACCGAAAAGCCAATTTCGCAGAAACAATATTTTTATGCTTTTATTTTTATTTAAATGACATGCTTTACTTTCCCCTTTTCCTTGAAGAGGTTGCTTATTTGCATTAAAATTGTATGCAAATGAATATAAATCCAGCCTTGAATAAATTTTGGAGTTTAAATAGAATTTTAGAATTGAAAGTTGCAAATAGTAGAAATTTTCCGATGATTAAAAAAAAAAGCTCTAAAAATATCGTTTGCTGTTTAGGAGAAAAATATGTTTTCGTCTGCCATCAAGCTCTCTTTTTTTTTCAGCTGTGAGAGAATGAATAAAAATAAAATAAAGCAGCTTGTATATTTTGTGCAAAGGAAGAAGATATATTCAAATCATACGGATAACATGCTTTAATCAATTCTACATAATAACAAAAGAATAACATATTCCCGGGTTACTGTATACGATGTATTTTGAGGTTATTTGGATCGTGTTCACAGTGTAGAGTGAGTTCAAAATGATAATTTTCAAAATTAACTTTGTCTCGTTACTCTAACTAAATACTAACACCAACACCGTTACACTGTTTGTAACAAGCGCAAATAGTAATAAACAAGTAAGAAGAAGCCAAATCAGGAGAGCAAAAAAAAAGCGATAATTTTTCTTTTTCTAAATATCGCAACTATGTCCTTTTTTTTTTTTTTTTAACATCATAGTATCTCTAAATAACTAAAACAAATTTTCACTTTAAATACGTTACTTGATAATACATTAACATCTTAAGAAATGCAGCTGATTTGAGCTCAGAAATTATGGTATGTATTTCTTTTATTGAAAACAAAATTACCCGTTCGAAAATATTCGCCTCACCAAAAGAAAAAATAGCTGTAGTAAGCAGCTGTTAACTTTCTAACCGGAAGACTTGAAGGTAAAGAGCAAGCGATTTGTTATTGTTTACATTTGTACTGAAAACACCTTCCACAAAAGTTCGTCAAAGTTAACAGAATAAAATTGTAAATGCATATTTCGAAGAGCATATTCAACGAAACGTGCTACGCAGGATTGTCACTAATCTAAACGCGTTATAACGAACGAGAATACTTCAAAAGAAAAGAACGGAAAAAAACCCGAAAATAATGGATTTTCCGAACCAAGCCACAAATATACACAAATATACAGCATTAATATATAACGGCGAAAATTTGGCTTCCGTGTAGGCGTGTCTTTCAACGCCAAGCTGTTCAAATTAGCCGCATCTGCATAACTTGGCTATTCGGAAGCCACTCAACAAACCACGTCATAAAAGGTTTAGTGAAGAGAAAAAATAAATAATAAAAAGAAAGAAATGTCAATAAACCCTCAGCCACCTACCCCTTCAAAGTTTTAAATGGCTTCTGTCAAATTCCACACCTCCCCGGCGCGAAAACCCATTTATTTTTCTCTTTCTCTTTTACTTCTGTGGCAGCTAGTATTATGCTAAATAATTCTGGCATGGAAGTGAGGTAATCGAATAAAATTTATATTTTCATACGATGAAGGTAGGGAAAAGAAACTGCGCCAGTGTTCGTTATTTTTCCCTTCGGAATCCGTTATCTACATTATTCTGAAACAAAAAAAAGCAACTACTGCGGATATTTATCTATGTTATAACTGCGGATAACTACTAAATAACATAGAGATGACAGCCGCTCCGGACGCGTCATAATAATTTAAAAAACGGTAAATAACTACAAACTAAAATTCGCAAATATTTGACTAATTTTGTTTAAATTTCAAATAGTGTAGCATGACTTACGTGTAACAAAGAGGCTAGTTAGTGCAGACGATATTTTAAGTTACGAAATTAGATACAAAATTTCTTTTTTTCTAAATACACATACCTGATATTTATAAATTTTTTTATTATGATTTAAAAAATTGGAAAGATAAGGCATAAAAATTTTTTTCATCACATGGTAAATTACAAAATTGAGCAAAATTAATCGAATATTTCCTGAAAAATCTAATTTTGAAGAAATCGTATTTTTATATTTAAAATATGCCCATTTTTCACAAAAATGACGATTGGATCGCCATGTTATGTATTTCGAGGACAAATCAATAACGTGGTAAAAAATAAATAAAAAATTAACGAGTGATTAAATTTCAAAGTGACTGGATCACGCCAGGGGCCAAAAATGACATCACTACCGTGTGAGTATGTATTAGTTAACCCCTTGGGGACGGGTGATTCAGAAAAGCATTCGTACAAAATCAGAATCAAGTTGTAATTAAATAAAAAAACGGTAACTTAAATATAGTCGTTGCTAATTTTACAGACTAACCTTGCTTTTACTTTCATTATTGTTAGTTTAATCATATATATAATCAATGTTAATTCAAAGTATAACTAAATAGTTTTATTTTGAACAAAGTAATGGTGAATTAAATAAATCAAACAATTATAACTCCGCCCACAAATAAACTGCTACAGAAAGACTTTGATTACCAGTTTTATCTTTTTGCCCTGATTGATACGGTTTTATGCTGGCACGTACTTGTGACAGTCAGCGCGAAAGGGTTAAAGTTTATTTTCTGCTTCAATTCTATTCCAATCTGTAATTTATTCAGCAAAAATGCGTAAATGCCGCGTCTCAGCAATTTTAAAGCTGTGCTGGTAGGTAATGTGAATATAACTAACCGGCAAGAGAACAGAAATAAAACTTATTACTATTGTCGTTTTAAGAATATTAAGAATAAGTATACAGTTTTCCTTCTTTCAAGTGTTTAAAGTGCTAACCGTGTTGAACAAGAGGCTTAATTGAGATATTTAGGATATCATTCGTTTTCCAAAATCAAAATAGTCTAAACTGAGTACAGAAATAGAATCTTTCGCAGCTAGAAGGAATTTCTTCCGAGTACAATACTAAAACAGAAACAACTTGGCGCGATCAGAAAAGGAGAACGTGCTGCGAATAGCGGCTGACATTTAGTTGCCAAAAACGTGAGCGGAGATATGTTCTATCTATCCTTACAATTCGAAGAAAAAAAGGCGAAAAAAATATTTCAAACAATATGTGTTAGGGGAAAAAGTGAATCTGTTATGATGTGCCAGCCTTTTTTTGACAGAAACAGATACTGAAATAGATTTTCGAAAAAGAAAAAAAAAAGTAAAGGCTACAAACTATCTCCTCTCGAACATCTTAGTATGTCAGAGAATTCGAATATTTTGTCCTACCTGCATATTTTTAAAATGAAATATGGCGTTTCAACAAAAATGAAAACTATTTCAACGCAGACAGAAACGTGGAATATTGTTTTGTCGCTATAAACAACACTGTTGTACATTAAACTCAAGGCTGTAGATCAAAAAAGCTATTTCGAACAACTATTATCGTCAGGAAAATGTTTTCGAAAATCATTCACGATCTGTCAGGAGCACAAAGATTAATAAATCTCTTACACTCCGTTTTGCAGATTTTTGTAGAAAACGACTATAAGTGTTGTAATGTTTGTTATTTCTATATCTATATATACGTATATATATATATGCTATTAAGATAAGAGTGCTAGTACAGGGTTAACAAATGCTCTGCTTTTTGTAAAAGATATTATTAAATGGTTAAAAATTAAAAATGACATAATTTCGATTATGTTCATTACTTTCACAGACTCAGCAAAAGATAAGTTGTATCTACTGCGATGCCACGGGCGACTTTAAATGTTAGAAGTGGTAGAGACTATCGATTCATTTAAATTTCTTTAATCTAATTAATAATTCAATCAAAACCACCACCTTAACTTATATTACAAATTATTCATAGTTAAAAATTACTGACGTGGACTCATTGTCCGGGTAGGCATTTTATCTTAGTTTCTTTGTATTTACTTTCAACAGTAAACTAAAAGAAATATATCAGAAAAAACTGCTAACCTTAACTTCTTCTAATAGATTTATGTTATTTAATGGTCACCACTTTTTACATTCCCCTGTAAATATTTCATGTAAACGTCATATAATGGCGTTTCATATGGACTTTTGAATTATTGACATGCAGTGGTGATTAAATTAGTGGTGATCAACTTTTTTTAAATCAAATTTACACAACAAAAATTACGACTCTCAAACAATAATTTTGTAACCACTAGAGTAAATTTACCCCCAAAACGGAGAAATTAGCATCTCGGCTAGCATATTAACATTTTAATTTGAGTGTGTCTAGTCTTATGTCAGCTAGCATTAAGTTTTAAAAAAAAAAAAAAAAAAAAAAAAAAAAAAAAAACGTAGA
>NC_092213.1:38614181-38648059 GCF_043381705.1 Parasteatoda tepidariorum
TCAGCCATTCTCCCATTGAAGTAACACTCAAAAAAGCCTTCCATCAACGGTTCATGAAGATTGCATTAAGTTTCTCCAATTATTGGAACGCAATATATCTACATATCAGCCATTCTAATTGAAGTAACACTCAAAAAAGCCTTCCATCAACGGTTCATGAAGATTGCATTAAGTTTCCGCAATTATTGGAACGCAATATATCTATATATCAGCCATTCTCCCATTGAAGTAACACTCATAAAAAGCCTTCAATCAACGGTTCCAAATGAATTCGTACCAGGACTTCCAATCCACTGCAAGTCATTTGTCATACGTATGCAAGTTAATGAAAAATATCCTTTGTTTCTTTACATACACTTTCTTTTTATTATATTTTATTACATATTTAAAAAAGCAGCAAATTGTAAAAAAAATTAATAAATTTTCAATGGTAGAAAAATTTAATCGCTGACACGATGAAGTTCAAATCAACCGGAGCAACGGCTATATTTAGAAATTTTCATAAAGATTGCATACAGTTTCTGAGATTATTGAAATGGAATATATCTCCGAATCAGCCATTCTTCCATAGAAGTAACACTCATAAAAACCTTCCATCAACGGTTCCAAATGAATTAGTACCAGAAGGACTCCCAAACCGCTACAAGTGCTTTGCCTAACTCATTACATTACCCATGCCGGTAAGAAAAAATAAAATCGTTTTTGTTCTTTCATCTCACGATCAAGCGAACCCCTTGACCGTATCTAAGCCCCTCCAGCATTTTATTCCTATTTCTATCACGTCTCACCTATTACGTTGCCCAAGTAGCCAGGGCCTTTCTACAATTTCAGTATCTCCCCGTTCACGCTCAAACGGATGGAATCTTTAATCCACTGTGCTACCCATTTCCTATCTTAACCGGTACACAGGAACACTTTTTTTTGTAGTTATTATCGTTATTTCTGTTTCGGTGCGTTATCTTCTTGCTTTTCAGAAAAAAATATCGCCATGCTTCTGCTTGGAATCTCGTTAACTTCTTCTATTTCGTCGGAGGGGAAGAAGAAAAACCGGAGCAACCCGGATACGTGCGTTTCCGTTTTTATCAGGTAAATGGCAAAAAATGAGTGGATTGGTGGATAACAAAGATTAGGATTCTGACATTTCTGCCAGAGCCAGATTAGAAAAATATTTGTTCTGAGAACATGTAAATAAAGATTATGTTGCTTATAAAGCAATCAAACTCTGGGAATTTTCCTTGTTCCGTTGTGGAAAAAGAAAATTGTAGTGTTAAATAAACAACATGCATTTCATGGAATAATACATGAGAGAAATGATCAATAATGTGAAATAACATACTGCAATAATAATGCCAGAAAATAGCCAAAAAGCTTTATTTCGT
Organism: Parasteatoda tepidariorum; assembly: GCF_043381705.1. Classification (NCBI taxonomy): domain Eukaryota; kingdom Metazoa; phylum Arthropoda; class Arachnida; order Araneae; family Theridiidae; genus Parasteatoda; species Parasteatoda tepidariorum. The sequence continues at coordinate 38,615,561 of NC_092213.1, forward strand.
TAATTAATGAACAAGTCGTTTTCCCCGCAGAAACTACTATCTACTTAAAAAAGAAACTCATGTGTATCGGTAATTCTAATCGTTTCATTCTTTTTTTTTCTTTTTTTTTAATTTTTTTTTAATTTTCTAAACACATTAGCTAAAGTTTCTTTTTCTTGGGGGGGGGGTCAGAGGAAATCTCAATAAGTCTTTATTTAAGAAAAATTAAGTTAAAAAAGCAATCTTTGTACATAAAATGTATTGAGCAATATTTAAAATATTGGCCATTCAAAAACGAAATACTGATGTTCTATTCCAATTTACTCTGGTAGAAGCAAGCCCAAGACACATGCCTTGTATGATATAGGCGTAAATCAAAGCCTGATAGAGTAGTTCAGTATTAAATGGCGTACCTAAAATGCGTGAGATAGGGTTTAAATTAAAATAAAGTAATAAAAAATTAACTATTTTTAAAGAATAAAACAAAAAAAAATAGTTATTTCACCGCAATATTACCTCTTAGCAGATACTAATAAAACGGGAAAATCAGATCAGTTAATCAAAATAATATTATCCATTTGCGTAAAATAATCTAAAAACTAATTGCATAGAATCACAAACCGTCAAAGTCCGGTTACTTTTTCCGATGAAAGCTAACAAAAAAAGCAGCATTTTTCTTCAACTTATAGCTCGATGAAAATGTCAAAACATAATTGCCTCCCCCCCCCATGCAAAAATGATTTGATATAGCAGCAACAACTTCTTTCTCTGCGACAATTAATTACGCCCTCCCAGGAGCCAAGTTATTCAACATTCTCCAATTTGGCTGAGTTAGTTGACACAGGTTTAATTGAACAAGAACCTTCTTTCACTAATAACCAAATTTCAGCGCCATTTGACGCAAACGATTTTTTTCGAAGAATATCATTAATGAAAAAGTTTATTATATTTTTCGTCTGCTTAGAATAGTTAGCATTCTCATGATCCATAATTAATCATAAGTTATTTTCGGTCTAGGTTTCGGTTACAGTTAAAATTGGTAACTGACGAAACGGAATATTAATAATCATGTCAGTTTCTAATTTATCAATTTAAATTAGAATGTCGTCTGCAAGTTATAATAGATACCGGAATCGTGTCGGAAAGAATTTAATTTAAGCCATGGAAAAAAACTGGGTTATGAGCTAAATAGTTATAGTATTTTCTAATTGTCCCGAATATTTCCAGTTTTTTTAAAATTATCGTTAATAACTTATTTTAGTATGTGTAAGAAATAGAATTAAATGACTTTATTTTCATTAATAAGAAGACAGTAGTAAGTATTTTAAGAACGTTTTCATTAATTATAAATTTTACTTCTTAACCCATTAATACTAGTATTATTGGGGATACTAATATTATTATAAAAAATGCGTTAACAAAAAAAAAAATGCTAGTACACTTATGTCTAATAATTGTAATAAGAATAAATGAAAAATTCTGTCTGTTACCTACCACTTTAGCTTTGAAAAAACACAATGTTTTGATTTCCGATCCACATATAATAATTTTTATAAAGTTGACAAAATTATCGACCTTTCCATAAATAAATACTATAACTTTCCATAACTTTAGCTACCACTTTTTACTGTTTTTTTAAAATTTTTAATAAAATTAAATTTAACTTAATTTCAAAAATTAAATTGATTTAATTTCTTATGTAAAAAATTAACGTTAATTTTAATGCCAAAGACAAACTATAAAAATGCTAAAAAATGCCAAAGACAAACGACGAATAAAATATTTTTAACATACCATATACAGTATAAAAAGAAACGTAACTGCTCTATCGCTACAACAAATGACCTCTAACAATTTACAACAAGATGCAATTTAGAAAAAAGAATAATAATGATGACATTTTTGAAATATTCAATATTTCCATCGCTTGAAATGATTTTTGTTGTAGCCATGAAAGACGATACTCTTGGTCAGCATAGTGAAGGCAATAATCGATATATTTCAATCGATATATCATATCCATAATAGCACTGCAAAAGGAATGCAATAAAAGCTTTATAGAAAAAGGCTTTCTAAAAAATCGATGATTCAACAGAGATGGCACCAACTTGTCTGCTAAACTCAGATATAATTGAAGTATGACCGAAACGATACTTAATAATCTAAAAATCGATAGAAATTCTTCGAAATTATCGATGATAGGTTTTTCTCGCTAGTTGAGTGTTTTATATTCATCCTGAACTAATAAACTTAATTTTTTATAACTAAGTTTCTTCGGTTGAACACAATTTATTCTAGAATTATAATACGAAACAGATGAATTAATTAATTTTAATTAACCTGCCTTTGAATTGACTTATTTTTGGCTAATGTTGCAAAAATGCAACATTTCTTCAATGTTGTAAAAAACAACATTAGGAAAGAAACAGTATTATTTTTCAATTATGTAAAAAAAATATCATTATGAAAGAAACAGTAACATTTTTTAATGGCGTAAAATACCATTATGAAAGAAGCAGTAGCATTTTGCAAAGTTGTAATACCATTATAAAAGAAGCAGTAACATTTTGCGAAGATGTAAAAGAATACCATTATGAAAGAAGCAGAACATTTTGCAAAGATGTAAAAGAATACCATTATGAAAGTAGCAGTAACATTTTGCAACGATACAAAAGAATACCATTATGAAAGAAGCAGTAAGACATATATCAGGGGTCTGTCCAGACATTTTTTTTGTGAAAGGTCCGTTTTTGTAAAATTGTGAAAAAATTACTTGTAATTTGTGAATATGAAATAAACGTTAAGTCACATTCTTTCAACCAGGGTCCAGTTATTGCAAAAAAACTTTTTCAAGGAGTTTTTCAATTTTAAAGAGATACAAGATTAAGCTTGACACTGTAAAATTATAATTAAAAAAATTTTAATTTTAAAAGATAAACAATTGCTGCTACTAAATTAGAGATGCAACATACAAATATTTGGTATTTAGCCTATACTGTTGAACGCAGAATATTCATTTCGGACGAATAAAGGAAGAAGCGTCTGCCGAAGACAAAACTTAGTTCGTTTACATCCATCTTTCTTGTTTTCTGCCCTGGGAAGGGTTTATTCGATTAACAAAACAATAATGAAGATAAACAAATTTGTGAAGGGTCCGATTAAAAGATAAATTATTTTGTGAAGGGTCCGTTTTTAAGTTAAAATATTTTGTGAAGGGTCCGTTCTTATGAAAAGATATTTTGTGAAGGGTCCGTTAACGGACCCAAATTTCTTCTAAACAGACCCCTGTTTATGCTGCAACATTTTTTTAGTGTTGACCCCTGAAGTATAAACCCTGAAGCACGGTAGCGTGCTCTGCAGCTTAATACAGAATCTGCAGATTATTTTTCATCCAAGTTTTAGTTTTCTTTTTGCAAAGAAAACAAATAAAAGGGATAAAATCGATGAGACCTCTTTTTAAAACATCTTAACTTATGTTGTTTCGAATGAAGATTTAAAACCAGAATTGAAAAAAGCCTGCTAAGAATAAAAAAGTACAGATTTTTTTCTTTAGTTTCTTGATTACAGGCTTAACTGTATATGAGCTTAAACTCTTTTCAATAATCATTGAAAAGTTCTTGAATTTAAACAACGTAAAGTCATTACTTAAAATTTTCAAGTATCTTTCATTTGAAACTGTTTCATGTATGTCAGATTAATCTAAATTTTTACTATAATAACCTATGACTGAGGTCACAGACAAATTTGGATTTATAAAAATAGCCCTGCAAATCCACTTGGCGAATTCTGCCACTTACAACGGTGTTGACTACCAATTTAGTTTTAAAATATTGCAGACATGTAAAATTAGATCCGAATTATATATATTTATAATATTAATCTTTAGTACCAAACAAAAATATCTTGAAGAGTTTAGAATCTTTGATAAGTTGTTGGGTTGGCAAAGGGACCTCCCTGGCCGAGTGTCCGTACATTTCTGATGTTGTACTCATTGTTCTTTGCAATGAGTACCTTAGCCTGCATGTTTACGTACAGTGCGCAAAATAAAAAACGGATCTTCACATTCTAGGACTCAATCTTAATGGTTCGAAAGAGTAGCCTCGACAATTTATATCAGTTTAATGTACTTTCTCTTAAAAGTGATTACGAAATCTGTCCCATTACTATTATTATTTATTTTTAAATTTTTGAAACTTGGACAAGTCATTTGTCAGCTTAACATCTGTTCTAGACATCTGTTTATCTTTTCGTTTGCTCAAAAAAACTGTGAAAACTAATGTTAAAAAATTTTCATCTTCGCTATAACACAATTGGTACCAGCCTATTTTTTTTTAAGTGCTATCGAACCCTGCCATATTATTATTAATAATATTTTATTTTCACAATATAGACAAATGATCTGTCAGATAAATACCTGTGTCTTTTAGAAAATTATTTTTTCGCTTATTCAAACGAAAAATTCTTTTCCAAAACTCCTTTTAGGTGATTAAGAATATTTCATTACCTGTACTAAATTAATTAGCATGATAAATTAGTTTCCAATACATTACACAAATGTATTAGGCCTTACTCTGAAATTCTCCCTGCACAAACTGTAAGAATTTGAAGTCAGCTAAAACAGACTAGTGTTCAACAGATTAAATCAATTATCTGTTCTGTTTCAAACGATGTGCTTAAAACGAATCACGCTGCTTTCTGAGCCGATTGTCTTAATGAGTGGAAGTTTGTTTGCGAAGTGTGGCATCGGTAGCAGCACGTTTTAGACGGAAACATGTTATTGATTAGTTCTCGATTGGGGGAGAAACAGTTTTCTACTTTTGCTGACGGCTTATATACAGAGAGAATTTCGTTAAATTACTTTGCACCCCCTCCCCTCCTTATTTGTTTTCCTTTTAATAGAAAATTTCTGAGCGCTAAGCTCACTTGATATTAAATCCTACGAATTTCTGCGAATAATACCGTAAACTCAATTTTTAAGAAGGAAAAAAAATGTACAACATTTGTGATTTAATAAAGTAGACATTTTTATTATGAGCTATCACCTTCAAAAAACTAGCTCACAAATTATTTCAGATAGATATGAATTATATATTCTGGAAGTCTAAGAAGTTTATGTAAATCAGTGCTAAGAATAAATCAAGTTGCTCATCTTTATTTTTTGAAAAAAGGGCCAAGTTCCCAAACTGGGAACACTGACGTTTAATAGTTTTTAAAAGTTAATATATAAGTGTGAATACAACCCTGAAATATTCCATGCATTTAACTAAGAATCTGCAGTCATCTTCATTTTTATTGATTATTTGCTTAAAACCAAACACTTAAATATACAATTTTAATTTTACATCAAAAAAGATTATTTCTCTTTGTGGCAATATCTTAAGGAATTTTTCGAAAACTTTGTTTTCGCAGGAAATAACGCTTTGTTACGAATAATATGCTATTTTTACAACTATTGTGAGTTGTGCTGTTACGTTTTGTCTATCTTAAACCAGTTCCAACAACTATTATGAATTAGTAACAATTAATCATGGCTGTTAGATTAAGTTTTGTCTATCTTAAACCAGCGTCTCCTGTACTAACATGAAAATGGCGCAAAATGTCATTATGAATGAAGAAAAGTTGCAGTTTTGTAAAAATGAAAAACGTCTAGAATTACTTTAATTTTGTGAAAATAAAAAGCGTTTATGATTTGAAAAGTTATTCCAATGCTGCATTGTTTAGACTCATAAAGATTTGCAAAAATTGAGAATTATCAATTGGTTTGTGTCACATAAGCATTGAAAAGCAATCTTAATTAATATAAGTAAATAAAATTCTAGGTATTAGTAAGGAAATAAGTTGAAAAGTAACTTACCAATCATGAGCAAGGAAACTGTCAGGTGTTCTCTCCCAGTGGCTTTAAGAGCACCAAGAACAGTACCAACTATGGCACAACAAAGTCCTACAAAAGCTATCATAACAATAAACCACCGAATACTGACTGTTTGGGTGACCATTACCCCACAACAATGTTTAGGTTCGTCAGATTCAGAGGCTGCAGGGGGACCCGAAAAACTGGGGCCGCCCCTTCTTCCACCCCGCTCCCGAGGGCTGAAGCCCCTAAAAGCCCCACTGCGGCCAGCCCCAGTCCTCGACGTCCTGCGGGGATTTGCAGATAAGTGTGGACATGCCGGGGCTGTCGTAGGGGGTGGTGGGGGAGGTGGGTGAGAGGGTGGCGGTAATCTTCGTCCGCCGCCCCGGTCTCCTGATCCGGGGGGTAAAGTTGAATAAGGCGGTGGAAGATGTGAATTTAGTATATCCGGCAGTGCACTATTATTAATGGCATTATCCGGTTGTGGATTATCCGGCAAGGGAACAAAGGTATCCTGTGTAAGTTGTGTATGAGTTTGAAGGCGTCTTGTACTCCTGCAACTGTTGGACGAACGTCGCGGGTGTTGATCATGGGAAGGGTTCATACCCTCCCCCAAATTACCCGCATTGTTGCTAGTCATGCTGTCAGCAGCACCTATCTCTTTTTTAACCGACGGCACATCGTCCACTGGGTCCTCGGTTGGATCCCTGCATAGATCAGTATCGGAATAGAACACACCAATATTATGCACTATTTTCTTGTTGAACAGATCAGACGAATCGGAATTATGACCTAATTCTTTTGCTGGAGGAGACTGTTCCCGTCGGTCATCCTCAGGGAGACCCGTTCCCCAGTGTCGTTCAAACCACAAACGACGAGGAGTCAGCCTCACAATACGCGGTGAACGAGGAGATATCCTCAAAGGATATCTTCTTACAAAACACCACTCAGTAGACGATGATAGATATCTGTTCACCGCACTGTCAAGATTCTGATGATCACCAGCGTTGTCTTGCGATGGAATTCGGATGTCAACAAAACATTCCTCCTCATCGGAATCACGCGAGTATCCTGAGTTCACAACTCCACCACTGCTGTTTGCAGACTGAGAAGAAACAGAAACTTGCGAGTCGATAGACGATTCTCTTTCTGGTTCGAGCGCCATCTCTTGTTCGTCATCGGCATTAATTTCCTCATTGTTGCTTTTCTTGTTTTCTTCTAATCTCATCTTTTCCAACCTAAATAGTGCGTAAAAAAGATATCGTTACAGATGAATGGATCGGATTTGAGAAGAAAAAAAAAACTTCTTAAAAGAATAAAAATATTTTCCCGTTTCTTCAGAGGAAAAATAAAATAAAAAACAACTTACAACAACACTGAAACGTATGTAATGGATATAATTTAGGAGTATTTTTCTCATCACATTAATATTTATTTATTTTTTAAAAAAAAAAGTCGTTAACTGTGGGAAAAAAGTTTGTGTTTCGATGATGTGCACCAGATGTGTAAAAAGAAAATCTAATTGTGCACTTTCTACCGTGAAATTGAAATTAAATAGAAAAGAGTTTCATTGTGTGAAAAATCTAACTGTTGGTAATGCATAAAATAGCACATGGATCTATGTCATTTATTTTATTTAACCTAATTAGTTACATCATTTATGTAACAGTTACGTTTGAATGAGTATTAAAAATTTTCCATTACTGTTATATCATCAATTTTATGCATACATTAACTGCGACTAATAAACTAGTTTATAAAAACTAAAAATTACTATTTTATTCGACTGTTTTCTTTCTTCTTTTTTTTCAGCGCAATAATTTAAAATATACACACAAGATGCGCAAAAGAAAAAAATTATAGTTATTTACTTTTAATCTAATTATGGCATGCTTACATGCAAACTTATTGAAGATCGTAGTGCAGACGATATTTTAAATTGCAATTTTTTTAAAAAAAGAATGTACTTTTTTCTTAATAAGCATTGCTTTTTTTTCATTTTTTTATGCTCTATTAAAAGTTTTGATCTATAAATATATTTTTTTTGGGGGGGGGGAGCCACTGTTATGAAATTTTAGTCAAGAAAACGGTCAAGAATTTATTCTATCCTTAAGAATTTATCAAGAATCTCTTTATTGTCAATTTCAATTTTTACGTATTCTGCTATATTTATGTAACTACTTGAGCGAATCAAATGATTTTGCCCGCAATTGTAAAACTAATTTATCCAAATAAAAATGTAAGTACAAAATATGTATTTTTTTTAAATTTAATAATCGAAAATTCGAATTGTAAGGAGCACATATTTTTATATCATCGAAGGCAGAGCTATTGTAAGGGTGAGGCATTTGTCAACAGGCTCAACATTTTTAAAGCACTACGGGACTGCTCGCCAGTAACGTCCCTTAAATAATTTTTTCTTTTTTCAAATTTAGTTTAGCAATTGAAATTTTCTATTATTAAAAATACGTATAAGATCAAATAACTTTCAACACAACTCCAGACTTCGGTCTCATTTCTATTCATAGATATCAAAATCACAAAATTAGAAAATAAGATATATTTAAATCATTTTTCGTGATAATTAAAGCGTGGGTTTTTAAACCCAACTTCCTCACTTCTATCTATGTGGGAAATGTCATTCATAAAAATTAAACAATAAGCCGTAATTTGAAATTAAAACCAAAAATACTAATAATAAAGACAAAAAAAAAATTTTTTTAAGCTGTCCATATTTAAGTAATATTTTTGTAACCTCAAAAAGAGGAATGAAATTCGATAAGAGAGTCATAAAATCAAATTTCAATAAATTAGATTAAAATTTAATTCAATTCTTAGGGGTAACAAAAAAAGGAGAAAATTTCAAGGCTCCCGAAAATGCATCGTTTTGTCTGAAATATAAATCTATACTAAGTTATCCACATTCTTAGGGGAATTAAAAAGAAAGTTAAAGGGGTCCAAAAAATGTATCAAATAGGCTCAAATCTAATTCGAAACTAAATGATCCTCTTTCCTGGAAGTCCGCAAAAAGAGAAAATTTAAAATCGATTAATGTCAGATGTAATCGATTAATGATTAATCTAATCGATTCAGCCTAATTGATAAATGTATCGATTAGGCTGAAATATAATTCGATACTAAGTTATACTCTTTCCTAGAAGTCTGCAAAAAGAGACAATTGAAAAACCTGCGATAAATGTATCGATGAGGCTAAAATCTTATTCGATACTTAGTTATCCACTTTCTTAGGGGACCTTTAAAAAAAAGTTAAAGGCTCCGAAAAATGTATCAAATAGACTGAAATCTAATTCGAAACTAAATTATCCTCTTTCCTTGAAGTCCGCAAAAAGAGAAAATTTAAAAGACCGCGATAAATGTATCGATTAGGCTGAAATATAATTCGATACTAAGTCATACTCTTTCCTAGAAGTCTGCAAAAAGAGACAATTGAAAATACCCGCGATAAATGTATTGATTAAGCTAAATTCTAATTCGATACTAAGTTATCCACTTTCTTAGGGATCCGCAAAAAAAGTAGATTTAAAGAACCCCCAAAAATGTCTCAAATATCCTCAATGGCGGACGGATCATGGGTTTGAGTCCCCTTTCCGTCGGGCTAACCGTGGAAGGTTTCGCGATTTTCCTTCCCATGTAAGGCAAATTCGGGTTAGTTCCATCATAAATTCCTCCACGATGGTAAATTTTACCCAATACTTTATCCAGGAATTCCCTTGTCTTTTGGATTGGGTTCAAAATTACAAGGCTACGGAATTGAAGATTAGTAGTCGTAAACCCAAAAATTTGGTCGGCTATACAATGACGGTTATGAAATAAAATAAAATTTTCAATTTTATGAATTGAAATTACATAGCTTAAAATGCTGTAAAAATTTGGAAGTTTTATAATTCTGGCATTTTTCAACTATTTTTAAATTAAATAGTAAAGATTAATAGATAAGGGAAAGGGGTCTCCTGGGGACACTTTTCGTTATTTTGCCAACAAAAAAAACATAATAACCATTATTTTAAGCACCTATAATATTTTTCTCATTAAAATTTGAACGGTTATCTTAATTTTTAAAAGAAACAATAGCTAATGTGAAAAAGTACTTTTTTAATAATATATATATTTTTTTTTAAAAAAAAGATGTTCTTGTCTACACTATTTCCATGATACGAGGCTAGTGTAGACATGTCATGGAGCTAGTATACATCAGTCATAAAATTAAACATTTAATCTATTGTTACTTATAAAAGAGTAAATAAAATGAGATAATGAAAAATAAATTGAAATTCATTTCAGTCTCGAAATATTATCTTTAGTAAATAACCTCCAACAATATTTATTTTATTTAATTTTAAAATATAATAAACCCATTTTTGTGCTTTATGTTTTTGAGTTGTGATTTGGTAAACTTGCTTTACAACGATTTTAACCGCCACGATTTATTAATAATTTAAATAAATATGTAGGGCCTGACAACCATAAGGGATTGTTGTTGTAGTTTAATGATTGTACCTTATTACCTTAATTGTTGTTATACTACCACTTACAACAGAATAGAAATCTATTACAATCGAGTTTTTAACTTTGTAAATATTTATACATTATTTTTAAAAAAAACTATTTCAAAACGAGAAGAACTGAAATTTTATATTAATTTAATTTTAAGAAAGATGATTTATTTTTAAAATCGAATTTGGTTTTGATTTTACTAAATGACTCTTAAATCAATATTAAATGTCAGCCAAAAAGCATTAATAGTTGATATCTGAGAGGTATTTTAATGCAACTGCTTTACAAAAATAATATAATTCCATCAGAAATAAAAACCTTAAAGTAAGTTAAATGATAAGATGTTATTAAATTTGCCACTGTAAAAAAAATCCAGTGAATTCAATAAATAAAATGTTAAAAACAGTCTTGAATAAATAAATTTCTTTTGTAAAATTATTCAAATTAAAATAAATATGCTAATAAATAAAGTGTTAACAATTAAACAGAAAGCTTAATCTGGTCGTTGTCTTAAAAAATTTAGTAGTGGTAACAAATATAAAACAAACTTTGAACATTTTACAGATACAATACTTTATTTACATATTATATTGTAAAGAAACTACAGCTGCGTGAGAATTGACACCTATAAAATTAACTATAACTATATATATACCTACAACTATACCTATAAATATATACTAGATTTCTAAGTGTCAACTAAGTGTGTCTTTTGGAAAAACTCAATACTTAAAGGGGGTGACAGTTAATTACGCATTTATACTTCTTACTGATTTCTTTTTTCCTTTTTTTGTATGTCTAAATGTCGGTTGTTTGTATGTTTTGTATGTCGGTTGTTTGATTCTTTTTAACTTGCCTTATTTATTCTGCAAGTATTTTTACACCATTAATATTTCGTTTCAAACATCATTTCAAATGTTGGTAAAATATTTATAATATTATCCAATATAATATTATAAATATTATACAATTTAAAATATCAAGTACACCAAAAATATCAAGTACAGGCTGCAAAATTAAAAACGGACCATCATGAATAACTTTTGATCTAATGATTGGATCCTTACTATCTAGGACTCCATCTTAATGGTTTGAAGGGCTGACCTCAAATATGCTAATAAATAAATAAACGCAGCCAATATTTAAAGATACAAAATCAGACACAGAAACGTACTTTCTCTGAATAAACATATCTTTTTTTCGACGGATTCGGATCTTTGTACCCCAAAATATAGGGAGTACCACAATCTCGGAAATATGGTCCCAATAATTTGGTAAGAAGAGCAGTCCAAAATTTAGACCTCTTAATGTTGCGTATTTTCCTATATCTCGACAAATTCGTTTATTCAAAGATAATTCCATGTAAAAAATAACTTTTAGTAAATATTTATTATTTTATTGGAATTAGAATGGTTGAAAATTTTTTGAATTGTAAAGTATGCAATTTTTTGCATCATTTAAAATAATTTAATTTTACATGCCGAAATACAAAATTTGAGCGAAATCGGTCGAATAGTTCCTGAGAAATCGAATTTTTTAAAAAAGTCATATTTTTGCCTTCTAATGTTTCGTTTCGTGAACATGAAAATGAATTTAAGCGAAATAACAAACACTGCAAGAAAAATTTGTCAGGAAATTCTGCGCTATCTAAATGAGCCTTTGAATTATTTAGATGTAGTAGTGAGTAAAAACCATATAAATCGAATTTACTAAACCAAGAAGCATACATTAAAACATAGAAAATATTTATCTGCAATCTAAAATAAATTCGACTTCTCTACTTCTTACTTATAATCTATTACACCTTTCAACCAACTCTGAAATATTTCTATAATTACGGAATTAGAATTTCCATATAATGTATTAGTGCTTCAGAATTTTATTTGTCAAAACGTGTCACAGTTTGAAGAATCGGATATATAATGTCAAGCCTAGTCCGCATAGGTAATAATTATTACAACATGCAAACATAATATGCATGAGTTTTTTTGCAGTGCGCAGTACAACTTCAGATGGAAGTGTGTCATGGATTTAATTTTTTTTAATTTAAGTGGTACTTCATAAGCATTATACATTTCATAGACATACAAATAAAAAGGGGGGAAAATCATATTTTAAATTAAAAGACCTAATTCTTTTATTTGTAATTTTGCAAGATATATATCAAGCCTGCAACTTTCTAATTATTATTCTTTGTTACATCCTTGTACCAAAATACACACTAATTGTTACTTTATATTCTCATGGGCTTTCAAATTTAATTATTCTTATTCAGTAGAATTTTCCATTTTGGGATTTCGAACGACTAACCGAATCCCAACGATCCATTCCAGAGATCTATCATAAATGCTCGGCATTGGAAATCAAGCGACCCTTAATTATAATTTTCCGAAATACCAATTCTACCCCTCTGGCGATTGCAGCGCCCTCCACCCACATTGCCCAAAAGGAATTATTTTATCGGTAATGATTTCCTCGAGAGAAATTGGATGGATGCAATCGAAAAAATATTTAATCTTCATTTGACCTTATTATCGACTGAGCGGTTTATTTAGAAAAGTTTAATGGTTTTTTTTATTAATTTTTTTTATTGTATTTTTGCTGCTACGGATGGGTAGTTTTTAGGGAATCAAGAGACCAGATTCAAAAGAAATCAATTATGCAATGGACGGAAGGATAGTTGGATGGAAAACCGAGTATTTGTGGATTCATCCATTATACAAGAATTTAAATTTTGATGGCGTAACTAATGGAGTCAAGTTTAAAGCAAATAGTTTACTTCGCATAGACTTCGATTATTGAAGCTTTAAAGAATATTTTGCTCTGAATAATCGGATTAAAGCCTCTTTTGAAATTTTAAGTCTGTTAGAAGTAAAGAGCAATTTAATTCTATGAACTGATTTTTAAATATTCTACCGAATTGAATGATTTATAATACGAAATTTTGTGAGTTTTTTTTAGAACTGATTGAAATTTTGTAATTTTTCATTGAACTTCAGGTCAGTGACCAATTAAGACGAAGTGCGTATGAACTATTAGCTGTTTCATTGTATACGGTCCTTATTGCATACTAAATGGAACTATAGCATTGTTCAAGATATCAATCCACATTATCCCTTTTCGTTTATTAGCGATCTAAAATGAATGAAATTAATCTAAAACTAATTTGTAAATATTCGTAATTTTATAGTTTTTGCTAACTCCCCGCATAACTCCCCTTGGTTCCCGCATAATTGCAGAAACAAAACATTCACTGACTTTTCCGTGTATTTCAGGAAAAAATTGAATGTAAATCTAGACCATATTTTAGCTGGAATGATCTAACATGCAGCAGAAAACATTGTTTTATAGCATTAATGAGTTCAGCGCGCCATCTATTTTGTATTTAACAAACTTTTGATGATACTATATTAAATATTATACGACACAGTACAATACCTTTCAAATAAGGAGACAAATAAAGGGGTCGCTTTATAAGATTAAAGAAAAATAGCGCTTGATAATTTTTAGAGCATCTACGGATTTTTCCTCAAAAGTTAAAATTAATAAAGTTATACGATTTGTGGCTTTGGTTAAATAAATTAAAATTACACGCTTGTTAGTTTTCAAAATTTAATTTTATTATACCTTAAACTAATGAAATCTGATTTGGATGCTTGCCAGAAAGTTCTTTTACTCAAAGTTTTCACAAAATTAAAGATATTTATCAAAATTTAAAAACCGACAAAGGTGTCCAATTTAGCTATCTTCTAAAAACTGCTGATTGCAAAATTGTATGGATATAATTCTGTCAGAAAAATTAACAGAGAATTTAAAATACCGTTCCCCTTTATATCTTAAATCCTGGTTGGGGAACAACCTAGTACTTTACATTCAGCGAAAGATACTGATTTCTACTCGCCAGTATCGTTTGAATCTGATAAAATATAACGGCAAAGAAATGAACCTGATAAAAAATAACTGCTTCCTAGTCGGGTTTAAATTGATGTAAATAATAAAATTAAATTTTTAAAAAAAGAAAATTAGCAAGCGTAGAGTATTGAATACTACAAATTTTTTGTAGCATTTACGCAAAGACTTGATAGGTCAGAAAGTTTTGCACCTAAAGCTACAGATTTTTTTTTTAAATGACAATTTTAGTATAATTTCGATCGAAATGCACATGTTTAAATATAACAGGAGATCTAGTAAATTATGCGGCAAATTTCTAGGGCAGGGGTGGCGAACCTTTATGCACCAACGTGCCATTTTTTTCAAAAAATTGTTTAATGAGGTCATAGACGTGCCGTCAAATCATTTTGACTTTGTGATTATTGGGAAAATAATAATACTAAATACTATCAACTCAAAACTCTTTATTTACTATGAAAAATTTTTTTTTGCAATGCCTCAGTTGTACCCGTAATTCAACTTAAAGTAACATCAGTGTAACCTCTGTTGTTGCAGATTAGATGACAAATAACTTATATTAGGTTGTAAGATGTTAGTTTAAGCAGGACTGTTGAATTTTTTTTGCTAGTTATTTATTATTAGCTTGTTTTGCTAATCCTTGTTTTTTATGGTTATTAATTGTTTTTGGAATTAATTGTAAATTTTTTTGTTGATAATTGTTTTTTCGTTTTTGTTTTTTGTGAATTTCAATTTAATTGTTAATACGCTTTATAGTAAACTTTGTGATCGGTGGCGTGCCCAGAATATTGTGTCACGTGCCATAAATGGCACGCGTGCCATTGGTTCGCCATCCCTGTTCTAGGGGATTTCGGGAGCATCATCAGGATTAAAACTGCATGGAGACCCATACCCGGAAATGTTGCCATACGCGGCTAGGGGTGCTTCCCTTATTATGACCTGTTCAGAAGCTCACGCTCAAAATGAGTCCGAATAGTTCACGATAAGAAACAGTATGCAGATTAGCGCCCTCTAACGGCGCATAATGAAGTTTCCCGGATAGGGCTTCGATAATTTTAATCCTGATGATATGCCTTAACTCTCCTAGATATTTTTTTGCAACATTTATGCGAATCCCTGTTGTATATAACTTCGTTAAACTTGCATATTTCGACAAAAAATAGACTATAAATGTTAAAAATACCGAAGTTTGGAAAAATAAAAACCGATGGCACATTTAAAATATGCGATACAATGGGTTCCAAGATCTGTTAAAAAATCCCATGCAACTCAAAACAAACAAATAAATAAATAAATAATTAAAAATAATAATGATAATAAAAATGTTCCCCAGAGTTATTCAATAAAAATAACCAACTGCATTATTTTAATGTTCTATATCTATTGAAATTCAAAATTTTTTCAAAAACTGCAATAGCAGCTGTTATTTCCGACTTTCAAATTTTTTTTTAACTGGTATAGTGTTATCAAAAATTCGTGATCACGAAGAAAAAAGATAGATGAAGAATATGTAAGCATGAAAACGAAAACCGAAAAATTTATTAGAAATCTAGCAGTCATGATTCGTAAATATATTTCGCCATTAATAAAAAGAAAAAATACGAACAGCAGAATTTAAAAATTATTACTGAGTATAAAATATTACTCATAAATAAAATAATAATTAATAATAATAACTAATTTTATCTTTCTTGAAACTACAAGATTATAAATGATGCAATTAAATAAATAAATATGCATAAAAATAATAAAATAAATAAATAATTATAATAATAGTAAATAATAAAACAAAAAATTGAAACAATAATAATAATAAATAAATAAATAATTGTAGTTCGTATGCAAACTAAAATAAGTAAGTTATTGTAATAATAATAGAAAATTAAATAAATAAGAAACAAAATAAATTAAAAATAAAATAAATAAAAAATGAGATAAATAAATATATGAACTATAAAATTATAAGAATAATTTTCTTTAGAGTGGAAGTAAAATATAAGCCTTGATATTATAATTCTTGGTTTATAAAGATGAAATAAAACAGGGTTCGCCCGGGCTTTAAAAATGTTAATATTCGTTGAGAGAATCACGAAAGTGCCTTAAAAAATTTAAAAGTTCTCATGCACTTTTTAAAACATCTATCTGAGTAAAATTAGAAAATAGATAAATTTTCTTAGAAAAATAATCATAAATAAAATTTATTTTAATCATATAAATAAAAAATTCTATAATAAGATGCTGGTGTAAATTAAACAGAAAATTATGTTCATCATTAAGGAAATAGTTATTTTACTCCCAAAACTTTTTTTAAAAAAATACGAGAGTAACAACACTCGGTATTTTTGTAAACTAATTCAAATTTGTTTACTAGATGGCAGCACTAAAATATAAAACTCACGCAACTGGGAAAAGTTATTTGAATGGAGTAATTCTTTTGTTTTTAAAGAAATGAATTTTATCCTTTTTCCATTCTTTATTTTTTTTTTATTCATGTATTCCTACAAAATTTTTTGTTTAAAAAATAGTTTGCGTTTCTAGTGCTTAGAAATCCTCAGATTAAAAACAATTATAACATTTAGCAAATACTCGAAATATTTCTTAAAAAATGTATAGTAAACATTGTATTGATTTTATTTAATTATTCAATGTATGAATATTTTATAATACAGGAGCGGAAAAGTCGGATTGGTCGGTAAACTAAGAAATAGAAAAACTTACTCTAAAATAATAATAAATTTTTACGTCTTTATTTATTATTATTATTTTATAATTATACATTATTTATTATTATTTCATACTTATACATTATTTATTATTATTTCATACTTATACATTATTTATTATTATTATTATTTATCATTATTATTTTATAAGTATACGTTATTTATTATTATTATTATTAATTATTTTTTTTTTATAATTATACATTATTTATTATAATTATTTATTATTATTGTTATTATTTAATTATAAATTTTTGGTTTAACTCTCTTAATGGGAAAAGTTCTAGATGTAAAAGTTTTACTAGAAATATAAGGAAAAGTGTGAAACTGAAAAACCACTTGTTTGACATTGAATGAATGAGATTCACATTTTCCAGTAATATCTCTTTTCCATACATTCGGATAAACATTCAACAAACAAAGGGTGAGATGGAGGACTTCTCATTTTGACCTTGGAGAACAATCATGAGGACTTTCTTTTCATTCATTCCATTCAATTTAGTGAGTTATGCTTTGTTAATTTTATCAAAACATGCGATTTTTTTTTTAAAAAAATTAAGCATCACTGTAGAATTTAGATTCAGAGTCAAAACATTTTTTTTTGTCTTTCTTTAATTTACTCTTTAATGTTTTTTTTTTCTTTTTCAGTATCGTCCGAGGTGCTTAAATGTTTTCTGCCGCCGGCACTATGAGTAATTGACTGAAAATTTTCTCCAATTATAATAGACTACAAAAATTTTCTGGTCGATTCAATGAAAAAGGTACAAAACTATCATTTTTTTTTGAATAAAAAAAAAGACAATCGTTTAAATGTATAAAATAGAGAAATAAACTTATTTGATCGCAACATTCATTGGGTGCCATATATTACAACATTCAATACAATCAATACTCACAAATTGAATAAAAAATCAATCAAATCTGATTTCTTTCACAACGTTTATTAGTTAAACACAAACTAAACAAAAAATAACTGATAGTTATCCGTTCGTATTTCTCAACGAAATTTATAAATAGAATTAATTAAGCGACACTCAGAAATTATTTAATTGAAAAAAATCCTACTTCTGACACAGTACTTATTATTTAAAGACAACTAAAAGTGCAATATTGCTGATCTCTTCCGTATAGCAAAATCTATCAAAACAATTTCTATCAATACAAATATTTCGCAATTCTCAATATTTATTATTTAAATGCAAATAAACATACAATAAATAATCCTTTCTGTATATTCCATCAAAACTTATCAATACAGATGTTAAAATGAAACTCCAATCAAAAATCGAAACAAATCCTACTTCTTCCGCAGTTCTTATTAAGTAAACATGAAATAAATGATCTTTATCTGTATATTCCAGTAAAAATTGTAACAATATGATTCATAAAATGAAGTTCAGAAATTAATTAAAAATCAAATAATTCTAACTTATTTCGCTGTACTTATTAGTTAAGCACAAAATAAATTATCTTAATATGTATATTCCAGCAAAACTCATCAATACAATTAATAAAACGACATTCTAATTAATAAAAATGGAGGAAAAAAAATCTTACTTTTCAACGGTTTTTATTAGTTAAACACATAATAAATTATTTTAATCTGTATATTCCAGTCAAAATTAACAATATGATTCATAAAATGAAGTTCAGAAATTAATTAAAAATCCCTCAATTCTCACTTATTTGCAGTGCTTATTAGTTAAATACTGCTAAACGTACAATAACTGATCTTTGACTGTATATTCCAGCAAAATTTATGAATACAAAACACTCAAAATTAATTAAAAATCGAAAAAAAAAATCTTACTTCTTCCTCAGTTTTTATCAGTTTAATATACTATAAATGATCTTTATCCGTATATTCCATCAAAAATTTTAACAATATGATTAAAGAGATGGAAGTTCAGAAATTAATTAAAAATTGAACAATTCTTATTAATTTCGCAATACTCATTAGTTAAACAGAGCTAAGCATACAATAACTGATATCATCCATCAATACAATTAATAAATGTATCAATACAATGAATAAAACACTCAAAATTAATTAAAAATAGAAAAAAAAATCTTACTTCTTTACCAGTTAAACACAACTAATAAACAAATATCAACCACTTCATTGAACAAAGAAGATAAACTAACAACAAAATGCTCTGGATAAAGAAAATGCTTTCAGAGGAGAGTCCGAGAAAAAGGCGGAGCCAATTAGTGTAAGTGGACAAGGGATGACACATCCAAACCAACCAGATGGGGAAATTACATCGACCCCCATTTGAAACCCTCTCCCATTTCAACACTACAGGGCTTCATTATTGCTGTAGTTGCTCCTCTAATTTCAAATGTCTAAATTTTTCTTTTCAGGCAAAGAAAATTAAAAAAAAGCCTCATTTTAAGTACCTTAAAGTTGAAGCAAAAGTATTATTTTTACTCTATATATACTATCTCTTGTCGTAAATAAATTATCTGAGATTTATAGTGGTCAAATAGCTTAAATATTTTAAAGTTGTTTTTTGAAGGCACATGAATAAAGCTCTTTTTTGTGAATAACATGCTTTTTTTTTTTATAACTGCTGTGAGCAAGGACTAATATAGGAGCTGTGAGCGTATTGTTGTGAGTTAACAACAGTAATTCATGAATGTTAAGGCTCATGAAATTGCGCTTTTTGTGTGAGTAATATGCTTTTTTTTTTAAAAAAAAACTTTGCTTCAGTTATTCACGGCTGATAAGTTTAGATTATACTGTGCATGAAAACAGCTCAAAACGTCGGTAGACGGAAAAAAAGGTCCCGGTACAAAAGGTCCCTGGAAAAAAAGGTACGGAAAAAAGGGTCCCTGGAAAAAAAAAAGGTACCTCCATAGAGAAAATCTGTAGGGATATTCCCCCTCTCTTTCTGGGCAGCATGAATGCTTCTCGCTGTTTCAATGAATATTCTTTTTATCTGTAATAATTCAGATTAGATCATTGAGGTAAGGAGAAGGGTAAGGGGGGGGGGGACTTATGGGCTGGTTGTATTACACTTTTTTTAAAAAATTTTATTTCATTTATTTATTCTTCTTTGATTATTTTTTAAAGCGGGAAGATACTATTTAAATTTTTCAATAATGTTTTACTTTTTTTTTGTAATTTTTTTAAGTGAAAAATGTGTTATTTTCTATTTTAAATTATATTTTGTGAAGAAGTTGCTAATGTGAGGCTTAAAGTAGCCAATCGGGGAAGTTGGGAGGATTTATGTGTTGGATGTTTATTCGTGATTGGAGGTGAAAGTATTGGTCCTTTTTAATTAGTTGAAAACGCGCGACACGAAAAAAAAAAAAAAAAAAAACATGCACGGAACAGCAAAAAGCGCTTCAATCCAATCTTCTCATTTAAAATATTTTCCCCTACAGAATTTTCCCTACACAGGTACCTTTTTTACCGGGACCTTTTTTTCCGGAGCCTTTTTTCCGGGACCTTTTTTTCCAGGTACCTTTTTTTCTGGTACCTTTTTTTCCTAGAACCCAAAACGTCAATCAGAAGAGAAACTAAAATTTTGTGAAAATGAAAAGCTTTTTGGATCTAATTTTTCAATATTTGGAAAGTTACTCGAACGTTGCAAGGTATGGTCTAATACAAATTTGGCAATTTTTAAGAAACTTTTTAGCGATTTTTTTAAATGGTTTTATAATTTTAAAAATATTTAAGTTATTTAGCTGTTCTTAAGTCCAGGATAATTCCTTTCGGCAAGATGATATGGATAGTTTTAAAATATAACTTTGCCTCAAGTGCATGCTAAAATGAGGCTTTTTTCTTGGAAAAATAGCTTCGAAAAGCACTGTTTAAACGGTTATTACACTATTCTAAAAACCACAGATTCAGTACTTGGAACTCGAGGAGAAGTGAAGTGATTTGGCCATGCGATTTAAATAAGATTTAATTTGTCTGCTTGTGTCGTAACGCATGTGCGTCGAAATTCATATGATTGGCTTCTGAATCGACAAATGCCATTAATTACCCTACGATAACGTCCCTTACAGGTATCCAACTGGGCAAAACTTTTTCATTTAGCTGCAACTGATCAAAATGTATGGATAATTCTCAGTTTTTACAATCTTTTATGAGCCGAAAATGCTATATGGAAGAAATTTTAAAAATATTAAAAAAAAAAAAAATTGACAACAAATGCAGTTTATTTTTAAAAAGCGGCGACTTTCCTTCATATTGACATTTTGCACTATTTTCATAATCACCATAGAAGGCTCTGGGTAAAGATAACCTAACATTCATGAATTACGGCGAATTATTATTAACTTAGAACAATAGCATGTTATTCGCTAAGTTGATTGCGTTTGAAGTTTCGAAAAATAAAAATGTTAATTAGTTTTAATAAAATATGCTTTATTTTCACAAAATTTTTATATATATACACGCAGTTTTAGAAACGTAGAAAAAAATTATGTTATATTAATATTTAACATTAAAAAGCTTATCATTTTTGCAGAAAAATTATATAAAGTACAAGTTTTTCCGATTTTATAAGTAACCGATGTTGAAAAATTTTTATTAAAATTTTTAATTTGAATAATAAAGACAATATCGGAATTGTGAGAGATTCTTACATGAACTACCGGTAACATATAAGGGTATAAGGTGCATGAAAAAATTCTAGATAACTTTACTATAAATAACTTTTTATCGAAAGATCGTATTTTTATATACTAGGAACCAATATGATTTGAGGACTTAACCTTAAATGTAATTATCAATTAGCGCAAAAGATTTTTATTAAGTTACGAAATCGGGCACAAAAACGTTCTTCCTTTAATGCACATACCCTTTTCTCGATAGATTTAGCTAAATCAATCAGACGGCGTGGAAAGAGGGCTCATAAACAAGCAAAATCAATCAAAATTAAAAAAAAAATAGCGCATTATTCAAAGAAAGAAACGCGTGAGATGTTAAAAATTCACATGAGAATAACGAAAGAATAAATTTAATGTTTCTAAATCAACACCCATCAAAATATTTAAAAATGCACCACATAAACTAGCTTATTTCGTTCATCCCATCAAACTTAAAACAGCTAATCTAAAATTTAACCAAAAATCTAAAATGGCGAGGAAAGAAGGCTCATAAACAAACAAAATCCATCAAAATTACGAAATTTCCAAAGCTTCAACGTGAGAAAAGTTAAAAATTCACATGAGAATAGAGAAGAAATAGATATAATGCTCTTAAATCGACACCCATTTAAATATTTTGAAATCCATCACATAAACAAGCTTATTTTGTTTATCTCATCAAATTTAAGCAGATAATCACCAAGTACTAACACAAGATTAGACCCATCACGTGATCATTGACCATGGCAGATGTCTCTTCCTGTCCATTGTATTCACAACGGGCAGATAACAGAGCCCCAAAGAGCCCTTTTTCTGAGAAATACTTCAATTGAATAGTTTTGTAAAAAGTAGCATAGAAAATGATAATTGACAGGGCAATTTTGGTGCAATAAATAACCTGAAGTATTTTAAATGGAAAGAAATGGAGATTGATGTAATTTTAAGCTAGTTTCTCTCATTGAATGAATTTGTTTTATTCTTGTGTGGGCAGACGGAAATGCATGACTGACAAAATTTCTGTAGAAAATTTATACACCCCAAATTTCGAATGCTGAAATTTAGATTATGATTGACTTTCTTTAAGATTGATGAAATTAGAAGATTCCAGAGACCAGAGCTTTAAGCAAAAGCAGAAAATGTGGTTTTTTGCTTGGAAATATTAAGTTAGAAGAAAGTAAACTTATATTTGCGATTGAACATATTAAAAAAAAATTTTTATTAATTAAACTTAATTCACTTTTTTTTAGTTATTTTTGCTTATTACATAAAAAAATTACATTTTAATTTTTAGCATATTTTGAATGTTGCAAGATATTTTACAACATAATGGCCTGGGTCTCAAGAGATAAAACTTCGTATACCAGGCAATCCTTGTGATTTCGAATGTCGTATAACATATTAATCTGGGTCTCAAGAAATTAATGCTCCATCAACCAGGCTATCTTAGATTTGGAGTGTTGTATAACATATTATTCGAATGCTTTTGTGAATCGTTCGTCCGGTAGGGGTTTTAAACTGTAGTAAAGTTAAAGTTTTAAAAAAAAAATTTAAAATTGACAAAAGTGTAGCTTTAAACAATTTATTCGAAACAACACGTTGCATTATTTTATGCATTAAA
Source organism: Parasteatoda tepidariorum (assembly GCF_043381705.1). NCBI lineage: Eukaryota > Metazoa > Arthropoda > Arachnida > Araneae > Theridiidae > Parasteatoda > Parasteatoda tepidariorum. Next base: position 38,638,758 of record NC_092213.1, read on the forward strand.
AATTTGAGGAAAAATCGATCGAATTTCTAAAATTTATCAAGCTCTATTTTTTCTAATCTAATAAAGAAACCCTTTTTTACTTAAAAGGAATTATGCTGTCAAATAATACTGCATCATCAACAGCTTGTTATGTACAGTAAAATAACAACGCAAATCAAAATTTTAACCAAAAATCAAAGATGGCGATGGTAGAAGCTTCTTAATAATAATTTCAATTTTTGTGTATCATACCATATCTACTTAAACAAATCAAGGAATTTTTCGTAATTTTAAATTTAATGTAATTTTAAATTTAATGTAATTTTAAATTTAATTCATCCAAAGATAGCTTCTGGTAAAAAATATTTCCTATGATAATTATTTAATTTAATCTTAAAAACAAACTTTTGAATTAATTGTAAGACACAAAATTTTACTTTATTTTGAAATAAATAATTTTGAAAGCCACAGTGCAAAATTTGAGCGATATAGATAAAATAGATTCTCAGTAATATATTTCTTATAAATATTTTTAAATTTTCATTTCTCATGAGCTATTGAACTAGTTTCATTTAAATTTTAGATTTTGTCATTTAAGATTAAACTTTTTTTTAAAAATTTTTCCCCTTTGATACAACATGCATTTGCAGGCTTGTGTGCTCAATTAAGACTTTTAAACCTTTGTCTAATCGAAAAACAAATAGCACAATAGAGAAGGACAGCACAAAGATACATCCAGGGTAGCAGCGGGATTCCTACCTGCTACCTGCAGACTTAGCACAGCGTTTGGTGGGTCATACCGTACGGCCAGGGAGGCCATTTATTTAGTTTCGTGGATATGGGAGTAGTAGTAGTTCATTTACGTCACACTAGAGCTGCACTATGGGCTAATGGTGATGGTTTGGAAAACATTCCTGAGGATGATCCAAAGACATGCCATCACAATTTTGTTGATCCCCTGCAGAGGGGATGACACCCCCGCTTCGGTAGCCCGACGACCTGCACGCGAAGCCGAGCACTTATTTAGTTTCGAAGATATGGGAGTAGTAGTAGTTCATTTACGTCACACTAGAGCTGCACTATGGGCTATTGGTGATGGTTTGGAAAAAATTCCTGAGGATGATCCAAAGACATGCCATCACAATTTTGTTGATCCTCTGCAGAGGGGATGGCACCCTCTCTTCGGTAGCCCGACGACCTGCATGCGAAGTTGAGCACAAAAGTTTAACGGGGACCACTACCGCACACCCTCGGTCCCTACGCAGACTAATCCAAGTGGTCACTCACCCGCACACTGACCGCAAGTAGTGATGCTTGAAGCGAACAAAATTGAACTCAACAAGCAAAAATATCCCACTTTTTAAATTAAAAAATATATGGGAAAGAGTAATTAAATTTTCATACAACTATTGTATCAAATATATTATATAGTTTAAAACCGTAATTTCTCATCGTGCATGTTAGCGTCCGTTTGCGAGCGCTGAAGGTTTCCAGGGGATTTTCCAAAAAATTTATAATGTAACAACTCTCTCAATCTTAAAGTATCGCAGTGGACTATCGTAAAAACAATGTACCCAGCAGAACACAGAAGTTAAGCATCACTGGCTGCGATCAGTAAGCTGGTGGGTGATCACTTTGATTAGCCTACGTAGGGACAGAGAGTGCACGGTATCAGTTCTCGTTAAACTGTTTTACCGTAAAGTGCTCGACTTCTCGTGCAGGACGTCGGGTTATCAAAGCAGGGGAGCCATCCCCTCTGCAGAGGATCAAAATTGCGATGTCATGTCTCCGGATCATCCTCAGGGATGCTTCCCAAACAGTCACCAATAGCCCATTGTGCAGCTCTAGTGCGACGTAAATAAAGTATACCTACCTACCTCTCAATCTTAATAAATCTCTCAGTCATTACCTTCAGCAAATTTCTGCTTTCATTTTTTTCAATATGAGAAAGATCATAAAAGCTGTATTTTGAACTGAGTACGTTTTACGATCATGGGACATATTTGGAGGGTTGGTTGAGTTTACTAAAACATGCATTTTTTGTACAGAAATGTAGGGTCTTTCACTAACAATGTACAAAGAAATTATACATACATAAATGAATTTTTATGCATAAGTATGCAAGATTTTGTAGTCATTACAAAGCCAGCTTAAAGGTCATTGTCAAGTTAGGAGCAGATTGCATAAATTAGAGAATCAAATCACAAAGATACACCCAAGCTTATGGTAGGATTCGAACCCACTACTTCTACGCTACGCAGATTTTGGGGGATTGGGGAGACCGCTTGAGTAAGGAGTCCAAACATTAAAGTCCCTCAGTGAACTGATCGTAAAGACACGGTTTCCAGTAGAACACCAAAGTCAAGTATCACTGGATGCGGACAGTGTGCGGGTGGGTGACCAATTTGATCAGCCTTCGTAGGGACCGAGGGTGCGTCGTATCGGTCAATTCGAATTTAACAGCAATCCTATGTGCCTTCTTTAACGTCCTTATTATGTTGTTCGGTAATTTGGAGCAACTGCCTTTTAATATGAGAAGAAGTTTCAAGTCCTTTCTTTGAACAGTTTACAGATTTATGTAAAAATGAATAAAGCACTAAAGTAGCGAGTTCGATTCCCACAACAAATCTGTATTCTTAATATTCTCTGTATTGTGTTCATCGGTAATTAATTGCATCTGTCTTTCAGTATGAGAACGAGTTTAAAAAGATTTTTACTACTAAATACACAAGTTTACAGGTTAACAGATTCACATATATTATAAATGTAAAGTTTACGAACCATTATTGGATTTGTATGACTCAAGAATCTATATATTAGGTGAGTTAGTTCTACCTCAATTATCATACTATGAGCAGATCTTATTTCAATTTAGTGCTCTTATGTTATTCGCTTGTGTGCACTGAGCTCCCGTGATTTTAATACACGAACGTGCAATTTTCGATAATCTCCGATTCAATTCGAATCTGTATTTGCTTAGTAGTTTACTGTGTGTGTGTAAGTTTCAACAGCAATCGTAAATTTTTCGGCCAAAACGACAGGTTAAAAGTAAGGTCCAGATCTATGGTCAATAAAAGACTAAGGACCAGATCTAAGAATAATAAAAGAGTAAGGTCCAGATATAAAACAGGAAAGTTTACAGGTTCGTAGCCATTGTGCAGCTCTATTGCGACGTAAATAAAGTACCTACCTGTACCGTAGTTTAAAAAGAATTAGTATATCGGCTACGCGCCGTCTTACTAACTGTAACTGAGAGGGGGAATCCTGAATTCCTCACTCACGTGTAAACATTTCATTCATAACGTTTCTTCACTGTCTATCTGTGTTTTGCAAAGTTTGGTTTTTATTGAATTAGTTTAAAGATATTTTATAATTTATGTAACTGTTCTTAAAACATTGGAATAAAAATGTCCCAAGAGGAAACGGAGGACGCTACCACCGCTTCTGATGAAGAGTTATCAGAAAGGTCAATTTCTACCTTAGACACATCCGAAGCGAAAGCAGAACATTGTATGTCCGACTCAGTGGTGACTATTGATTATGATGAAGCCACGCTCAGATCACAAGATGTCGCCGATGAACATAGTAATACACCTGTAATTGGAACAAATGAATACCAGAGTATAGCCCTTGACCTCAGCAAAGGGAAATCTGCTGCCTGTGGCGTGAGTTCAAAAGATTCTCTTCTGTCATTCTCTCAGAATATCAAATTTTATAGCCCAACAAAGCAGATGGATATTTCTAATTTGAATATTGAGGAATCTAAACAATCAGACGCCACTAAATGTGCGAAGCATAATTTGCCTTTTAAAAAGCGGATTCTCTCTGGCGAAGGATTTGCANGGTTGCCAGGATTCACCCCACCTAGGTTGCCAGGATTCACCCCACCTAGGTTGCCAGGATTCACCCCACCTAGGTTGCCAGGATTCACCCCACCTAGGTTGCCAGGATTCACCCCACCTAGGTTGCCAGGATTCACCCCACCTAGGTTGCCAGGATTCACCCCACCTAGGTTGCCAGGATTCACCCCACCTAGGTTGCCAGGATTCACCCCACCTAGGTTGCCAGGATTCACCCCACCTAGGTTGCCAGGATTCACCCCACCTAGGTTGCCAGGATTCACCCCACCTAGGTTGCCAGGATTCACCCCACCTAGGTTGCCAGGATTCACCCCACCTAGGTTGCCAGGATTCACCCCACCTAGGTTGCCAGGATTCACCCCACCTAGGTTGCCAGGATTCACCCCACCTAGGTTGCCAGGATTCACCCCACCTAGGTTGCCAGGATTCACCCCACCTAGGTTGCCAGGATTCACCCCACCTAGGTTGCCAGGATTCACCCCACCTAGGTTGCCAGGATTCACCCCACCTAGGTTGCCAGGATTCACCCCACCTAGGTTGCCAGGATTCACCCCACCTAGGTTGCCAGGATTCACCCCACCTAGGTTGCCAGGATTCACCCCACCTAGGTTGCCAGGATTCACCCCACCTAGGTTGCCAGGATTCACCCCACCTAGGTTGCCAGGATTCACCCCACCTAGGTTGCCAGGATTCACCCCACCTAGGTTGCCAGGATTCACCCCACCTAGGTTGCCAGGATTCACCCCACCTAGGTTGCCAGGATTCACCCCACCTAGGTTGCCAGGATTCACCCCACCAAAGAAGCCAGGACCGAGCCCGCCGCAGGGGCCCGTAGTTAGCCCGCTGCGGAATTTATTGTTGGCCCCACCACTAATCCCAAGGGTGAGCCCACGGAAAAAGTCAGGGGCGAGCTCACAGAAAAAGTCAGGGGCGAGCTCACAGAAAAAGTCAGGGGCGAGCTCACAGGAAAAGTCAGGGGTGAGCTCACAGGAAAAGTCAGGGGCGAGCTCACAGAAGAAGTCAGGGGTGAGCTCACAGGAAAAGTCAGGGGCGAGCCCACCAATGGATATATCAGACAGCCGTAGAGACTTACAACACGACCCATCAGGGGATCGTTCGATGAGAGGACTAACGGAGAAACTAATTGAAGATTTAATTAAAGGCATACCATTTCATGCTGGAAGTTATTCTAGTATTAGAGTTTCAGGTCCATTTGATAGTGGTACTAAAACTTCTAATTTAAACCCAGTTCCAGGTCCATCTAACACTGTACCTAGTCTCCTAGGTACACCTGGCAGAAGTGCAACAAAAATGTCTAAACCAGAAGCTGTCCTTAATATATCTAGTGCTAAAGCAGCTGAGCCTAAAACGGAAAATATATTTGATGCTAAAGCAGCTGAGCCTAAAACTGAAAAAACATTTGATGCTAAAGCAGCTGAGCCTAAAACTGAAAATACATCTGATGCTGAAGCAGCTGAACCTGAAACGGAAAGTACATCTGATTCTGAAATTACTTCTCACAAACGAGATTTAATTTAAAGCATTGAATTCGAAAGCGATACAAATATTTTTATTAAGTAAAAGATTTGCCATGAGTATGTTTGAGTACTCTTTGCATTAATTACTAAAGAGGTAAAGAACTTATAGAAGCAACGTAACAAATGAAGAATTTACACTACATATTAAATAGCTTAGCATAATAGAATATTTAAAGCTTGAATACGAAAGCTGATAAAATTTCATAGATAACTTTCATTTTGTGTTTATAGTGAAAAAACTTGAATGCTTATTTATAATCTGTTTGTTTACCATCATTTTTAAAATATTGAACGTTTTCTAGAATTCATCAAATTCCAGCAATACATCAAATTATATTTTAGAACGTCAGAAAGAAAGATAAAAAATCATAAATCCTTATCTTCCAATGTTTTGTCAACTCTTAGTTCTATTTCATTTTACTTGAATTTAAATGTTTTTGAAGATTTCTATTTTTATGTAGTTTATTATAATAAATGTTCTAGATGATTTTTGGTTAACTTTTTCTCCAGAGACATGTCATTATTTTTAATGTAATAAATCAAAAATATACTTTTAAATCTAGATTAAATTTCAGTAGAAAATTAAATAAGATTTCGTATTTTGTGCGCATAATTTATGCATGTTTTCTTGCCCAGTTGGCTTTGGACTGATTGTAAATACAGAATATTTCTCAACTTTTAAGGATTAGTAAATTTCAAGAAATTATTTTTTTTCCTTCTTCAATTTAATGAATATTCTGCATGTTCTAAATTGAAGTTAAAAATATTTAACTATACAACAAAATGCAAATACATTACAAAATATTTAAAACTTTATTTTTAAATTATTTAGGAAAACTATCTTATACTTAAACATCTGAAATATACTGAGCATTCCAAATATTTAAAATTGGTATTAGTTCTTAAGTTTTTATTATGTTTTGAGTAAATTCTTATGTTTTTAATTCTCATTTAATTTTCATGAATAAACACTTGTTAGATATTTACTTAGCAGGATTTTTCAAAGCTTGTAAAACAAGACTGTCAATCAGAATTTGAGAAATGTAGCAAGCGGTATTTAAAATTCCTAATTTTTTCCAACAATATATTATACAATGAAGCCACCACCATGTCGCTACCTTGTCTGTTTACAACCACATTTGGGAGGGACTGAATTTTTTCCATAGACTTTATGTTTAAGAAAAACTTTAGCAAGCGGGCAAACCTTTGCACCAAATGCTGAAAAGGTCATGTAATGAAACACTAAAAAATATTAAAAAGAATAAGTAGATTAAAATTTATTCAAAATATTTGTTTTAGGTTCTTCTATAGAGATCTCTTTCTTTTGACAATCTCTGAAAGATATCTTCAGTCTCATGTTGTGATCAAAGTGCACTGAAGGAGATGCTATCAATGATTAAGTTTTAGAATTGAAAGTCAAATTAGAAAAAAGTTATTTTTAGAAAAAAACTAAGCCTCTCAAACAAACCTTTTCTTTTTTTAAAACAGACTCATTTTTATGAAATAAAACTAAATACAAACTTAAACAAAAAACATTGTTTATTTTTTTTAAATAGTTCTATCAATCGTTATTGGCAAATTTGTTTATACACATAATTATGTCAATAGGGATTACTATTTACGCTAATCATTAAAATCATTTGCGCAAATTAAAATCATTTGCTATAAATCATGTACCTTCAATAACATTTTGAAGTCAATGGAAATAACCCTCTTAGAACGACCTACCTCCATTAACGACCATTTTAATGCGGAACAGTTTGTCTCTCCCAAGAGGTTTTGTTGTACCGATATAATTCAGCAATCAGATTTTTAAAACGGGAGTCAGCTATTATACTGCTGTGTAATTGAAGAAAAAAAAACGTAATTGAAAATCTGAATCTCTTCCTGAACTTTCCGTTTCTAGCATTTTCTGAAAGCTTGTTTGAAGCATGTTTAAAAGGCCTCTTTCTTTCAGATCGTACTCAATCGTCAGAACGGTGTAAACAAAAGGAAAATATTCTAAACATTCTTTAAATCATGTTTAAGTTTCAAAAATCTTACGTCGATATGTAATTTACTCGGCAGTATCGTACTAAATTTAACGTCACCTAGAAAGAAAAAAGCATAACTGGTGAAATAATATAATTTTCAGTGCTATTTTTATAAAATTATGGCAACGCAATTCTGAAGTCAGCATTTTTTAAAAGGTATTATACGTTAGATGTTTTATAAGATTCTATATGCTTATAAGATATGTAGGTTACGCGAAGGAAATTTTTTTGCATCTCCCAAATAAGCTTTAATTAGTATAAACAATAATAAAAGTAAACTTGAAAATAAATCTTTAAAAAAATGTATATAATTAATTTATTCGTCCAAAGCCGCATAATTTTATTGCTTTATAGTTTTGATAAAAAAAAGTCCTATGTTCTAAAAACGTTATTGCATGTCGTAACAGAATCCTCGAAAAACAATTTTTAGGTAATTTTTCGAAGTTCTTCTATCAGCGAGCATCAATTTAAAACTTTAACTTGCTGAAAAAAAATTTACAGAACTTTAAAAGTGACAAATAGCTTAAGTATTTTAAAATATTTTCCTTTAAAAAAAATCGCTGATATGACGAAATTTTCCCTCTCAGAAAATCGTTAAGATTACTAATCAATTTTCAAAGTTTGCACGTTTTTATCGCTTGATACAATAACTGCATACTGTTTTTCGAAAATTAAAAAATTAATTCGGGCACGCTTTTTATTTTCATAAAAGTATAGATCTCTTTCATATTGACATTTTGTGTCATTCTCATTATTAGTCTACATCAGAGTTTCTTAAACAGTAGGTTTCGACCTCAACTAGGGTCGAGAAATTGACCGATATTTCTATAACTTACATTGCTGTATTATATTTTTCTGTTAATTATTTAAATCTTTCACATCTTTCTATGTCTTAAAATTAAAACCGAAATAATATATTACAATACAAGTGAAGGAATTGACAGTTTCTTTCACTCATGTAGCAGAATAGCGCAGTATTTATGAGATCCCACCGATTTTCATGAATATTGTGGGGTCACCTCACTAAAAAGTTTAAGAAACACTGGTCGAGATCAGCAGTTTCCAATATTTTTCATCTGTGGAGCCCTAAAAAGTCGACCCTCTTTAGGCGGAACCCTGAGACCTAACGAACACATTAAATTAGCGATTGTTGTTGTTTCTAATGCCATCAAGGCCTGTTTAATGAAACCAAGCGAATTTAAGGCAGCGGGTGCGTTTCTTGTTTTTCAGTGGCGCTATTTTTGACCAAAAATACGACTTCAACCACACACACGTCACAGTCCGTTTATTGGAAGGACACCTTCATGCACCCATTCACCCACAGATGAATGAATGGATTTATGAATGGGAATCCACAGGAAGTAATTTTGAGCTGAACCAGAGAACGATCAATTTCCAATTCAGTACCCCTAGAGGTAGGATTTGTTACGGGAACATGGAGAACTTTATGACCCGATAGATTTAACGTGTACCAGTTACCATTTACTACACGGTGAGTCCTCAGCTGGCTGATATCGAACTTAGGATCTCTTGTTCATGGGCCCAAGGCTTTACCAACCAGGCTATCCCGGATCTATTAGTAAATGTGAACATGTAAATTAACGAACCACTATTATTTTGAAGATATGAAATAATCTAAATTTTTTAATTATTTTGAAAATATTTAGTGAATGAACAAAGAAGGAATTTTTTCATCATATCATTTTATCAGCATTAGTCATAAAATTGGGGGGGTTCGCGAGCAGGTCGTCGGGCTACCGAAGCGGGGGAGCCATCCCCTCCGCAGAGGATCAAAATTGTGATGGCATGTCTTCGGATCATCCTCCGGGATGTTTCCCAGACCGTCGCCAATAGCCCATTGTGCAGCTCTAGTGCGACGTAAATTAACAACA